>NC_142607.1:46549287-47149287 GCF_041222555.1 Hakea prostrata | reverse complement strand
TCTTCTTTAATCTTGCAAATGGCAAGCAAGGTTCATCATGGAATATACACTTCTGGGGTTGGTTCACTTGCTTTCCTAGTCCAATTTGAAAACATATTGATCATTTTTTTCCTTATGACTAATGGAAGTTCATTGCATTCTTCCAAAGGACTGGGATTCTTGCCTTTCCCTTACTCATAATCATTTTGAAATCACTTGCAACCATGATATTTAGGTTTAAGATTGAAGCCAAAGCAAAAGCAACTGAAGATTATTAAGGTTGCAATTAAAGAAGGCATCAAACATCTAGAAAAATCTGAATTTCTTTTGGTTGAATCTGAAAATCTGAACTGGTGTTGGATGTTTGATGCCTTCTTTCCATACCATATCCGTTAGAACTTAAAATCTGTCTCCTCAAGTGAATTTGAGAGCATTAGAATCTGTAATCTTTAGCTTTTAATGAAATGTTTCTTCATATCCCAAAAGGGATTTTAAGAATGAGATCCTTAACAATTTTTTAATTAATTCACATGTTTGATGGCATTATGCAAAACCTGGGTGTGAAAAGGCAAGGTAGTTTTAGTAGAATTGCAGTTATTGAAGGTTCAGGCATTTGGGTCCACCATATGTTGTCATTCAAGCCCAAAAAGGAAAAAAACACAAATAAACATAAGCAATTGAGCCTGAGATTGATGAAGGGAGTAGAACTCCCTAAATGAAATCTCTCTACTTCTCATGAAAATTGAACCGAAACACATTAAATTTCTCACTGTCTAGTGTTTGTTAGGTATCTTCCTCTCTGGCTTCACAATTTTCCCAAATGATCATCTATCCTACCAGTTAATTTGTCTCAAGAGGGGCCCAATTTTGTATATACCCACAAGAAAGTGCCTTTTTAATGGTAGCAAGGGGCCAAGCTGAGAAATCTTAAGTCCGCAATTCCCAAGATCATCTAATTCTGATATACATTCAATTAAAATAGTAATTATTAAATTGAACCATGAATCTAACAAGTGACACGCTGGCAAAAACTAAACAAACTCAAATGATCTGTAAGAACAAAAATAGATCAAAATAAATCAAGGAATTAGGATCAGTACTGAATGCCAGTGTCACCACAACTAGAACAATCCTAGTGTAACTTTCCTATATTTCAGTGCTCAAAATTTCTCCATATCCCTCACACTACTAATTATTTTCCTTTTCTGCTTTACCCATCTCGCAATGACATTAGGATCAGCATTCTGGAGGGTGCATGGAAGTGTAGAAGCAGGAGAGGTAGTTGACCTTGCAAGGAACTGCCTCTCCTTTTCTGTTGCATAGCAGATCAAGGAGTCCATACATACTTCCTGAGATGATGAAGGGGGAGATGGCTTAAAGTCCTGCAGTTTCGAGTACTCAGTGATGAGGTGATACATGTAATCATAAACTCGATCCATAGACAAATTTTCCATGAAATGCTGTCCTCGTTTACCAATGGCCTCAGCCTGGTCCAATAAAGAGGGGCATAGGAGCATTAGCATCACATAAATGAAATTTAGAAATGGGCATGCATGTTATAGTAACAGATGTTGAACTTGTGAATCAACTCGTCCATACATGTACATATAATAATCGTTCAGGTAAGACACCAACATGAGTGGGTTCATTACAGCATATGAAGGTAAAGGACAAAAGAAATTATAAAGTTAACTTCATTCAGAAGTAGTTTATGTGGACAGGATGTATGCACTAGCAGTGTTTCAAGCAAATTAGAGCCCAAAACAAGTAATTAGGTATTTATAGAATAATTATTTTGTTCAAGTAAGCATAATTAGCACATTAGAGCCCAGAACAAACAAAATTTATTTCCATATTTGGTCACACAAAATCACTCTGATTCTATAAACAAGGCTAATATCAACCAGTGTAGGATTGCAATATCCATAAATCTTGGATGCATCTACAAAAAATGGGTAACTAGAGTGGATCTATACTGTTGCCTCTTCCTTTGTACTGATATCCTAATTTGAGTCATAACTAGTTAAAGGACATGGCAGAAATCCTTTTTTGTTTAGAAGCAGAAATCTAATTTAAGAAGAATAACAAGTAAAACTTGTGCAGAACTGGAAATTATACCTCAGAAGGGTTTGCATTGCCCCAGTCAACAGCAAATTTTATTGACGGACACAAATTAGTACTCGAGATGGGCCAATAATTTTCTCTTGGCACAAGACCACGACTGAAAAAATCCTCATACTGTGGAGATATTATAAGAGTCGTAGAACCACAGGATATGATATATTTCAGGCTCACAGACCATGCATAGCCTTCAGCATAGATTTTATACCTGTAGCAAGATCCAGATGTTAAACCTTAAGAAGAATGAACCTACATAGAATGCCATAGCATCATAATACATATTGAATAAATAAAGAATGAACCTACAATGCAATTAATACTTAATAGCATCATACAAAACATGTATTATGCATAATGCAGTAATGCCAGACAAACCCATTTCAACAAGCTTTGCTTAAGATCCAGTCAACGGACATTCCTATAGCCATAATACATGCTTTGTTTGATCCTCCAAAAGAAACAATCAAGCTGATCAGTAAATGATCCCATCGGATGATAGCTCACTACTTCAGTATGACCCCTTCTTAGTTTAGGCATAATACAAGCATCTATAGATCATTTAGCATGCACAACAAACTAGGTTTCCAATCACGCAAAGTACTAGGCTCTGAGAAAGTACTTTACCGATGATTACACTGGTTTGATAGTTTGGATCGCTCGTACCCACCTCTTGCTTCTTCATCCCAATTCTGTGAACATGTATGAAATTTATGAGTACACCATCCTTGTTGCCTGACAGCTTATACACCTCAAGTGCACTGGACACCAAACAAAACTCTAACACAGGAAAAAAGGATCTACCTGACGCATAATCTGTGCTCCCCATTTCCTCGAATGATTGCAGGTTAGCAACTCCGTACGAACAGAAGCAAAAACATTGGGGTTTCCTTTCCAGTATGCCTGAGGAATTCTCTTTTTCCAACTTTGAGCTTGGGACCCATGTTTGATGCCTCTGAACTCATCATCCCAAGGGTGTATGTTCGTCTCAGTCCTGTATAAAAAGTAAATATCATAATAAAGCACTCATTGCAGAAAGTATAAATGAAATCTGCATGCTAAAACTTTTGGCAAGTGCAATGACTCTAAAGTTCTAATTCAGGAAAATGACTATAAGCACCCAAATAGTGAAAAATAAGGTACATCATAAAATGTGACCATCTGAAAAATCAAATGAATCCAAAACTTTATGAGAAGGTGCATTCATGCACAATTTGCATAGTCTGATGGAAATAATCCCACATTGTTTCAATTGGGACCTTGGAAGGCATCAAATCAATTGGCCTTCTCCTTCTAACAGCAGCAGAATTTGGGTCAGACAATCTAACGTATCTTCACAAGAAAAATGTGAACTTAACATGAGCTGTAAATCTGGCTTCTCATTTAGAAGCCTCTCAAATGGAAGATGATGTCTACATTCTTTATTATAGACTTATAGTCCATTTTTTTTATGGGGAGAGTAAACAACAGAACATTCTCATCATATATACTGGTGAAGTTAAAAGGAAATCATAGATAGAAGAATCCATACTATTATAAGGGCCTATATGATTGAGTACCAGGTCTCAGCTTCAAAACCCAGCTGGACACATGAGTAACCTAGTTTTTTGGAGGCAAGCTTACCTATTTGTAGTCGCCATGTAGCTTAGTTGTTAAATTCTTTATGTATAGAATAACATCAACATGGGTAAGCACACCAACCATATCAGTAGTGGGAAATAAAGCAGAGGCATATGAGGCTTCACATCAACTGGCATTACTTAGCATGAATAAGTAAGAGAAGAAGAAAACAAAAAAAGAAAAAAAGACGATGATCTAATAGCTTCTGATGAAAGTGCAGCCACTTCTGCGAACTCTAGTACTTATATGTATAGTTATTGTAATAGAGAGAAGACCATTCCTGGCAATCAAGATTTAATGAGGAAACAGAACTGGTAAATCAAAAGTACACTTAATATTGAAATAAAATGACTACCAACAAGTCAAAAACCTGGCTATCCAGATTCAACCAACAGTCCTTGCTTCCTTTTCTAAGCTCAACAGGCAGGCAACAATCCCAATAGGCCAGCGATTTTGAAGAAAAACAACAAACAAAAAAAAAAAAAAAAAAAGGAAAAGAAGAATATGTTCAAGGATAAAGTCCAAAAATTCTTACATTAAAAAAATGGCATAAAAAAGGAGAGAATTAGCAAAATTTCTGCACATAACTCATCCCAAATAAAGTAATCAATAAGTTTACTGAAAGAAAAAAAAAGGGGAGAAGGCGGGTGAAGAGTTTCAAAATCTTACCAACCCCAGAAAGACCAATCCGGAAATGGGATGTCATAGTGACCTTCTGTGGTACAATATCGAAACAACGGGGGTGGTGGACCCTGAGCATACTCTGTCCGATTAATTACAGGCTTATCCATGCAATCGAACATGAGATCGACATCAGGTACTGCACCTGGGTACCTCTGAAGAAGCTGCAACAAACCCCATATCGTAAACATGGCACGGCTCTGCACACAAGCGTAGTAATAATCCACATAGAGTTTGCCCCCAACTATTACAACTCGGAAAGCAGCAAGACGTTGGGCTTCCATTAAATTGGACATAGAAATTCGGGAGCGAGACCATGGCTTGAGATCCTGATGGATCCAACGGAAAAAAGATGGACAAGTCGCATTTGGTGAAGAAAACTGAAATGGTTTTTCCTGGGAAGTCCATCCACGACGACAAGCAAGGTAAGAGCATTGAATGATCTTGGAGGCTACGGAGTATTTAGAGTCCTCGTTGAAGTTTTTCAGTGGGAATAGATGCCATGGCGTTGCGTCCAAATTGTGACCCACGATTGTTTTGGTACTAGAGATGTAATTGTCCACCTGTTCGACAAAATGCACCAATGAAGCAATTTAACCAAAACAGATCAACACAGAAGATGAATGATAGATAGATTAAAAGAAAGAAAGAAAGAAAATGGGAAAACCTTATAGAGCAAGACTGCAAACATCAAGATGACAGACACGAAAATGATCCAGGAGAAGATGGAGATAGGAGCACGAGAAAGGCTTGAATGCTTCCTGTGCAAAGACGCCATTCCTGCATCTGCTTCTACACGTGTCAGACAACATCTTCTCGCCGAATTAATAAACCTCGTTCTCCTTCCTTACTAGCGAATTCTCGCTCTCGCCAAGTCAAGCCAGCCACCATTCACCACTCGCCACTCAGCGTTCTCCACTGTCTCTCTCTCTCTCTCTCTCTCTGTCTTTTTTTACTGGAACTGTGGAAGTGGAACAAGAACAACCGAAAGACGAAATTCTCGTTCTTCCTAAAGAACGCTCATAGATCGTTCGATTGGAATCTAGATTCACTACCCTCACGTCTGCACGTCCATTTGTCTTCCACTATAGAACGGAAATCCCGAGATAACGCGTTAGGTTATGATGCTACAACCTTCAACACGTGGCGCTCAGCTCACCTCATTCATTCAAAAAAATATCCTGATGAGAGGGGTGGGGATGTGGGTCCCACAGCGTCTCGGAAGTCGGGACATTAATGCCCTAAGGCTTTTAAATGCTTTCTTCCATTTGATTTTTATTTGCCGTTAGCTATCTGCTGTTAGTGGCCAACATCGTGCCACGTGTTAAACTTTAAATTTAACTGTTACGAATCAAAATGTGGGGATATATAGGTGTAAATAAAAAAAAATTTAAACTACTCAAACTGTCGTCAGAAAATAATGTGATTAGCTGTTTTAGGTTTCTCCTCACAAAAATAGCCACTTAATGTTTTACTTTATAAAATTAGCTAAAACTAAATTTGCATTTACAAAACTAGTCAAAATAGTACTTTTTCATCTTTTTGGACATTTTTACCCTTTAAATTGACCATGCATAGGGGTGAAAATATCCAAAGAGTATGAAAAAATAATGACTTTACCCTTTTGGACAAAATAGTGATTTCCCCACTTAATGTGATCAGTTTTAGGGGGAAAATGTCTAAAAATATGAAAAATCACTATTTTGGTTAGTTTTGTAAATGCAAACTCAGTTTTAGCTAATTTTGTAAAGAACTATTTTTGTAAGGGAAAACCTAAAAGCAGCTAATCACTTAATTTTCCCAAGACCTTTTAGCTTTATAAATTTTTTATTTTTAAACCCACGGTTCTATGGTCTTGCTCAAGGTTTAAAGTATCACACGATACTAGTCGATACGTATTATATTTGACACAACCAATACGATTCATGTCGATATGTCTCTTATTGAATTGCACTAAAATGCATTTGTTAGAACAATACAATACTTAATACGAGACGATACGTCTCTTAAAATCACATGACTGATACGATACTTGATACCATGACTAATACGATACTCGATACCGATACTTTAAACCTTGGTCTTGCTACTGCAAGTAAGAGGGGAGAGAGTATTTACCATCTAGCTCATCAAGGTCAATGCTCCTCTTTATGCTACTTACAACAAATTAGTTTTTCAATACTTTGAAGGCCCTTTTGATAAAAATTTCCCTGGAACTCAAAGAAGTCAAGAACTAGAGAGATACAAGAAGAGTGTAAAAAGCCCTAAATCAAAATGAGATAATTTGAAGAAAAAAAATTCTTGACCTAAATAGAAGAACTAGGGTTTAGATAATAAAAAAAAGATTAAAATGAGAATTTGAATGTGACAGAAAAAATAATTAATCAGGTTTTAAGCAAAGAGTTTGAAAAAGATTTTTCGAGATATCTCAAAGGCCGAAGAACATAAAAAGCCCTAAATCTGAAGCTTTTTTTGTAGTTAAAACTTCAAAAAACCAAGAGGTTGCTATTCATAGTACATAAGGAGGATTTTCATCAACTCAAGTAATCACTCACAAATAGAATCATCGGTTTAAAAATGAAAATTTAAAAAAGAAGCTCTTGATTGTAATTTAAATTTTTTGTATTTACACTTCTATCCCCGCTTTGATTTACAACGGTTAGATGTAAAGTTTTATACGTGCATGATCTTGGCCACTAGCAAATAAAAATCCGCATTATAGGGGGAGCAAGGCTCTTTCTTACTTGATCTATGAATTATAGAACTATTACCCCCCCCCCCAAACAAAAAAAAAAAAGGACAAAAAAAATGAGTTACAGAACTAAATGTGATCTAATATGGTTTTGCTATAAGCCCTAAAATGTTAAAAGGTAAGGGAAATTTTTAGTGCCGTTACATTCAAATTAATGTCACCCTTTGAATTATCTATTTTATCAAGATATATATATATATATATATATATATATATATATATATATATATTAAAAATAAATGCTGCTGTTAAGAAATCACAATTATGTGCTAATATAAGCAAGGTAAATATTTCAAAATGACAAGAACAACCTTGAACAGGAAACCCATGCTTGACTCGTTTTTTCGTCTCCCTCTACCATTTGTGACTACTTCCTCTCCCAATCATAAATCTTAATAAAATTTGAAAAATCTGCGAGAGTATGCATCATGAATAATGTTTTAAGATGAGGGGTAATAGATAAGTAAAAATTAATTAAGACCACCGACGTTAGTAACAGGGGATTTGTCTGATAAATTGAATAACTTAAGGAGTGACATTGGTATTAAGGGATAACTCAATAAGTGGTGCTGAAAATTTCCCAATGTTAAAAGATATGCATCTAACCCCATGATGGGAGTCCATTTCATTTAAATGGAGATGAAACAGTGCACATTATCATTACAAAGAAGATACTGAGGCAAGGTTATCTATCCAAAAATCCATATAGAATTCTGGGTTGTTTTAAAACTCACAACAACCAGACAAGAACTTGAATGGAATTCCAAAATAAGGAAGACACAAGTGAAGGAAGGGGGGGGGGGTAAACATGAATAAAGATTACTGCTGCAGGTTGTTTAAACAATTTCCTTTTTCAAGGCAAATCTTTATCCTTGAAGAAGGTGGCTTCACAACTGAAAGACATTTGGCTCAAACCATCCCTTTTTGAAGTGGACAATATTGAATCAGAGCTTTCTTTCTTCAATCCGGATTCATCAGTAAGGAGAGAAACCCACAGATAGGAATGTTGTGCATCTTCAATCAAAGCTACTGAGATTCATCCCCTTCTCAATGAAAGATCACTTAGTGTATACATGAAATGAAAGACAAGTTTTCCCCCAAGTAACCAATCAATTGTCGGTAGTTGTTACTATGAGACAGCAACCATGTACACCTCTCAGACTGAACATATTTTTCCATGTACACCTCTTAGACTGTGAATATCTTCCTCACCTTCTTCAGTTTCCTCTCACAAATGGGACAAGTGCCAGCTTCTTCCGCAATCCTGCGAGGTTAGATTTAAATCAGTTGTTGTTGATCCTTAACTAACTCTAACAGGGAGAGACAATAAGAGTGAGAATGTAGTGTAATCACCTTGTTCCACATGTGAAACATGCTCCACAATGGCCACAAGGAAGAAAGAAGCAGTCTCTTGGTGCATCAGAGCAAATTTTACAAAGAAAACGCGGATTATTGTTATTTTCCCCATCTTTTAGGGATTTAGTATCAAGGGAACATGCCGCAAGCCACTGTTCAAGATCCTCCTCATCATGTGAGACAGAATCATAGGAAGAGCCCCAACTTGAGAGATCATCATCTTTCTGTGAAAGCAATGGGGCTCTCTCGGGTCCTGTATCACCTGCTTGAAAGCTAGTTCTATCTCCCCTAGTTGCCTCAAACTTGTTACAGATCTTGTAGACCAATAGGATGAGTACACTCATTCCACCTACATGCAAGAATAGTAAAATATGAAGTGGTAGTTTATATACTCTGCATAACCAGAAATATTGAGGCACACATGCAGTTTGGAAGTTATGGGATATGGGAACCTAGAAATAGAAAGAGTTAAGGGGAAAAAGTGAGTTGGAGAAAATACCTGAGCCAGCAAAATATACGACCCATCTTGGTCCATACGACAGCTTGACATGCCAATTTTCATCGGCACTCTTCAAAAACAAAGAGAAGTGCAAACACATCAATGAAAATATCTATGACAAGGATATGAAGGGAAGTGACCCCATGAGTGAATTCCTATGTGCAACTAGTCGTGAAGTGTGAGATCTAAATCTGCGTAATACCCATCAGAACTCATAAAAATATTATATTTGTAAGTAACATTTGAAAAGTACAGAGATCTATCTTGTGCAAACTGCAGATCAACTGTTAGAGGTCTCATTAAAATAAAATGACTCCTCTTATCATTTACCCATTAAGAAAAAGGTGAGACCTAACAGTTCTAAGGAATAGGAGCCGCATAATGCATTTGAATTCCTTTATGGAAGTCTTAATGACAATAGTCAAAGTTAGTACTTGGAAGGGGAAACAAAACCCCAAAATTGCAGGCTGTTTTGGGAATCAATATAAAAACCAGGGAACCAACAACAGTGTTCAAAAACTGCTCAAAGCAGACATCCACAGTCGGCAATAGGGTGGGTGAATTCTGATTGAGCTCCCTCAAGGCAGCTACAACAGTCATCTCCAGTAAAAGCAACTTCAGTTGGTGAAGTGCCAGACAGCTTGGTCTACAAGAATTCTGGAAAAACTGCTCAAAAACAGCAACCACAGACATGGTCATTGTAGAATAGGCCAATAGGGTAGTAAAGCTCAACCCCCACAAGTCATCTTAGTGCATAAGAGAGAGGTCAAATCATAGCTTTAGAATAACACCAGATAGTAGCAGCAGGACAGCTAAATGCAAAATCCAAAATTCTTCGAGTCAACTCTCAAAACAACATTATAGACTGGATCGATCTTTGGTTTTCAGAGCTCCGGATACCATATGACAAAATAGAAAATAAATAAACCAGAGAGAAGATGATGAGAAGAAGAGATAAAGGAAAAGAAGAGAAGAAGAGAAGGTGACAATGGGAGAGGCTGGTAAGAGAGGCACAACATCCTTGAAGTGTTTCCCCCTCACTGAATATTTATAATATGAAGAAACAAATTCAAGGAAGGACAATCTTTGTAGCTAATTACAACATAAAAAGAAAGTAAATAAAGCAGATAAACTATCATGTAATGAGCTAGTTTATGATGCTAGGACAGAAAAGTTACCGTGACCATGTAATTGACTCATATGCACCCTTATGGTACATATAGGTCAAGTACGCTTAGTTGGCTATCATGGTAGCTGTACTAGTATGATAATATTAACACCCCAATTCAGCATATCAGCTAAAGGAGTCATCTTTTGCCTTCCACTGTTGCATATGTTTAACCAAAGTAGCAAATCAGATGCATTCTGTTTGCTTGCATTCTGTTTGCTTTTGAGCTGCATTCCAAAAGATGATCACTCGTCCACAGGTCATGGCATCATGAGAGACAGGGCAACTGATCTATGATAGGCTTCAAAACAGGTGCACACAGTTTAGTGTGGGCTTTCTGAATCTCACTATCATATAATCAAGACCTATCCTACACTTCAATCTTTAAAAGGGTGAAACTTGTGCCAGAGGCTCCCCTGCACAAGCAGAGTCCAGGGTGTAGTTTACCTATGCAGCCTTACCCTAGCAATTTTCCCCCCACCTCAATCTTTATTATACCAAATCCAAACCAGTAAACGAAGGATACCCCACCCACTACTGAAATTAGGTTTTATTGCGGAGAGAAAGATTGGCCACCTGACCATACCTTCCCCTCCCCTCAAACATGGATTGTGTAAACTTTGCCTAACCAACTGGATAACTGTTGATAGCCCACTTGGTGCAACTTTCATGATAACAAGCTTCACCCACCAAGATATAGCAAATGGCCAAAAGTCTCTTGTCAAGTTTTCTATCAGTTTAAGCTATAATGAATAGCTCTAAACCATTTTGGGATGAGATTTCAGAACACTAGAAGCCCCAGACCAATTTTTAACAGATAAAAATGCATCAACATCTATGGCCCAAGGAAATGACTCTGCTACCTGTTCTGGACCAGGAGAACCTAGAACAGCAACAGTTGTCCCGAAAAGGAAAAGCTTCAAACTACACAGGTTACGAAAAATAGAGCACTTGTAATATGCCTCTGTTGTATTGTACATTACAGCTTGTATTCTGAGGTTTATATGCACCTGTTCAAAAGTAGAATGCAGCATCAGTAAATAATGTAACCAGTTGGAATATGGGCCCAAAAAAAAAAAAGGCAACAGGGCAACAACAAAATAGAACACTAGAAACCAAAGAGAAGCAATTTGAAAAGTGTCACATACAGCATGTGAAATGTAGGGCATTGAGTTCAGCCATTAAGTTGGGTGAACATTATCACCTACAAAATCATGATCAGGCCACCTCACAACTGAGTCTTTCCCCAGTATTGCAAGGTTGTTTAGCCTATATGAAAATCTGGGGATCATTAACTAATATACAATGTTAATCTGTTATGAAGCTAACAAAGATTCAGTTCTCAAAGTCAGCCCACATAAACCAGCAAAAACTGTGATCCACTTATTCAATTGAAAAATTACAAGCTTGGGATAGCAATAAGTAGGTTAAATGAGTCTTCCATATACCATATGGTGAGGCTTAACTGGAATTTTGGCAGGCATAGGTTTCCATATACCATAGGTTTCAGTTTAGAATGCATATCAAAAGCACATAATGATCCACCAGATAGAGTACATGTTTCACAATTACCTGCACCTCCTCCGAATTCAAATTCCCAATGGCAACATAGTAATCTGAAGATGCAGAAATTTTCTGTTGGATTGTACCGTTTCCTGTCAGGAAATTTGCTTACATTACTACAGCCTTACCATACAGTAGAAAAATGAACAGTATTGGGAACTCAAATTATCTCAATATTGATCTTACCATGAATTATATTCCATGACAAGGTGATATTAGGATATGATGGATCCTCAATCCATTCAACTAGGCTTTCTTTACCTGCATTGTCACATTACAACAGAAGAAGAAGAAAAAAATATTATAGTTGTTGAAAACAAATACTGCATCTAACATCTCATTTTACTTTTTATCTAGCTTATGGAAGCAAATTATAGAACAATGCAGCTCTGGTGGAGGCGTTATTATTATCAGGCATTATTATATCCCTATCTGTAAATGAAAATGTTAATCATAATCAAAGAAAAACCAAAAAGGCTATTTTGGTTCCTTTCTTTTCTTTTCTCTTTTTTCCTTATTTTTCTTGTAAGTGTGTGTGCCATGGGTGGGGCCGCAGGTGGTGGAGTTTGGGGATTGTATGTCAGTATAACACTTTGAGATGTGCACTTAAGCTTCAAGGTCAAACTCACAGTTTAGTTTACTGGTAAAGCATATTGGTGTCCTCAGGAATCAGGCCAAGGTGGCCGACAGAACTTCACAGACATCCCTTCTGGGCTCAGAGAAGGAACTAACACAACACATACAACATGTCATCAGACTCATCCTATACATTAGGTACATACAATGGAAGAATGCAGATTCTATTTCCTATGCAGATATCAATTCCTTATTCCTGTACCTTGGTATGACTTAACTGGAATGGGTCCCCTCTTTGGGGATTCCAGGCCCACAAAAATCACGGATGACGTATAATATTCAGGATATTTGTGGGCTACATATGCTTGGCTGATCCAGTTATAATTGAAGTCCAGGCTCTTTTCTCAGGCAATAACTTGGTTCTGCTATTAGACAGACCTAATGGCAAGCTAAAGGTAACTCCATACATGTCACTAGGCATATCTCCTTCAGAAAGAGAATACTTTGGAGACTATTCTTCTTTTAAGTTGGCTGATCCCTCTATTCTTTGATGAAAAGATTGTACCAGAAAAGATGAAGATCTATCAACTTTTTGGTGAACAAATTAGTTAAGACTGAAGCTGTTATAGTTTAATATGATGATTATATCCTTATTTACAGTCTTTTTCCCCTTTACTTTTTCTGACCAAAGTGTACTTTAGGTCTTGCTTAAAGAAAGTGCGGTTTTGGCTATGCTTAAAGCCTATAATAAACCTTTCTCATCATCTTCCAACTTGGTTAAACTTACTTTGATCAGTAACAATTTATTTTGAAGTATAGAAGTAGTACCCCAACATGGGTGAGATAAAAACGTCTGGGAGTTCAAGAAGAGGGATAAACAAGATTTCATAGTAGGTGTGCCTCCTCAAGAATAGTTTATTACTATTGCAGTTTAGAGGAATCTTTCTGTGGAAAAGACTACAGAAGTTGCACAGATATATGCCAGCAGGTTACATAACAGCACTCCATTGACCTCTCTGACATTAACAGTCAGAATTAAACATAGCTAAGTAGTGTGTTTATTTCAAATAAAGATTGTGAATTATGTACAAGGACAAGCCATTGTTTGTTCCCATAGCTTCTCATACACTTGATTATGTTGGACTGAAAGAGAAGAAAGCTCCTGTGGAAACCAACTTAATGTGTTTGTGCTGAGGAAAATTAAATGGGCAATAAGGTCTGTTTGAGATGGGTGACCGTACCTTTTGCAATTACAAGGGATAAAGGCGACGAAGATCCCACGCTATATGAAATATTTATTTCAGAACCTTCATTTAGGAAGTAAAGCCACTCCTGCAGTGGAACATGACGTTAGCTCCACTTCATATTAGAGCATTTTAATGCTTAAATTAAAAAGTGAAACTCAACAACAAATAGTTCAGTGGAAGAAGGCTGGTAGAAGTAGAGAAATAGAAGCCCAAAGCACAGTTTATGTGAACCAACATTCATGAGCCATTGAATTTATCCCGAGAGGAAAGGGTTGGGAAATGGAAGAGTAGGAGAAGACTTGCCTTATGGAAATTGGATTGAATATTAAGGTTATGGGTTTCAGACCAAGTGGTTTCAACATCGAGGGGAGGAATTTTGTGAAACCCGTAGAGGATAGGCCCAGGTTTTGGGTCAGTCACTTCTCCCGCCTGCATCAGACAATGGCAATAATAAGAATACATCACCAATAACCACCAAGAAAGAAAGAAAAAAAGAAAGAAATACAAATATATTGGAAGAAGAGTAGCAAATCACCCTTATATTCTGCACGAAGATAGAGCTGGCTTGAACAAGTCGAGAGTAATTCGGGCTCAACTGAAGAGTCATAGACCCGTAAAAGCCTAGAATCAGAGTCATGGATGCTGCAGATGATGAAAATGGAAATCAATAGATCCCCAACCCATAAATTAAACCGTTGCTGAATCTAATATAATGAGCCCAAATAACATTCAACTTCAAGATGGCGCCATTAAAAGGAAAGAAGAGAAATTAAACGCATAAAGCATTCGTTCAGAACAGAAACGCTAAACAATCAGGAAACAGACAGAGAAAGAGAGACGTACCGAACAACCAAAAAGTGACAAGCACGACTAGGCAGGACCAAGCATCGTCCCTCATCTCTGTCGATGTCAAGTCGGATATCGCGATGTTTATACGATAAGAATTATTCGCCTGCTGCTGCTGCTGCTGAAGCTCCTGCGGCAGCTCCTGGTTATCATGGTTCTCTTCTTCCCGTACGGTTCCAGACGACGAGGAAGAGGAGGAAGAATAAACAGAACCTGAAGGCTCGCCATTGACGTGGATAGAAGAAGGAGAAGAAGATAAAGGTAGAGAAAGATCTTCTCCTTCCATAGCGATAAACCCAATTCCAAAAATGCCTGGTGAGCAGAACAAGATTCGAAAGTGCTAGAGAGAGAAACAGAGGAGGTTGAGCAAAGTAGAAGAGACGAAACCACAAGTCCCAGGGGGAACTTTGAAACTGAGGTGTGGTATCCATTTGAGAGCAACACTCGAAGAGCTTAGAAGCGTAAGGTGAACCTAGCAGTCACATTTCGCTTCTTCCTCCTCAGAATGGTAGCTGGGAATTTCCACTGTAGGTTGGTTGGTCGGTACACTCTGCTATCTGGCTTTCTCGTTCTCTTTCTCTCTCTCACTCTCTCTCTCTCTCTCTCTCTCTCTCTCTCTCTCTCTCTCTCTCTTGTTGGCTTTCTCTTTCTCTTTCTCTTTCTCTTTCTCTCTCTCTGGCCGTTAGTGCTCGTCCACTTCAGTTGACCACTATATATATTGTTATAAATTCTCTTTCTTATCATATCTTTTAAACCTTATTAGAAGTGATGAAAAGTAACCAACGGGGTTGGCAACCAAAAAAAAAAAAAAAGAAGTGATGAAAAGTGTATTTATACCAACAAAAAGTAAAGCGTCTTCTTACCCAAAAAAATTAAAAAAAATGATGAAAAGTGTATTTATAGGGTATTTTGGGATTTTAAGAAATGAGAGTAATTTAGGGTTTTAATTACTAAAGTCAATTAAAGGTATTTTGGATTTTAACAATAATATTAATTCTGGGTAATTTAGAATTTAATTATTAAGGTAATTGAGATTTAAATTAAGATATATTTTTAGTTAAGGGTAGTTTAGGGATTTAAAAAAATTAATAATAAAAATACAACTTAACTGGAAGAAAAAAATTTACTTGAATGAAAGTGCTTGATATCTTTGACTGGTAAAAGAGGAGATAAGTAAACATCCCTTTAAAGCAACCTCTCCTGATTCTCCATTGTGGCGAGCTATCTGCATAGTTGAAAATAGAATGAAAGAGCTTTGCAAAATAAAAATTGGAGATGGAAGGAACACTTATTTCTGGAGGGACTACTGGTTAGATATAGAAGGTAATTTGGAATACCATGTGATTTCTCCAGTTCCCAGTCAGTAGCAGTGGGAAGTCGTTAACCAATACTTGGAAAGTAATGGCATGGAATGGACAACAAAAATTGAGGGATACCTCCCCCAATCACGCACCAAACCGAAGGATATCCCACTTCCCTCTAGTAACAATGGATCCGATGTGATGTCTTGGATCCCATCCACGAAGGTATTTTTCGAACCCCCGCATATGAGACATTGATAAAGAACAAAGTAGATATGGGAATATTCGATGAAAAATTTTGGAATACTTCTTAGAAACTTCATCTTCCAAACCGATGAGTTTCTTTTGGCTAGTTGTAAAGAATAGGTTGATGACTAATGCTAGAAAGCGCCACTTGCATCTTTAAGATAATGATAAATGCAATATTTGCATGCAGAGAGGTGGAAGATGTATTACATGTAAGCTTTGGTTACATGAGTCTGAAGATTTCAAATCTATAGATTTCAAGTCTATGGAGTTATAATTTATAAAATTAGATGTTTGGTTGTGGAATGAAATTTGTGGATTCATCCTAAAAAATTATTTGATCGACGTGATTTTTGTGAATGTATAAATGTATAGCTTTTTGAAATCTCGGATTTCACCCCTAACCATAAATCTACAAATTCACGTTTTAGTGTAAAAATGTGAATCTCTAGATTTCATGAATCTAGAGATTTTACAACCAAACAGGTAAAATTCTGATTCATGAATCCGAGATTCGAAACCTAGATTCATGTAACCAAACAACCAAGCGGATTGTTGCTTTGCAAGAAGCATTTGGAAACGATGGTTAAACCACGAAATCAAATATGGTTTTTAAGGGCCGAAGAATGAATCTATGCCAATATCTATGGGTTTCTCGCCAAATGGAGTACATTCCAGGCGATTATGTGTACCCTACAATTTCTTTGGGGATGGCGAAATCGAGATATCCATGAGGTAGATTTTTCGGACAGGGAATGGAATGCTCATTATCGAAAAATTTTATCGAGCCAATAAGGAAGCTTGGACAACATGCCGACAGCCGTCTTGATCCAAGTAAAGAATTGGAAGTTTTAGGGTGGACATGCCCTAGAAGAGGATGGTTTAAGTGCAACACGGATCCCGCCTGAAAGTGAAGGAATGCTACGCCAATTAGCTAGGGTGATTCGGGATCAAGAAGGCCTATTCATAAGAGGATTTGCTATTAAGATCCTCATGCCATGAGTAGAGGCGGACCGCGCAATCAAAGAAGGGATAAAGGTAGCGTTGGATATGGGAGCATGGCCACTCCAAATAGAAACAGACCCAGCAGGCCAAAGGTTCGGAACGAGTTAACAAGCAAGGATCGATGGGAAGATTAGTTGCTGAAATTCGAAGCCTATATGCTTCTCGAGGTCATGTTAGATTTAGTCATGTGAGGCGTCAAAATAACAAGGCTACTGATTGGTTGTCTAAGAGGCGGCTAATTGGAAGAGATGATCTGGTCTTTTTCAATGATCCCCTGAGAAATGAGACATCTTTAGAGAGGATTGTCTCATGACAGACATCCTTAGAGAGGATTGTCTCAAGAGTTGTGCTCTAGTTTGATTTGTTTTGTTTTTTGGGTCTTTTGACCCCGTTTTGTAACCAAAAAAAAAAAAAGGAGATAAGTGATATTATCCAATTAAAAAGGGTCTTAATATCATTTGGTCAATTAAGAAGATAGGTAAATAATATTTACCCAAAAGAAAATGAAAAGGGTGATCAATAATTAAAATACATGTGCCTCAATGAGAGTCAATTGAAAATTACCAAACGGCTATCAACTGTTGAGGTTTGGATTGAGTTTGGAAGTTGGAACTGAATGATTTTGAGAATTGAGATCATTGCCAACCAACTATCAAATAGTTTTAGCTCATTTTAATTCAAAAATTATGTTTGCACCTTGCATCTTGGCCTTAAAGTCCAAATAAATCAATATATTTAACAACAATAAGCCTTGTCTCAACTAAATGTGGTATGCTATATGGATTATTTGTCTTCCAATCAATTATGTTTGAGGTCATGCTAGATATAAGGCCTAAGCTCTACATATCGTTTCTCTTAAGATTATTTTAGGTCACCTAGCTTTTCTAGTTCATTCAATCTAGATTATATCACTTCTCTGTACATGGGCATTTATAGATCTCTATTGAACATGGTCGTGCTACCTCAAACAATTTTCCAGAAGCTTATCACTTATTGGAACAACTCCCAGATCAGCTCTAATAAGATCATTCATTATCTTATCCTTTCTGGTTTTGCTTATCATCCATCTTAGCATCCTCATTTTTGCTACATTGAGTTTATCTACATAATTTTTTATTTGCAACATTGGTCAAATGATGGTCTCAGTGGCGGACCCAGGATGCAATAGTGGGGGGGGCCAAAGAATGAAAGCCAGATAACCTTCCCATTTGGGGTTTCACCTCTAAAATATTTTATTAAATTAAAGAATAGACCCACATATGTTTTGTGGGGCCCACACATATTTTAAAAAAATGATAAATTATTGATAATGATATTTTTTTCGACAAAATATAGGTAAAATTAAAGCAACAATATAAAAAAAATATACACATGACTTCAACCCTAAAAAGTTAAATGCAAATCAAAATTTTCTTTGGTAGATGTAAACTAAAATTTTTTTTTAGGTAAGAGATGCAAATCAATGGTAATTAGTTATCTACTAACTATAGACAAAATCAAATTAAAAATAATAAATAAATAAAAAAGAAACAATAAATAAATTGAGAAAGAGAAAGAGATCTTGTGGAGTAGATTTTTTTTCCAAATTTTCTTAAGCCACGCTTATAGAAAGGGAAGAGAATAAATAGGAAAAAAAATATATAGAGGAGAGAAGAGAGAAGAGAATAAATAGGGATTGAAGAGTTAGTTTTTAATTAGAAATAACATTTTGATTTTTGAATACTTAATAAGATTTTTTTTAAAAAATTGCCTTTAACCCACGTTTATAGAAACAGAAGAGAATAAATAGGAAGAAAAGAGGGGAGAGAAGAGAACGGAGAATAAATAGGGATTGATGAATTAGATTTTTATCAGGAATGACATTTATACCCATCATTTTACCTTTAAAAATTGTTCACAATGGGGGGGCCAAATAGTGACATTTCACATGTTAGAAGAGAAAAAAACCGAAAAAATTAAAGGAATTAAGCGAATATGCATAAATTTTTAAAAATTCCGGGGGGGGGGGCCATGGCCCCCTCCGGCCCCTTCATGGGTCCGCCCCTGGATGGTCTTATAGATTTTTCTTTTAAGCTTTAATGGAATACGTTAATCATACAAGACCCCGGACGCACCTCTTCACTTCATTCACCCTATTTTAATTCTGTCAAGAAAAACCATCCTCTATATTACCTCTTTTGTTTATGATTGAATCTTGGTACCTAAAAGAATCACTTTGAGAAATCTCCTTATCGTCAAGTTTCACTAATTCATTGTCTGCCCGATCATACTAAAGTTACAAACTAAATATTCTGCCTTCGTTTTATTTAATTTAAAGCCTCTTGATTCCAAAGTTTTTCTCCATGATTATAACTTGGTATTAATCTTCACTTGAGTCTCATCTATCAACACAATATTATCAGCAAAAATAAACACCAAGAGACCTCGTCTTGGATGTATTTCGTTAATTCATCCATTATAAGTACAAATAAGGATGGACTTAAAGTTGACTCTTGTTGTAGTCCAACTGTAATTGGGAATTCATTACTTTGTCCCCCCACTATTCTTACACTTGTCACTGAATCATTGTACATATCCTTAACTATGTTTACATATTTATTTAAAACACTTATTTTCTCTAATACTTGCCAAATTAACGTTTTAGGAATTCCATCATAAGTTTTTTTAAGTCAATAAATACCACATGAAGGCATTTCTTACACCCTCTATGCATTTCCATAATTTTCCTAATTAGGTAAATAGCTTCCGTTGTAGACCTTTCCGGCATAAACTCAAACTAGTTCTCCGTAATTATGGTTAAGTGTTTCAAACGGGTTTGGGTTGGGTTCAACCATTTTCCATACCCGAAGGTGTATGTGAGAATCTTTCAATGGATTTCATTGACATCCTTCCTAATTACAAGGGTCATATATCAATATTTTGAAATTATTACTCCTAATTCAAAATTCAAATGATTTTTGCCAAAATTAATTTGAACTTTAACATTGATTTCTTTTATCAATTACATTCTATTTTTTTTTTTAAAATAAAACTTTTTCTAAACCTTAACAATATATCAAGAAAATTTTCCCAAAGTATAGGCAAGGGATTAAGGGCAATACTGTAAAATCATAAGACGTTAAAGATAGTTTTGAATTATGAAATTATCTACCTATAACCTAACGAAATTCATATCATTTTGCAAATTTAAGGTTGTCTCTGCCAATTTGATATATTCGTAGAGTGTATGTATTTATCGCTATTCATTTTGAGATGTTTTTGAAAATTTTCCCGTTAAAACTATAGCTTAAAACAAAACTTGGGTTTACAAAACTAATTAAAAGAGTTGTCAACACATGATTGCTTGATTAGTAAGACCAACACCTCTTAGTGAAGAGAAACTTTTTCTCCTCTTGAAACATTTAAACCCTTAAACTAGCTATACCGTCACATTAAGCAACCACAATAATAATAATAATAATAAAGGGGTATATTAGCTTTCATGGGTTGGGTTTATAGAAAGAACATGATGTTGCTTATGTGATGGTTTGATTAATCCTACGGGTTAAAATATCCAAAAAAAAAAAAAATAGTTAGTTTTGTAAACCCAAAGTTAATTTTACCTAAGCTACTTTTGTAATAAGAATCTTAAAAGTGAAAATTTCCCAAACTCTTTCTTACATGATCAATGAATTACAAAATTTGTTTACCCAAAAACAAAAGAATTACAAAATTAAATGCAATCTATATGGTTTTGCAGCTTTTGCTATAAGCCCTAAACTGTTAAAAGATATGCATCTAACCCCATGATGCTGAGTCCATTTCATTTAAATGGAGATGAAAGAGTGCACAGTATCATTATGAAGACGATATCGACGCAATGTTATCTATCCAAAAATCCATAAGAGAATTCTGGGTTGACCCAGAAAAGAAAAAAAAAAACTCACACAACAACAGACAAGAACTTGAATGGAATAGATTAAGGGAGACCAAGTGAAGGTTGGGGTCATTAGTAAGGAGAGAAACCCATATATAGGAATGCTGTGCATCTTCAATGAAGGCTACTCAGTTTCATCACCTTCTGAATGAGAAAGCTTACTTTAAGTATATACATGAAATGGAAGAAGGGTTTTCCCCCAAGAAACCAATCAGTTGTTGGTAGTCATTACTATGAGACTGCAACCATGTACACCTCTCAGACTGAACATATTTTTCCATGAAAAGTCTCTCAGTGTTAGGTCCAATCAAACCGCCACCATGCAAGAACACGCCAAAAGAAGAAGAGATCAAGTAGAAAAACACACAAGATTTGATTACAGAATTCGGTTGTGAAACCTACATCTCCGGGGCTTAGATTTGAAGCCCAATGCACTATCGAGAATCAAAAAGAAAAAACCTTACCACAACAACACTTAGTGATGTACAAGATGAATTCCTAACCAAGGGACCTCAAAACCATCCCAAACAAGCAAGATTACAGCCTTGAAACCACAGAGAACAGAGAAAGAAGAACACTTGAGAAACCCTGGCACAGCAACCTAAATGCTAGACTAATTGAAACCCTAAAAACTGAATGAACCAATCCAAACAAGAAATATATACTCTGGTCTGAACGGTTAATAGATGGCACTGGTTTAACAATAGAACAGACTAGAATATAGCCAAACAAATAGGACTCAAATGAATTGAATCAAACACAATTGAACCAAGCTGTGAATTACAGATAGTCCCTACAATCAGACTGTGAATATCTTCCTCACCTTCTTCAGTTTCCTATTGCATATGGGACAGGTACCAGCTTCCTCTGCAATCCTGCAAGGTTAGTTTTAAATCAGTTGTCATTGATCCTCGACTAACTTTAATATGGAGTGAGAATAAGAGTAACAATGTAGTGTAATCACCTTGTTCCACAAGTGAAACATGCTCCACAATGGCCACATGGTAGAAAGAAGCAGTCCCTTGGTGTATTAGAGCATATTTTACAAAGGCAACGAGGATTATTGTTGTTCTCCCCGTAGCATGTTGCAAGCCACTGATCAAGATCCTCCTCATCATGCGAGATAGACTCATAAGAAGAGCCCCAACTTGAAAGATCATCAGTTTTCTGTGAAAGCAATGGGGCTCTCTCAGGTCTTGTATCAGCTGCTTGAAATGTAGTTCCATCTCCAGTAGTTGCTTCAAACTTGCTACAGATCTTGTAGAGCAATAGGATGAGTACACTCATTCCAACTACATGCAAGAATAGTAAGATATGAAGTGGTAGTTTATATACTCTTCATAACCAGAAATATCAAGGCACACATGCAGTTTGGGAGTTATGTGGATTGGAAACCTAGAAATGGAAAGAGTAAGGGGAAAAAAGTGATTTGGAGAAAATACCTAGGCCAACAAAATATATGATCCATCTTGGTCCGTAAGACAGCTTGATAAACCACTTCACATCACTATTCTTCAGAAATAAAGAGAAGTGCAAACACATCAATGAAAATATCTATGACAAGCATATGAAGGTAAGTGAACCCACAAGTGAATTCCTATGTGCAACCAGACGTGAACTGGGAGATCTAAATCTGCATAACACCCAGCAAAGAACTCATAACAAATATTATATTCGTAAATAACATTTCAAAAGTACAGAGGTCTGTCTTATGCAAACTGTTAGAGCTCATTAAAATAAAACTGAGTACTCTTATCATTTACCCATGAAGAAAAAGGTAAGACCTAACAGTTCTAACGGAATAGGAGCCATGTAATGTATTAGAATTCCTTTATGGAAGTCTAATGACAAGAATTGAAGTTAGTACTTGGAGGGGGAAACAAAACCCCAATTTTGCAGGCTGTTTTGGGAATCAATATAAAAACCAGTGAACCAACAACAGTGCTCAAAAACAGACGTCTTTTTTTTTTTTGGGTGTTAAATAAAAATTTTAAAAAAAGCCACTCACACACCAGATTCTGATTGAGCTCCCTTCAGGCAGCTACAACAGTCATCTCTAAAAAAAACAGCTTCAGTTGGTGTGCAAGAATTCTGGAAAAACTGCTCAAGAACAGTAACCACAGACGTGATCTTCATAGAAAGGGTAGTAGAGGTCAACCCTTCACAAGTCATACTTGTTGATAAGCAAGAGGTCAAATTCATGAACAGTATTTTAGTAGAATAGCAGCAGATAGTAGCTGAAGGACCGCTAAATGCAGAATCCAAAATCCTTCCAGACGACTCTCAAAACAACATTATAGACCAGATTGATCTTTGGTTTTCAGAGCTCCGGATCCCATATGACAAAATAGAAAATAAATAAACCAAAGACAAGATGATGAGAAGAAGAGAGAAAGGAAAAGAACACGAACAAGAAGAGAAGGTGACAATGGGAGAGACTGCTAACAGAGGCACAACATCCTTGAATTCTTTCCCCCTCACTGACTATTATAATATTAACAAGCAAATTCTAGGATGGAAAACCTTCCTAGCTAATCACAACATAAATGGAAAGTAAATAAAGCAGATAAAACTATCCTGTAATGTAGCAGTTTATGATGCTCGGACAGAAAAGTTACTATGACCATGTAATTGACTCATATGTACCCCCAAGGTACATATAGAACAAGTACCCTTAGCCGGCTATCGTGGTAGCCGCACTAGTACTAGAATATTAACACAACCTGATTCAGCAAACCAGCTAAAGGAGTCATCTTTTGACATCCACTGTTGCACATGTTTGCCCAACGTAGCACATCAAATGGATTTGTCTGCTTTTGGGCTGCATTCCAAAAGATGGGTCACTCATCGACAGGTCATGGCATCATGAGAGAGAGGGTCACTGATCTATGATAGGCTTTATAACAGGCATACATAGTTTAGTGTGGGCTTTCTGAATCTCATTATCGTATAATCAAGACACATCCTACACCCCATTCTTTAAAAGGGCCAACCTAGTGACGACGGCTCCCACACAAGCAGAGTCCTGGGTGGAGTTTTCCTATGCAGCCTTACCCTATAAATTTTTTGCCCCACCCCAATCTTTATTATACCAAATCCAAACCAGTAAATGTAGGATACCCCACCCACAACTCAAATCAGGTTTTCTTGTGGAGCGAGATCTGCTGGCCATCTGATGTACCTTCCCCTCCCCTCAAAATGGAGTCTGTAAACTAAGCCTAACCAACTGGAGAACCGTTGATAGCCCAACTTGGTGTAACTTTCATGATAACAAGCTTCACCCACCAAGATAAAGCAAATGGCCAAAATTTTTATTTCAAGATTTGTATCTGTTTAAGCTATAACGAATAGCTCCAAACCATTTTGGGACCTGCAAGCATAGTCTGATGTTTGAGATTTCAGAACAACAGAAGCCCCAGACCAACTTTTAACAGATAAAAAATGCATTAACATCTATGGCCCAAAAATGTGTGTAGCAAAATAAAATAGAAAAAAGGGAAATGACTCTGCTACCTGTTCTGGACCAGGAGAACTTAGAACAGCAAAAGTTGCCCCGTAAAGGAAAAGCTTCAAACTACAGAGATTACGAAAAGCAGAGCATTTGTAATATGCCTCTGTTGTATTGTACAGGAGAGCGTTTATTCTGAGGTTCATTTGCACCTGTTTAAGACACAGTGCAGCATCAGTAAATAAGTAACCAGTCGGAATATGGGGAAAAAAACAGAGGCACCTGGGCAACAACAAAATAGAACACTAGACACCAAAGAGAATCAATTCGAAAGTGTCACATACGGCATGTGAAATTTAGGGATTTGATTTCAGCCGTTAAGTTGGATGAACATTATCACCAACAAAATCATGATCAGGCCACCTCATGACTGAGTCATTCCAAAGTATTGCAAGCTTTTTTGAAAATCTGGGGATCTTTAACTAACAGGCAACGTTAAACCCTAGAATTCTCTATTATGAAGCTAACAATGATTCAGTTCTTAAAGTCAGCCCACGGTGCCCACCTAGACCAGCAAACCATGGGACTGTGATCCCACTTAATTCATTGAATATGCACAAGCTTGGGATAGCAATAAGTAGGTTAAATGAGTCTTCCCTATACCATATGGTGAGGCTTAACTGGAATTTCGGTTGGCATAGGTTTCTTTTGCCAGCATGCGGCAGCTTAGTTGCAACTTTGGGAATTTCAAAACAAGAATTTATGGGAACCAAGGGCCAGCCTATATTCCACTCTTTCGTCAATCTTTTCTCAAAATTATTGCCAGGCTGAGCCTTTTCTTAACCCAAAGGCTGGCTCAACCTGATGTATTGCCATGGCAACAGGAAACCAGGGTGTGAAGATACAACTTTTGGTGGCTGAGCTGCTATTTGAAACAATTGCATATGGCTGATGACGACATAGCACATTACATTCCCAAATTCCCCAGATCTTTGTGTTCCCAAGAAAATTCTCTTCGAGAATGTTAGGTACCTGAATGAGGTTACTTAACAAGGTGGAATAACTCAAGAAGAAAAAAGGGACTTTGAATAAAAGTTGAATAAGAAACAATACATTCTACCAGCAGTAGGTGATTCCTACGGCTACCCAAGAGCAATGGCTCTCACATAAACTTCTATCTATATCCTTTCTACTCATCCTCCCCCCTATTTACAGCAATTACATTCCTATCGAATTAATTAACAAATTCAGCCTACTTCGAGTAAAACTCTTCAAAAGAAACCTAACTGTAATGTAACTCTAACCTAGATGTATTATGATTCTTG
The DNA here is from genome assembly GCF_041222555.1 of Hakea prostrata. Lineage (NCBI taxonomy): Eukaryota > Viridiplantae > Streptophyta > Magnoliopsida > Proteales > Proteaceae > Hakea > Hakea prostrata. The sequence continues at coordinate 47,123,641 of NC_142607.1, read as the reverse complement.
ACTCTCTAAATCTAATTCTAATAACCTTAACGCAGAAGGACTCTTCATGCTTCAAATTTGCCAGTCGCCTGAATGCACTAGGACTCTGCTGAAAACGACAGGACTCTCTTCACTCTTCAAACTGTCAATCGTTTCCTTGGGAGTGCTTTCCTTGTCGAATATAGACTCTTGATATCAGGGGCTTATCAGAGAATATCTACGTAAAGACCACAGGCAGGTTGGAGATACACACTTTGTATTGGATTTCTGTCGCACTTTTAAGTTCCATATAAGTATTTTTTTTACTTCAGCACTTACTTTTTTCTGTTGTTTGTAGTGTATCCTATGCATAGTTATTTTCCCATTCAAGAACTCCATTTTACCTATTTTTACAAAGGAAGAGGAAATCTTCCCAAATTCAAATTAACAAAGGCATCAGATAAAAGGCATAAACATCAAGCAAACCAAAGCAATGACCCCTCAATACATAGTCTACATGCTAGTTATTGGAGTATTGAAGCACTCAAATAAATTGTTCCACAAGATAATAAGTATGACAGAAATCTTAGAAGATACAACAAACAAGCATTGCTATCTGCAATCTTCTTGGGGTTCTTATGCTGTGAAATTAAAATTTGATATGACTACAATTTAAGTAGTGCACGATTACAATTACAGAAGCTTTTTTCCTATGTATTTTACTTTGACATGCATTGGCCATATTTGATTGGAGAAACAAGTAGAATGCATGTCAAAAGCACATAATGATCCAAAGCACAGAGTAAATGTTTCACAATTACCTCCACCTCCTCAGAATTCAAATTCCCAATGGCAACATAGTAATCAGAAGATGCGGAAATCTTCTGTTGGATTCTACCGTTTCCTGTTAGTAAATTTGCTTACATTACTACAGCCTTCCCGTATACTAGGAAACTGGACAGTATGGGGAACTCAAATTATCCAATACTGATCTTACCATGAATTATATTCCATAACAAGGTGATATTTGGATATGATGGATCCTCAATCCATTCAGCTAGGCTTTCTTTACCTGCATCGTCACATTACAACAGAAGAAAAAAATAAAAAAATACAACATTGTAGTTATTGAAAACATACACTGCATCTAAAATCCCACCGTACTTTTTATATAGCTTGTGGAAGCAAAATTATAGAATAATGCACCACTGGTGCAGGAAGTATAATTATCACGCATTCTTATATCCCTACCTGTAAATGAAAATGTTAATCATAATCAAAGAAAACCAAAAAGGCTATTTTGGTTCCTTTCTTCTTGTTCTTCCCTTTTTTTTTTTTTTTTCTTCTTGTTTTCCCCCCTTCCTCTTCTTCTCCCCTGCTGGAAGTATGTGTGCTGTGGGTGGGGCTGCCAGGGCTGGGGTTTGGGGATTGTATGTCAGTATAGCACTTTAAGATGTGCAGTTAAGCTTTCAGGTCAAACTTACAGTTCAGTTTACTGGTAAAGCAAATTGGTGTCTTCAGGAATCAGGCCAAGGTGGCCAACAGAACTTCACAGACAATCCCTTCTGGGCTCAGAGAAGGCACTAACACAACACACACAACATGTCATCCTATACATTAGGTACATACGATGAAAAGCAGATTCTAATTCCTATGCAGTTATCAATTCCTTATTCCTGATGATGACTTTTATTGGACTCACCATCCTGTACCTCTGTATGACTTAACTCAAACGGATCCTCCTCTTTGGGAAATCCAGGCCCACAGAAATCACAGATAACGCATAATATTCAGGATATTTGTGGCATGGTTATTAAAGCGCCGCCTAAGCGCCCCGCAAAGCGGTGAACCGCTAAATTGACCGCCAACAGCGGGCTGAATTCTTGCCGCTTTTTTGCTTAGGCACACTACTGCGCGCGCCATATTGCCGCCTAGATGCTAAAGCAGCCGCTACATTTTAATTGTGCATATATCCTAACACAATACAAGCCGATATAAATTAAATAGTGAGCCACGAACGAGACCCAATCAAATGAACGAGGCCCAAAGCGCGCAAGAATGTGAAGCAGAGCCATATCAACATTGATAATCAATGAAACATAAATAAACAAAACGGAAACGGAATAAGAGACATAAATCAGCAACCGTGGAAAAAAGGAAAAATGGATACACAACGACCAAGAAAATTCATGTATAACAAAAAACACGAAAAATAATTTGACTAAACATATATGAATAATATGTTATCAAAGGATTCTGAATTTTTTTATTTTTTTAATTTTTATGAAGTGATTGTTGAATGTTTGTTTAGTACTTTAGTTTATAAAAGTATTTGTATTAAAAAGAGTTGTATAAAATATGACAAACGCTTTGGTCGCTTTATGCCGCCTAGCGCCGCTTAGTCGCCTAAACGCCAAGCGGTGCCTAATCGCTTTGGTCGCTTTGCCGCTTTAATAACCATTTTGTGGGCTACATATGCTTGGCTGATCCAGTTATAATTAGAGTCCAGGCTCTTTTCTCCGGCATTAGCTTGGTTCTGCTATTAGACGGACTCACTGGCAAGCAGAAGGTAACTCCATACATGTCATTGGGCGTATCTCCTTTTGAAAGAGAATACTTTGAAGACTATTCATCTTTTAAGTTGGCTGATCCCTCTATTCTTCAATGAAAATATTGTATCACAAAAGATGAAGATCCATAAATTTTTGGGGAACGAATTAGTAAAGAGTGAAGCTATAATAGTTTACATGATGGTTATATCCTTAATTACAGTTGTTTTCTCCTTTACTTTTTCTCACTAAAGTGTACTTTAGGCCATGCTTAAAGAAAGTGTGGTTTTGGTTATAAAGGCTTATAATCAACTTTTCTCATTATCTTCCAACTTGGTCAAACTTATTTTCATTAACAATTGAGTTTGAAGTATAGACGCAGTAAGCCCAGCATGGGTAAGATAAAAAGGTGTGGGAGTTCAAGAAGAGGAAGAAACAAGATTTCATAGTAGGTGTGCCTCCTTGGGAGAAGTATATTACAATTATAGTTTAGATGAATTCTGTGGAAACGATTGTGAAAGTTGCACAAATATATGCCAGAAACTGACATAAGTCTCGCTTTGCCTGGCTTTGTCCCTTGTGCTCTTTTATTCTCTTTGGTAATGAATTTATTTATTCATCCAAAAAAAAAAAGGGCACTCCACTGTCCTCTCTGTCATTTACAGTCAGAAATAAACATAGCTAAGTAGCATGTTTCTATCAATAAAGATTGACAATTTATGCACAAGGACAAGCCAGTATATGTTCACTTAGCTTCTGATACACTTAACTATGTTCGACTGCAAGAGAAGAAAGCTCCCCTGGAAGCCAACTTAATGTGTTTGTGCCGACGAAAATTAAATGGGCAATAAGGTCTGTTTAAGATGAGTGACCATACCTTTTGCAATTACAAGGGATAAAGGGGACGGAGATCCCACACTATATGAAATATTTATTTCAGAACCTTCATTTAAGAAGTAAATCCACTCCTGCAGTGGAACATGATGTTAGTAAAGCATCAACGCTTAAATTAAAAAATGAAACTCAACAAGAAACAGTTCAGAGCAAGAAGAAGGTAGGTAGAAGTAGACAAATAGAAGTCCAAAGCACTGTTTATATTTGTACCAACATCCATGAGGCACTGGATTATCCGAGATAAAAGGGTTGGAAAATGGAAGAGTAGGAGAATACTTGCCTTGCGGAAATTGGATTGAATAGAAATGTTATGGGTTTCAGACCAACTGGTTTCAATATCAAGGGGGGGAATCTTGTGAAATCCGTAGAGGATTGGCCCAGGTTTTGGGTCAGTCACTTCTTCCACCTACATCAGATAATGGCAACAAAAGAATGCATCACCAACAACAACAACCAAGAAAGAAAAAAAAGTTTGAAGTATATATTGGAAAAAGTGTAGCAAATCACCCTTATATTCTGCACGAAGATAGAGCTGGCTTGAACAAGTCGAGAGTAATTCGGGCTCAACTGGAGATTCATAGACCCGTAAAAGCCTAGAATCAGAGCTGCTGGTGATGAACATGGAAATCAATAGGTCCCCAACCCATAAATTAAACCGTTTCTGAATCTAATAATCAGCCCAAATAACATTCAAAATGACGCCATTAAAAGGAAAAAAGAGAAATTAAACGCATAAAGCATTTATTCAGAATAGAAACCTTAAACAATCAGGAAACTGGGAGAGAAGTACCTAAGTAAGCGAACAACCAAAAAGTGACAAGCACGACCAGGCAGAACCAATCATCGTCCCTCATCTCTGTCGATGTCAAATCGGATATCGAGATATTCATACGATAAGAATTATTCCCCTGCTGTTGCTGAAGCTCCTGATTATCATGGGTCTCTTCTTCCCGAACGGTTCCAGACGACGACGACGAAGAGAAGGAAGAATGAGCAGAACCTGAATGCTCGCCATTGACGTGGATAGAAGAAGATAAAGGTAGAGAAAGATCTTGTTCTTCCATATTGAGAAACCCAGTTCCAAAGAGAGAGAAACAGAGGAGGTTGAGCAAAGTAGAAGAGATGAAACCACGAGTCCCCGAACCCCGTCTGAACAGGGGAATTTTGAAATAGAGGTGCAGTAGCCATTTGAGAGCATGGGAGCCTAACGTGAACCTAGCAGTCGCATTTCCCTTCTTCCTCCTCGGAATGGTAGCTGCGAATTCTCGACAGCGGAGAGAGAGATCGTATCGACCAACCAACCGACTGTCGAGGTAGAAAAATCTCTGCTTTGCACATCTCTCTGCTGCGTAATGAACAATGGAGAATTTGAGATAGACAAAAGAAAAGTGAATCTTGTTCTCATTCAGAAAATGGAATCACATTAAGTATCTTTTTTTAAAAATTAATTTAGTGAAATCTTGTGCGGTGCTTGTCTCAATCACAGTGGTGGAATTATGTCTGCAGAAATTTGATTCCTTGCACTTGTTCATGACGCAGCAGAGACACTCTGTTATCTGAATCTCTCTCTTACTGTTGAGAACTTATTGGCCGTTAGAGCTCCACTCTCTGTCCACTTCAGCTGCCCAATATGCATCGTTATAAATTACTTGAAAATCTCTTTCTTAAACCATAAACTGAAAAGCACTTCCCTTGAACGAACTCCTTTACCCCACAACCACACGGAAACAAAGAAATAAAAAATAGAAGAGTTTTTTTATTTTTTTTATGTCCTTAATGAGCGACAAACTAATGTTGGGTTCATTTAGTATAATATATTACGTATGGGTTTTAACCAGACTAATACGGCTAGTTATCGTTAACTATATTCAAATTTCAAATGTGGAGAGACCAAAATACACTTATTTAGTCTCTTTTTGGTATCAATTCTCATTCTCTATTATGAGAATTTTTCATATTTTAAATTGTTTGGCATCTATCATCATTCTTGTTTTTATTTAAAATAATAGAAAAACCTCTAAAATCCATAATGGACTTTTTATCCATTATGGATTATGAGAGGCAATTCATTTTCCTCATTTATGCGGTGGTGTACTTGAAATTTTAATGTTTAAAATGGGGCACACTAGTAAATACACATTATTTTATTTTTCTTCTTTTTTATATGTATTGTTTACACCAGTTATACAATTATCTTTTTTCAAAATCATATATTAATATAATGCATTAAATAGCTTGAAGGGCACTTTGGTTCCTTTACGTTTGAAATTTGAATATATTCAATATTGGCTAATGGTATTAGTCTGCTTAGAACCCACACGTAATATATTGTCATCAACATATAATTAACAAGAAGTTATCATGTTCTCTCACGGGTTGTCTTCTGGTCTTGATAGCCGATGAGCCCAGGCTTATATAATGCGACCCTACCAATGAATGGCTCCCACAATGTGATTATGTCCTCTCACGGGTTGGCTACCGGTCTTGAGCACCCACAATCCCTATTGTTGCCACGGGTCACTCGGCATCAATACCCACGCCAATAGGGTATGATATGACTGGGTTGTTAACCAAACACTTCTAGACTTCCTAGTCATGACATCCAGTGATTATGAAAAGCGCCAAGGGACATCATAGGATTGTGTCCCATACCACCTCCATTAATGTCCCAATACAGAAACACCCAAATGGCATTCCCTAATTCACAACCACAACTTGACATACGCATTACAATATGATTCCAATCACATTTTCATATCATAAATCATTATGAATACAAAACAGTCACATACAGATCATATATGATAAACATCATTACTAAACTACATTCTGAAATTACAGAGTCATATTGATCATGTCTAAATCATTTAATAGCAATATAGCCCATGCATTCAATTCCTATAACAAATAAGAATGTAACCAGGGTTATATATAAGTGAACATCCTCACCTTGTTGTCAATTCAAAACCTTCTTAGCATAGATCAAAGGAGGAGTTCTAACTTGTCAAATAGTCCTAATAATATGATGATTCAATGTTAGAAACAAACTCTAAAGGTTTGGAGATGAAAAAATGACTTGTGTTTAGTCTGTCAACACCAGGCTTGGTCACCTGGGACTGTCGAGGCAGGTGACCAAGGCTGCTGTGTACGGACAACAAAAGCCTAGATTGTTAGAAAACTCATCGTTTGGGTTCCAACCACTTTGAAATTAACTACAAAATTATGAAATCATGGTAGGACATTATGTAGCATGGTTTAAGAATCAATCATGACAAAAGGAATAGAAACCTAACGAATCATATAATAAGTTTCTTCCAAAATCAAACCGCAAGATTCATGGATAGTCTACAGTGAATGGAGATTCCATTCACTCTAGAGTAAAGAGAGTAGTAGTTAAAGGTCTGAAATCATCATAGAACATAGTCTAACATGGTTTGAAGATCAGACTAATCGAAGAGAATAAAACTCCAATAGATCTATACTAGGTCTTTACCGAAATCATGCAATGAAGTTCACCAAGGAGCTATATTGAATGTCCATTCACTCTAGAACATAGATAATAGAAAAATAAGTAATAACAACAAGTGTAAACCGTGTAGAAGGTCCATACAGTAGGTAAAAACAATCATAAGAGAAGAATGAAAACCTTGACGGAAGCTCCCAAACCTTCCATCACCTAGGAGAGGGTTCTTTAGAGAGTCTTTGAGGTTCTCTGACGGATTTAGAACATAATGACACATTTTAGAATGAAAAACAATTAAATAGGGCTTTTGATAAAAAGGGATTTTAGGTGCTCCAGAAGCCCAAGCTTTTTCTTGGGTCATTTTCGAAGTTATAGAAGGGTCTTACCTGGTTTTCCAGGACCTTCCACTTGTGTCATTAATGTACTCTTGATCCATCTACCAAGTCCGTCAACACTCGAGTTAGTTCTTCTTCCGTAATCTGAGAAAGTTCCCAACTTAGCATCATCTCCATCTACTTCCATTGGTTCAAAGTCAAATCTAATGATTATAATTTGGATGGCCCACAGTTGCCTTCTTGTCGCACTCCAGGTTTTCGGACTGCAATATGGATTTTCGGGTTAGGGTTTTGAGGGATTTTACATGGGCCTTGAGTGGGACCCATCCACGAGTTTGTTCTCATCAGAGGGATGAGCTTTGAATATGGCACTCTATCCAAATTTTGAATGTACTTAGCAGAGTGAAGGTCTATGTCCTTATCCGAAATACTAGCATATAAATTTTGAATTTGGATTTGAAAATGTTTGCAATCCGCACTAGACGCACAAGACTCGATGTCATCCCACAATATCTGAGCATCAAAAGATTGAGAGATTAAAAGATTCTCAACCACCTTTGACATCTCCGCCCCTAGATTCCTTGTTGGACTAAAGTTTCCACCAACATAACGTCTCTCTCCTCCAAATAGCCAGAGTCCAGCACCCTTAGAGTCCTTCTTAGTCTAGAGTCTCCCTCAATCGAATCCTTTCTCTCCTCCAAATTTCTAGTGTCAGCCACCTCTCTCTTGGTGTAGCAATCTAACTGTTAGAGTTGAAATTTTTCTTGACTTGCATTGCTTGTCCAATTCATTTACAATAGAAGCATAGCAGACCATCTTCATACACCACCTTCTATAAAAAACTCAACATTGTCAAGGATCCTAGCTCACATCTTTCTACCTACACCTCTTCTACTCGCTCTACATCCAATTCCACTTCAACCAAGAGATGAGTAAAATTGCCCAATGCTCCCACATGAGTTCTCCTGTCTAGGGTAATCGGACGACCCACCATCTTTGCAATTTAAAATAGAATTATTTTTTTTCATGCCAATACTCCATTGGAAGATCCAATAAACGAACTGAAACTAACTTCGATGAAGGCTGTGCCATATGAACATTAAAATGCGGCGAACGACGCTAAAACCATAATAATTATGAGTCAACCTTAAATGTATTTCGTCACCTAATCACTATCATGTTTCATTCCTGAACTGAGAAAGGACATAACACTTTCCTAGAGAATGTAGAAACATATAGGCTGTAAGCATCCACATTTGTTGAACTTTCTCTCGCATCACATCCATTGACATGCGATGAAAATCAAATCCACCAATTAATTAGAATTATAAAGATTATATTGTTCCTCGTAGGCTAATTGAGGGATGACAATATGCCTGAATTTTCCTGCCTTTGCCTAAACCACTGGAAAGTCAATCCCCCCCCCCAACAAGCCCTGCATAGGTCATCTTCCTAATTGGTGCATAAGTAGCCCTTTCATCACCACCTTCCCTTGCCAAAGCAACTACCAAAATAGCCTCCCTACTCTAAGTAGCATTTCTCTTCCCGATATGCAAACCTTATCTCTCCTCTTCCATCATTCCATCCTACCTTCTAGTGCGACTTCGTAAAAAAAAAAAAAAGAATTGCATATTGCCTAACTTGGTATTATAGATTCAACGGTGAAACTACCATATAAAATAAAGTTAGCACAACGGCATGGTAGCAACAAAAAAGGTATAATTGGGGAAAATAAAAAGAGCTTTTGGTCATCTATCAAATGGTGTATGTGTGTTTCTTTTGATGGAAATCTAGTGGTTTTATGGTATTCATGGTCTATTCTAGATATTCTCCCTAACCTTTCTCAATCTTTTAATAAAGTCTCACAATGATTAATTAGTGATGCGTCCTAAAATTGATTAACCCTCGGATTCCTGCAAAACAACATCCGATGTGGGTCCACTCGGCTGTCAGGAAGCCACCTTTGAAGGTTAAGTCAATAAGAGCACCACCACAGAGCTCTAACAAGTTGCAGAGCTTAATTGAGAATGGAGGGAAGTGATTCAATTACCTTATCTTCACGTTATGCTTTGATTTATATAGGGTTCACCTCTTACTGTCAATCGTTGGACCAATCCCCAAGTTTCATCATTAGTTGTCCGATGATAGGGTTTTCTTCCCTCAATGTGAGTTTGTTGCAGTTTCCATATAGAGCATGATCGCTTATCCTGAGTTTAACTGGATCATGTCTTCTTCTATAACCGTCAGGTTCCTTCATGCTTATGGTACCTTTGGGTTTAATTCTAGAACCAGTCTTCACCGGGGCGATTGAACCAACTGTGGTTCGACCCAGTCGGAAGTTATTTTTTACTTATCAATTAGGTTCTCAAAATGGATGGATATATATATATTAAACAAGTCTCACAAATGGATTTTTTTAGAGAAAAATTATCTCTCTCCAGTATACTTACTCTCTCTGAAAAGCTTCACCTCTGATTCCCCCAAAAAAGTGAATTATTTTCTCTTCTTCTCCCTTATATTTTAAATGGTCAATATACCCTTTATTTTTGTCCCTTTAGTTGATTAAGGGCATGTTTGGTTACATGAGTCTGGAGATTTCAAATCTATAGATTTCAAATTTATAGAGTTATAATTTATAAAATTAGATGTTTGGTTGTAGATTCATCCTAAAAAATTATTTGATCGACGTGATTTTTGTGAATGTGCAAATGTATAGCTTTTTTGAAATCTCTGGATTTCACCACTTACCCATAAATCTACAGATTCACATTTTTAGTGTAAAAAGGTGAATCTTTAGATTTCATGAATCTAGAGATTTTTACAACCAAACGGGTATAATTCTCAGATTCATGAATCCAAAGATTTCAAATCTCTGGATTCATGTAACCAAACAAGCCCTAAAGCAATTTCTATCTTCTTATTTTTTGATAAACTTTTGTCTTCATTTTCTCCTTTTTGTCTAGAAGAATCAATTTATGTGATTATGGGTATCTTATTTTTCTTGTTTTCCTCCCCCACCTTTTTATAGAAGTTATTTTAATTTTTAATTTTCCTTTGATATTTTGTATAAAAGAAGGAGAAATTAAAAGAATAAATCTAATCATGTTTAATAGATGTTCATAAAAGATAGAGAAAGAACTGAAATAAGTACAACTAATTACTTTTAATGGAGAAAGAAGCCATGTAGAGGCCCAAGTCTTGGTTGTAGGTGGTGGGGGCTCCTAGAGTCAGCATCTCGATGAACCCCACCTCAGACATCCATGTCAAGGAGTGATTTGCTCCCAAGAGAGCTAGTGTTTCAATAACGAGATGAAAGGATCGACCGTCGTCCCTGGGAGCAACCTAGGTTGGAAGATACTACATCTCTTAAGGCTTGACATTCCATACCTACAAGGAGATCCATTGACCTAACCCAGATCTCCATGGGGTGCCATCCCACTTGAATTGTTAGGTGCGAAGACATGGATCTATCTTGTTAACCCGACTACAATGCTAGTGTCAGGAGTAGACTTGTTTGAACAGTTATATGTTACTAGCCACGTGTTGTCCTCATAGGACATCTAGGACACGTTGAACAATTCAACCACCACAAAGGGTCAGGTTCAAGTATAAGTATGCCCCACCTACCTAGTATTTAGTAATGCACATTTACTCTCCTACTAGTTATTGTTTATCTTAGCACAATAGTCTAAGTCCTTGAATTTGGGAAAGTGTTGTTTATGAATCTGACTTAAGCTTCTAAGGTGGTTGACCGACCCTCGAGTCGACCAACAGAAGAAAAAAATATAAAAAACAAAAAACACAACACACCCAACCCATCAATTGTCAAACATCTCAGATACGCTCAAAGATATTGCTTATCATGTTAACAAAAATCAAGTATCACAACATAGGATAAAAACTAACACAAAAGCAAAGTCGAAAAAATCCCACAATACAAAAGCACAAAACCAAACACAAAAAACGAAAACGAGACAAGTACCACCAACAACACCACACCACCAGATTAGTAAGACATTACTCCCACTAGTTATTGTTTATCTAGACAATAGTCTAAGTCCTTGAATTTGGGAAAGTGTTGTTTATGAATCTGATTTAAGCTTCGAAGGTGGTTGACCGAACCTCGAGCCAACATTCACTCTCTTTCTAAAGAGGTTACGGAATCAGCCAGTAAGATCGACCACAATTCACTCGAAGGGGTTAGATTTGGGTGCAACACTCCGATCATATTCTTGTAAGTCAGAGACAGAATGTTTTGCTCCTCCATGGTTAGCTCCTTACATCGACATTCATAGCTATGTTCTTCATGAACTCCACCATCTCTTCATAACGTTCAGCCTGCTCAGCCAATTTGGCCATGTAAACATTCTCCTCATGAGAGGATTCGGCCGGAGACATCTTCTTTGTACAAATCTAATATAACACCACCACCTGATGCCACCAAAACACTCAGTTATTCACAAAACCAATACCAAACCATTTTTTGAAGATAAACATGAATATATACTAAGGATTTAACCAAAAAGGAATCCGCCGTGCGAATCATAAAAGCAAAACAGAGAAAAATCCAAGCTTTATGGAGCAACAAGCCGGGAAAGCTTCAATCAGAAGTTAATCAAACCTAATGAAGACATACTATCAATAAACAATAAAACAAGTTACTAATTGTTTATCGAAACTAACAGATAGATATCTGCAAAAACCATCAATTGATAGGCAATTTTGAGAAGAGAAAGATTTCTTAGATCTAAACTTACTGAATCAAGAAATCAATGACAATTTCTTTCTTTTTGGATAAAAGAACATACCTAACAGGTTTGTAAACAATGAACCAAGTCTCCAATCTATCTCTAATTCTCTAACATTAAGGGAAGGCAACACAATGAAGGGAAAAGGTAGGGAGAGGTGGGGTGGCAGGCTTTCCCTTTTTGGGTGATGGGTGGTTTTCGGCAGGTGAATGAAGAAGAGAAAAAATTATAATTTAGGATAAGGGCATTTTGATCATTGTGTGATTTTTAATGATTAAAGGGATTCAACCTGATTTGGCATTACTAACAATGACCTTAATGTAAGATTTTTTGTACCTAAAATTAGTATTTTAATCATAGTTTTATATTTGGTATACTCTGCATGTTGTGGTGATGTAGTGCTTCCTTGTGGTAATAGCCCTAATAGCTCTCACTTGCCAAAAGGGGGGGCGGCCCCGGGGGGGGGGGAAACCCACCCCACCACCCCTCTCCCCCCCCCCCCCTTCCCCCCCCCCCCCCCCCCCCCCCCCCCAATATTTGGAAATCCGTCAAATGTAATTCAAAGTTGAAAATTCTTGGAAATCTCTTATGTATGCTAACCATTGAACGAAGTGGCTCAGTTGGTCCCACTAAAACCAACCCAAATCTATTGGAAAATATAAGATTTTAATGATATAATTGACATTCAATATAGTTTTTAAAAATGAGGGTAATATGGAATTTTTTTAACTTCCTTAATTTTAATGAAGTGGCAAAATAGACATTACATATTTGATGTTAACAACCACTCCACACCGTTAGAAGTGAGGGAAAAATGCAATTGTACATAAAGAAAGAGGAAAGATTAGGACTAACCCAAAGGTACAAAGGGGCAATAGTAATTATCGTATCCATCAAGTAATTTTTAAAAGAACGTATCATCCTGTAGATTATTATATCGCTCTAATTAACATATTTTAATGTAATTCAATGGAGAGACGTATCGAGATGTATCGTATCGGCTTGATCAAATATTTATACATATCAGCAAGTATCATATGTATCGTATCGGTTTGATCAAATATTTATATGTATCATATGTATCTTGGGATACTTTAAATCTTGCTCCCCAGTACCCTCCAACCCAAAAGATAACAAAAAAGAAAAGAAAAAGAAAACTACCACCACACCACCCTAACGACCACACCCGCGCTCGTTATATGCATGCGTATCTCAAATGGTCTGCGTGCTCTTTGAGCGGAGAGAGCAGACCCGACTTAGACTGACAGAGAAGCAGACGAACAAAGCAGACTGGTAATCCTCTTCCCTTATATTATGTTCATTCTTGCTGTCCAGATTCTGGTGAAACCGTCGGGTTACATTCCATGGTTTCAGGCTTTCAGCAGATTCTTTCTCTGAAAGAGGGGTTTCGCTACGTGCTTCTTACGCTAAATCTCTCTCTTTCTGTGTGCAATTGACGACGAGCAACAGGGTGGGTGTCATGATTTGAAATCTTTCTCAGATGGAAAAGAAAGAGTATTTGTCGTGTTCTTCACTGGCTATGGTTTCCGTCATTTCTTAGTTATGGGAATGGGGAGTCCATTGAATTCAATGGCTCTCCATCAACGGGGAATGCAATTTTATGCAATAATAACAATGTTCAAGGAGTTGCATTTCACAACATGAGCCTCTTGGCTGTGCTTTCACAATTAAGTTTGTTAGTCTTATTGAGAATAAAAAGAAGTCGCTAATCTTTTCCTACTGTTTGATTTTTGTGCGTAGCTTCTCTGGACTCTTGTTTAAACTATGGAGTCAGGAGCTTCACTTGGGTTTTTTAGCAGCATTCGGCCAGCATGTTTCACAAGTGGGTTGAACCATTGCAGACGGAGAGATCTCTCAACTTTGCATACTCATCTGACTGTGTCATATCGTGTGCTCAAAAGTTTCTATTGCAGAGCCATTGCAAAAGACAGCAGTGTCTCCTTTGCCGAGGTTATTGATTTGAGCAGTTTCTGTGATGTAACCAAGGAGGATGGAATAACTTATGGTTTAATACCTTCACTCTCAGCAATATTTGTATGGGAGAGTTTTAGGGTTTTAACAATCTCTAATTGGTTTGGTTTTGGGATGTCTAAGGTTTAAGGAAAGTTTGGATTAACAAAAAACTAGATGGGTTGAGATGGAAATAAGATTTGGATTTTAAGAAAATGGAATGGGACTAGAAAAAGTTCCAAATTTTAGGTAATGGGGCTGTGGGAAACTCATGGCTAGAGGGGAATAGGGTTCTTGACCAATTTTTTTTCTTTCTTGGTTTGAGCAAGATGGGAAGGGATTGATTTCTTGAACTCGAAGGAGGGGGAGGGCTGGAACTATTGGACAAAGATTCTAGATAACCTAACAGGGGTCAAGAAGCTGTATTCTTGGACTGTAGATTAGGACAGCAGGGTTCTTGGACAGAATTGGGGTGGAAAAGTGTGCCACAGGGTGCAGGGAGGTCAGAGGAATGAAGATGGATTGGGGCTGGGGTTTGGGGAGGGTCTAACTTACTTGGTGAATGCTTCTTGATGTGAAGGAGTGCTGTGGACTCTTGCTGGAACTGCAGGACTGAATGCAGGCTTCAAGATTGCAAATAAAGAGATTCTTGGACAACCACAGGGTCCCCCTCAAAAGGACCCTACCCGATACCTTCTTGGCTGTAAACTCTTTGATAATTTCATTGATCAAAACTAATTTGTTACAGCAATGGGCTTTTGAATTTATAGCCATTAGATAAAGACTCCAAATAAGACATGATCTAGGAGACCCAACTCTAGAATATCCTTGGACTCCTACTTAGACTCTACAACTACTAACTGAAATAAAAGCCTAGTTAGGATTCTTTAATTGAGTAAGAATCCAACCAAAGAAAAAGAAGCTGAATTCCTTTTTTTTCTTCATCAGATTATCTCATTTCAGTGAGTCTTGGAAGAGAGGATTTCATGTTGATGTGGATTCATTTCCTTGTTTTCATGTTGCAGAGGAAGATGTCTTCAGAATATTGCAGCGATTTAGAGATGAGCAGTTTAATGGCTCTATCTCCTTTGGATGGTCGTTACTGGGATAAAATCAAAGATTTGGCTCCCTATATGAGTGAATTTGGTTTAATCCGCTTCCGTGTACTGGTTGAGGTATGTTTTCGAGTTCTCTACTTTGTGCACCATGTAGTCATCATCTTGGGAAAATTATTCTTCTGTGTGACGGCACTTGATAAATTCCTTGTATTACAATTAGTCTCATGTCTAGGTACAATCCAACTCCATATAGGGGGAAAAATTGTATGACATGTAGTCTATCTTTTATATGTATTTGGGTAGTTTTGTGTATCATGTGTAGTCTATAATAATTTAATCAGTGCCTGCAATGGGCTTTCAGTAAACTGTTTTCTTTTTCCAGTTGCAAAGCTTTATTGAGATGTCATGCTTGGGTTCTGTGTCGCACTCGGCTATTTTACACATTCAGTATTCCTCCATTATGTTTTTGCCATGGAATCTAGTTGTTTCTGGTACTCCCTTTTGAATATTTTCTGTTATTATTCTGGGGAACTAACTCTCTTGTATAAGTCCACATTGTTGGTTACTCAATTGTCATCACGAGTATTTCACCCAAATTTTTTTTTTTTATCATGACAAGTAAACCAATAGGCAAAGTCAAAATTTTAAGTTGAGATATTCTTCATCTAAAAACAATAAAATGGGATGAGGACCTAGGATCAAGCAAACCATTGAGAAGGATGAAAAGCATAATATGTTGCTGCAGGTACAGAATGTGTTCTCAGAATGATCTGGTCTTATTTATACAGAAGGGGCATAGTAGTCAGGTCATTGTCTGGGTGGCACTTTGTCATCTAGACACTTTGGGCCTAGCCTTGCTTGGTGTCACCTTGTATTTTAATCCTCTCCAATGCCTTGGTTGCCTAGGCATTGTGACAACTATAATTGGAGTGGTTGTGTTTCGTTCAAACTTCAAACCTTGTTTGGTATGTGTGGATGCTGTCAATATTGATCTGGATGAATATATATTTTTAAATATCAAAACAAATGAGTATTTTATCATACTTTTGGTTTTCACCAATGTTTTATCATCTTAAGATCTATGGAATATTTATATCCGAGATAAACCCCACCATTGTACTAATAAAAGCCTATGTTTTGTTGTTGATTTGAGGGGTTGACTTTTTTTTCCCCCTTTTGGAATTTGATTTGTAGCTGATTTTGTTGGATTCAAACATAGGGTATTTTATTATTTGTGAATAATATCTTTAAATAAATAAGGGCCAATTGAGGGTTTGACACCAATTCAAACAGTTCAAGGGAGCTTTTGATAAAGCAGCCATCTGCCCAGCTCCCCCTGCCCCAACCAAAAAAAAGACCTAGATGCTAGGGTTGCCTTTATAACTATTATGCAGGCTATCTGTTATTGTATATTTGCTAGTTGAATAACTGCATGTGTCACATATACTAAATTATGGAAAGTTATTATTCAAATTAATTTGGATTTGTTTTCTTATAGATCAAGTGGTTGATTAAACTGTCACAAATTCCAGAACTCATAGAGGTTCCGAGCTTCAGTGAGGAAGCTCAGACTTATTTGGAAGGGTTAGTTAAAGAATTTAGTTTGACCGATGCATCATCTGTGAAGGATATTGAGAAAGTGACTAACCATGATGTTAAAGCAGTGGAATACTTTTTGAAACAGAAGTGCCAATCCCATCCAGAGATTTCAAAGGTTAGTATCGCAATTTCAGTTTGCAGTTCCAAGAGCTATTGAGTATCTTTTTTGATGTCTTCTGCTGGACTAAATTGCTATCCATTATTGCTTATTTTCATGTACGGTTACCATTCATGGGCCAATTGATTCTATTCGAAGTTTAAGGTCATCCAATTATGGTATTTCTTTTATGTAGGTAATTGAGTTTTTCCACTTCTCTTGTACATTGATGCTTAAAGAGGCTGTCAACAACTTGGCTCATGCATTGATGCTTAAAGAGGCTGTCAACAAAGTGCTGATTCCTGTCATGGATGAATTGATTGAAGCAGTATGCACCATGGCAAAGGAGAATGCTCATATTGCTATGCTTTCTCGCACTCATGGGCAGGTATTCTTAAGCTATTTCTCTACATTTGAAAGTCTTTTGTTTCTCCATTGTTCTATCAATTGGTCTCTGATGGCTGCCATATGGTACTCTTTCACTTCGTGCATAAAATCAGCTGGAACTGTCAAATGTATTTGGAGAAGTGGATAACTCCCCTCGGATTCTATGAAGTTCAAACTCAGCTTCTTCATTTCCCTTTACTGGTTGACAGGGAATGAAAGCCTTAGCTTTAAACTAGTGAAAACTGTGAAAGTAATCAGGATGTTGCATATATAAACTAGAGTCTTGAGGTTTAAATTTCAAGTCATTATATACTAATGTACTTCATTTTTGATGGAGTAAATAACCCCATGCTTGCTATGCATTTTAAGGAATGTGAAAGGGGGGCATACCTAGTGCACAAGGGTCCCACCACTGTGGGATTTGGGGAAGGTCACAACATATGCAGCCTTACGCCTGCTTTATGGGGAGCTGTTTCCCGATATGCAAGAATGTGCGACCAAGTATTTAGTTGGAAGAGTGTTGGAAATGTTAAGCTCCTCTGTTACCATTGGGAGTCTGATTGATCTCAGTGTTTGGTTTGACCTATTCATCCTGGTGTGATTTTAAGTTTCTAGTTTTTTTTTGTTACTATTTGCTTTACTGTTGCTGTTGTCTTATATTGTCTAGTTGTGTGGGTAAAACTGGTTTTCTAATAATTTTTTTTCTTCATTAATTTTTATCTTTTGCTGCAGCCTGCTTCCCCTACCACCCTGGGGAAGGAAATGGCAATATTTGCTGTCAGGTTAAGTAGAGAAAGGCAGGAGATTTCTCAAGTTGGATTGTTGGGAAAGTTTGCTGGTGCAGTTGGGAATTACAATGCTCATCTAGCTGCATATCCTGACATTAACTGGCATAGAATTGCAGAGGATTTTGTGACATCTTTGGGATTAAATTTCAATCCTTATGTGACTCAGGTGAATTTATCGTATGTTTTTCTTCTATCTCCATGACCACTGATTTGGTCTTGTGATCCCAACATCATTATTTCAGATTATAATATGCAGTGCCTACCCATGTTGTGTTAGGAACTTAGGGTATATACAAACTTTTAAAAATAAAGACCTATAAGATACCATTTGTTTTCCTTGTTTGTATCTGTCTAAAAAAGTGTTCATATCCTTAGATAATGGTAGTCTATTTTTGACGTTAGAACAACTAGTAAACATTATCATTCTGGTCAGCTGGTCCCGATGGTCACCTTTCACTTTGAATGACGTCAGAAAAATGAGCTTTCTTTGATGATGTGTTCTGTTAGTAAATGGCAAGGGATTAAACATCTTGGAACATAGATCCAGAGCACAGTTTCTTGTTTCTGTCTTACCTATGGACCCTATAAAATGCTTGGTGGCTTTTACTGAGCCAGTCTAAGCTTCAGATGCTTGCAGGTAAGCATTAGTGCTGCAATAAAACTTTGATAATATCTGTGCCCCCCAAAAAATGCAGTAGCAATAGAGAAGAAGAAAAATCAATAGTGAGAAGGAAGAAGAGGAACCTGCTTATGCTTTGTGGTGTGAACAGTATGCACAAACCATGGGGAGGGGGGACATTTAAATTGAAAGGGAAAAGGTTCTCTGAACTGCTAATCTAGCATTTCTGTGTCAATGTCTCTCCTTCTCACATGAAACCTCCGTGGTTTCCTTTGTAGGATACTGATTTGTTGTGTCTTATTGTTGTGCCCCACTGTTCCACTTGCTCAGACCTCAAAGAACCCTTTCCCATACTAAAAATATACAACATACAAGTACACACTTGATGGAATATTTGCTGAAATCCTTGCATGTATCATTGTGATACTGCAGGCCTTTATTTATAATAGTAGAATGAAGTGAAGAATACAAGAATACCCAATGTGGGACTAAAAATAATAAAACTGCTAACAAGAGAAAACTACCCTTCTTTGACTTACAACACCCCCCCCTCAAGTTGGTGCATAGATGTCTATCAAGCCCAACTTGCTGAGAATGCTACTAAATTACTTGACACTCAAGCTTTTGGTGAAGATGTCAGCTCATTGATTGTCAGATGTGACAAATGAAATCTGAATCAGCCTAGACTCAACCTTTTCCTTGATAAAATGCTTGTCAATCTCTACATGTTTGGTCCTGTCATGCTAAACTGGGTTATTTGCTATACTTATAGCTGATTTGCTGTCAGAAACAGCCTCATAGGTCATTTTGAATCTGCCCCAAGTTCTTGGAGAAGGCTCTTCAACCATAATGCTTCACAAATGCCTTGAGCTAGAGATTTAAACTTGACTTCAGCACTAAATTGAGCAACTTGTTGAGAAACATGATTTTGGTAGAATGACTTGAATTGATCAGTGTGATCTCAAACACTTTATTTATAATAAAGTGGAAAGAACACTATTACATAAATACCCTTGGGAACAGAAAATAAAAAATTACATGAAAAAACTCTAATAGAACCCAACCAACACTCCCCCTCAAGTTGAGGCATAAATATTAGTCATGCCCAACTTGCCTACAATAGGAAGGAAATCTCCTTCCTTCAACCTTTAGTGAAAATATCTGCCACTTGGTCTCCAGATCTCACAAAAGGCATGCATATGAGCCTTTGTTCCATCTTTTGACAAAGAACCAATTTCAATGTGCTTAGTTTCGATCATGTTGCACAAGATTATTGGTAATACTAATGGCAGCTTTGTTATCACAATATAACATCATCGGGTTTGGAACTTGAACTCCAATATCTTCTAGTAGGCCTTTCAACCATAGTAGCTCACAAACTCCATTAATCATAGCTCTATATTCAGCTTCGATACTGGATAAAGCTACCGGATTCTGTTTCTTACTCCTCCAAGTAACTAGATTACCTCCAACGAAGGTACAATAACCTGAAATTGACTTCCTATCATGAAATCTAGCCTAGTCTGCATTCAATGTATGCTTCTACCCTTAGATTATCAGTGAGTGATAAAAGTATTCATTTCCAGGAGTTCCCTTCAAATACTGCAGTATATGGTAACAACCTTTATATGAGCTAAATATGGATCATGCATAAACTAGCTCACTATCCCCACAACATAAGCAATGTCTGGCCTGGTGTGGGATAATTAATAAGCTTCTCTACTAGCCTTTGATATCTTCCTTTATCCAGTGGTTCTCCCTCCTTTTCCTTAAGTTTAGTTCCAACCTCAATAGGGGTATCAACTGCTTTACACCCCAACATTCCCACTTTTGATAATAAATCTAGGACATACTTACTCTGGGATAGGTATACACCCTTATTTGATCGAGCCACCTCAATCCTAGGAAGTAATGTAACCTCCCTAAATCTTTAATCTCAAACTTGCTGCCAAGAAAGTCCTTCAACCTTTGAATTTCCTCACCATCATTCCTTATGATGACAATATTGTCCACATAAAAACAATGAGAAGTGTGATATTGGTACTTAACTTATTGACAACAATGTATGATCAACATTGCTTTGGTTGTACCCAATAGAGGTCACTGCCTTCTGGAGGCGTCCAAATCAACATTTAGGAGATTGTTTTAACCCATAAATTGACCTCTTCAACCAACAAACTTTCTCTGTAGTATTGTCATCGGAGTCACCATGTGGGATTTTCATATGGACTTCTTCCTCCAACTCCCTATGTAAAAAGGCATTCTTTACGTCTAGTTGGTGCAAGTTCCAATCTTTGTTCATAGCTACAGACAACAGAACTTTAATAGTGTTTAGTTTTGCAATAGAGACAAAAGTCTCCTGATAATCAATCCCATAGGTCTGGGTAAACCCCTTTGAACTAGTTTAGTCTTCAACCTGTTGACTGATCCATCCATATTTTGTTTAACCACAAACACCCATTTGCAACCCACGGGTTTTTTTCCTGAAGGAAGTGTAACCAGCTCCTAAATATCAATTTTCTTCATTGCCTGCATTTTCTTCTACCATAGCTGC
This sequence comes from Hakea prostrata, assembly GCF_041222555.1. NCBI lineage: Eukaryota > Viridiplantae > Streptophyta > Magnoliopsida > Proteales > Proteaceae > Hakea > Hakea prostrata. Next base: position 47,102,621 of record NC_142607.1, on the reverse strand, counting down.
CTTCCATCTCTTATCAACATAGCATTCTTGCCAACTTTTAGGAACAAAAATAGATGATAGAGAGGATATAAAAGCACGGTAAAAGTTAGACAAAGAGTCATAAGAAACATATTTCGCTATGGGATGTTGAGTACAAGATCTAACTCCTTTTCTTACAGAGCAATAGGAAAATCAAAAGAAGATACCTCAAAGGGAACAATAGAATCTGATTCCGGAGCAAGGGACTAAATTGGTAAAGTGTCACCTTTCTCCACCGGCTTTTTCCGATTGTAATTCTTCATCTGATAAGTCTGCATCTCCTTATTCTAGTCAATCTTGTTTTAAAAGACCTCAATAACGTGCCTCACAGGAGAGGTCTCCTCCTAACCAGGTTCTTCATATGGTTTAGAAACGAAGGGGGAGAATTAAGAGTCCTCTGGTATACTGACTGAAGTCTCCCCCTGGTCAGGAAACTTTTCTTGAACTCCTAAGTTGTAATGTGGTGGTGTGTGGGAATCTATGTGTGTTATACAGAAGGTCTAGGGTTGGAAAGAACACCTCTTCTTTAGGACTCTCCCCCTAGAGAGGGCAAGACACATTAAAAATTACATCCATGGATACAATGTTTTCCTGGAAGGTGGATGATAACATTTGTACCTTTTATGAGTAGCAGAATACCCCAAAATATGCAGCGTAGGCCGCGGGGAGCCAACTTACTTTGATGGGCTTTGATTCTGGTATAACACACACATCCAAAACCTTTGGGGGAATAATAAAAGAAGAGGTTCCCTAGAGAATCTCATTAGAACATTTAAAGACCAAGTATCCTATTGAGCATCCTATTCATAAGGTAAGAGGTAGTGAGTATAGCATCATTCTAATATTGGTCAGGGACAGTCATAGCAATCATAAATTCATAATTCAACGAACTATCTCTAAAAGGTGCCGATTCATCCTTTCGGCAACCCCATTTTGGGCAGCCATGTCAACACAACTAGTCTGGTGTATTATGCTAGAGTTGGAGAGATATCTCTAAAATTCACCATTAATATACTCTGTGCCATTGTCACTGCAAAGGATCTTCCAGTGGCATTGAACTGAGTTTTAATCATATTATGAAAATCACGAAATCATTGGAAAATCTTATTTTTTTTTTGTTTTAAAAGATAAATCCATGTGCAACGAGAGTGACAATTAATAAAAGTAATAAAGTACCTATAGCCAGTAATAGACACACGTCGGCTAGGGCCCCACACATCAGTATGAATTAGCACAAAATGAATAAATTTTCTATTATGAAGAGAAGGTAAATATGTAAAACAAGTTTGCTTCGTAAAAATATAGACTTCACAAAAATATTCATCCTTGTTACAAGAAAAAACTAAATCATGAAATACGTTCTTAAGAGTTCCTATAGGGGGCTGACCTAGCTACGGTGCCACTAATGAAGGTCTGATATTACCGAGTGGACTTGATTAGAAAATGCAATTCGAGTAAAAGTAGATTCTCCAATCGGTTCTAGCAGATAAAGTTCATTTTCTAGTTTACCACGTCCAATCTCCTTCCGTGTTACCAGATCTTAGAAGACATAGTAAGATGGGAAAAAAGTCACTTTACAATTCAAGTCATGTGTAGGATTACTGATAGAGAGCAAGTTAGTAGAGAAAGAGGGAACATGTAAAACTTTAAACAAAGGAAAGTGATGGATAATGCTCAATGGTCCCTTTTCCAGCAATGGAAGAATATGAGCCATCAACAATTTGAACTTTATATTTTCCGGAAGTTGGAGGATAATGTAAGAAAAAGGAGGATGAACTTGTCATATGATTTATGGCTTTTGTATCAATGATCCAAGGAGTAGAAATTGAAGAAAAATGGAAGCTTGTAAAAGTTTTACTTGAAGTAGCAAGGTAGGAGTTGGTATGGGTAGTGGAGGAAGTAGTAGTAGAGGCTGTACCGACAGTAGAAGATTGCAAAATACGTCGTAGAGTAGCTAACTCCTCTTGTGAAAAACCAATGTCCACAGAGGGTATTGTGGAAACCATCTCAGAAAGATCAGCATTTGGTTTTCCCCTTCTTTGTGCCATTTTTTGCTCAAAATCAGCAGGCTTCCCATGAAGCTTCCAACAATCTCCTTGGTCGAATCAGATTTAATGCTAACAGACTTTAAGGCTGATTTCTCTATAATAGGAGTATGAGGCATGGCTAATTGACGGCTTTCCTCACACTGAACAAGGGCATAAGACTGTTTTAGGGTAGGAAAGGGAGAACGACTCAATACTTGTACTCGGATCTGATCATACTCCACATTTAAACTTGCTAATAAGTCACATACCCGAATCTTATCAACATGCTTCCTATAAGTAGCCACATCATCCGGATTAGTGGGGGTGATAATCCGTATAATGATCCAACTCCTGCCAAAGGGATTGCAACTCAACATAATATTCGGCCACAGTCAGTTCCTTTTGGGTAGTCTCATGAAGCTTCTTCCATAGCTCATAAACTTGTGCATCATTCTCCAACTGTCCATATGTTTCAGTAGTAGCCTTCCGTATTTGGGCTGCAGTATCAAGTAACAAGTATCCACGGGCAATATTTGGATTCATGGAATTCAAAAGGAATGATATAATAAGACAATCATTCAAGATCCATTTATCTTGTAAAACACCTATAGTGGTAGGTTTGATAGTAGCACCTGTAATATGTCCAACAAGTCCTCTTCCAGCAATAGTCAAGTAGGCAGATCAATACTAGATCAAATAATTTGTTCCATCCAATCTTACCAAAAGAGGATGAAGAGTGGGGTAATGTTCGAAGCTAGTGGAGGCAGTAGTACCATCGGTGGTTACCATGCCCAAAAACTATCTGCATTTCTTCAGTGTTCACCCTTTCAAATCAACCGAAACATCGCAAAATGGAATAGCCAAACCACCTAAGGGCCTGTTTGGTTACATGAATCTAGAGATTTGAAATCTTTGGATTCACAAATGGGAGATTTATATCCGTTTGGTTGTGTGAACCCCTAGATTCATGAAATCTAGAGATTCACCTTTTTACGCTAAAAACGTGAATTTGTAGATTTATGGTTATAAGGTGAAATCTAGAGATTTCACCCCTACTATAAAAGCATTAAACATTTGAACCATGATTCCATAAATGTTTTTTCAAGATGAATTTACATATTTCATTCCAAAGATTCAGGCTAACCAAACAGTTAATTTTATGAACCATGACTCCAAAGATTTGAAATCTTTAGATTTTTTAAATCTCCAGACTCAAGTAACCAAACATGCCCTAAACAAATCTAGGGAATTATAGGACTCAAAAGGTTTATAGGGTAAGTAGCATCATTTTGTTCACGAAAGAGGCCCCTGGAGTTATGGAAAATCATAAACAGACCCCTGAAGATATGTGAAATCACAAACATACCCCTTAGAGATATGCAAAATTACATATAAGCCCATGAGAATATGCGAATTAACCAATAGGTCCCTGAGAATATGCGAATTCACAAATCTTTGAAAATATGCAAATTTACAAAAGAGACCCCTAGTGTCACATCCCGCAAAATCCACCTAAGGGGTACCTTATCTGGATTACTCAGGGGAGTGATCCACAGTCCCGACGATCCAGTTTAGGAACGATCATAACCACTTAGCACAATAATATAATCAAAAAGCAAGAAATAAATCATTGTTTTCAAACAATTTAATAATAAAAGTCAAGAAAGGATCACAGAAGGATCACAAAAGAACATTAAAGTACGGAAATGATACCAATAGAATAAATAGTCAAAGTACGAATTGAAGGGGGAAACCCATTCTACAATAACAGCGGAAGGTAGATCGAAATAAAGTAAAGGTTACAACCAATTCTCAAAAGAAGGGAAAGAAAAGTTAAGCAACTAAGTTACAGTTTCTTTTAACTTATACAATGTTTCCTTAATAACGTAATCATATGAAACTAGACAAGGTCGAATCCGCTCCTGACAAATATTAGTCTCGTACTGATAGTCTTCACCCACGTAGTCACTATGATCAATATTGTATGAGACATCAATTTGGTCTTCATAGTGTTGACCATCATAGTCAACAGTAGTAGTACCTGCAAATAAGTCTAACAAAAGATGTTGCAAAAAGGAGTGAGCTCAAAAGAACTCAGCCAGGTAGTTATTCCATAAAAACACAGATACATGATACAAAGCATAACATGATGCAAGATGATATGAAACAAACAATGCAAGTATGAAACTAACTCTATATATGCTAGTCTCTATGGTAGACATGCTTTAAGTCATAGCACCATACTTCTTTGGGTAGGTCTCAAATCACTCTTCCCTCAACCATCTCGGTATCTTGGGTTCTCCGGTGGGAATTGGGTCCTGCATCCCTCGGGACAATCCATGGCTGGGGTTTGAGTCACCGCTCTCTCACATCACCATTGGTATAAGTATTGGCGCATGTCACGGTAAAGCCTAGCCCGATGCAAGTCATCTACTTAGTCATATCATGTCAGATCCAGATACGTCCATTCCTCGCCCTGGGCGAGCTTTTCCGGTATCCTTCATACTTGAGTCACGGATATTACTCATCGGACTCACCAACCCTATTGGTCATCCACAAATAGTAGACGGGAAGCTCTCACGTCCTCTCACAGATATAACTCACCGGTCTCGAGCGCTTGTGAGCCCAAGTCTAGCTATTTGCAACTCTATCAATGAATGGCCCCTTTCAGGTATCCGTAGTATGATTTATGTCCTCTCACGGGTTGGTTACCGGTTTTAAGCGCCCATCAAACCATACCACTACCACGGGTCATTCGGTTTTAATACTCTTCCGATTCGGGTCTGATACAACAAGGACATCCTAGCCAACCCATTTAGACAAGACCTATGTATGTCATCAAAGCGTCGATGGGCATCTTCGGAGAACATCCCATACTATTCCCTCTGATGTCCAAGGACATAAATGTCAAAAGGACATTCCCCAATCCCAAATCATACCTATTCAATCACATTCTCAATCCCATCATATCATACATAAATGGCATTTCATCATATGAAAAGAGATATAAAGTAATACGATCAATCATATATGTAAGTAACAAAATAATTAATCATGATAACCAAAATGATATATAACATGGTACTACTGCCTTGAAGTACATACAACAGTCATATGATGTTTAAAATACAACAAGGAATGTAAATCTACTAATTTTCTAACATAGAGGCAGAATTCACATAATCTATGTAATTATGGTAACAAGCGTCTTTACCTTAATTCGAATCAAAGAGGGTCCGGATATTAAGGAGGATGGTCCCAATGTTAGTACTTGAACCCTAGACAACATAGGTGCAATATCAGAAGAAAAATCAAGCAAATTGGAGGTCGAACGGATCAAAACGGACAAAGCATAAAAAATCATATTATGCTGGTTGACTGACTGGTAGACTGACTTAGTCGACCAGGCAGTTGACCAGATGAATAGTAACGGGGCTGAATAGTGATTTTTGGTCCGAAACCTAACTTCCGGAGCTCAGATCGATCCGAAACTTGGAGGGATTGATAGTAGCAGTATAAGAACACTATCTAGCAAGAATTAGCATAATCCAATGGCCCAATTGAAAATCCCCAATTTGAAACCCTAGTTCATATATGTTAAACATCAAGAATTGAAATGAAATCGATTGCAATAGCAAGGAACATTGGGGAATCAGCTAAATGAATGATAAGCAATTGATTAGGATCATAAACTAACAAGAAATCAGACCAAGCATACTTATAAAAATCAGTTTAGGTCAAGAGAACAAGTGGGATTGAAAAGAATCATGGAAATGCAATGCTAATAATCAAAATGGTAGTTTAGCATAGCATGAATGGAAGGAAATTAGTGTAAATGAAAGGGGAAACACATGACTAGGTGTTTGCCAGGTTGCAACACTTTACTCATGGTCTCAACAGCAAGAAAAAGGAGAGGAATGAGTAGAATAGAGGATGAGTGAGAGAATACATACCTTGGGGATGATTTTGGGGATGAGAGGCAATGGTTCTTGTAGAAGATCATCACCCAAGCCAAGGAGGAGCCTAAGAGGAGCCTTCCCACGTCCCAAGAGAGTCCCAACAGTAGAATGGGGTTAAAGCCCCAAAGTCCCCTTTAAATAGAACCCAAAATGACCCAAAACCCCAAAATTCTTGGGCTTATAATCCTTTGGTCGACTGACTGGTTGACTGACTGGTAGACTGGCCAGTCGACTAGGCAGTCGACCAGACAAGAACAACAACTTGGGGGAGGGAATTGGAGGCCGATATCAACTTGAATTGAGGTGGGTTTTCTCCTACAAGTCAATTAACCAGTCTAGATCAGGGAATTACCTTCGGAACATGTTCGGGAGTGCATTAGGTCCACCAACTAAGCTCTCCTTCTTCAGGCTGCAGATTCTTAACTAACATTGACAATGCATCCAAGTATGGAGCACCATCAACCATATCCAAGGGTTTCGGGTTAAACACCATGTCTTCTACAGAGAGGGCCCGCAAAGACATCATCCTTCACTTCGAGACATGGAAATACCCTAAGGGAAATGTTTGACATGACTTCCTAAGGTTTTCAAAGATAATAACACTGAAATCAAGGTCCAACATTAAACAAGTCTTTCTTCACCCAAAACAAATAGGGTGCCCTAGCTAGGTTTGGGCCAGATTTCACACTTGGAACATCAGTATATCTTTTTTTCTTTCTCTTTCTTTCTTTTTAGGCTAATGGAACCGCAGGTTAGGGATGGGATGGGCTGGTCTATGTAGATTCATTGGATTTAATGGGTTTTAAAGTATCGCTTCAAATAGGAGAAAAACCAAAAGAAGGCGGAAGGAAGAGGAAGGTGGAGATGGGTTTGAGTGTTGGGCGATAGTTTTCTGCAACATGTAAAAGGATTGGGCAATGGCTTCTGGAGCAGGTGCATGTGAAGAAGATGGTGTTAGATTGTAGCAACAGTGTTGGGCGATAGTTTTCTGTGATAGGAAAAAGGACTGGGCGATGGAGCAATTGCAGCGGCGATGGAGGTAGATCTTTGTCAGCAAGAAAGATTGAAATTTTCTTTTTTCTCTTCCCTAATCGAACTTAGGCTTTGATGCCATTTTGAGAAACATGATTTTGGTAAAATGGCTTGAATTGATTAGTGTGATCTCAAGCCTTCTATTTATAATAAAGTGGAAGAACCCTATTACATAAATACCCTAACTTGGGTAATAAGAAATAGAAAATTACATGAAAAACTCTAATAAAGTTGAACTCCTAGTAGATTTTTAACCAACACAACTATTGCTTGTTTCTTGCTCCATGACACAAGGTTACCTCCTACATAAGTGTAGTAATGAGACGTAGATCTTCTATCATCAGGACATTCTACCCAATCTACATATGTATATGCTTCCACTCTAAGATGTCCATGAGAAGAAATCAAGATGCCCTTACGAGGAGAGGCCTTTAAGTACCTCAAGCTATGGCTACGGTATACTACACCTAGATGTGAAGACTAAGGATCATGCATGTATTGATTAACAATGCTAATTGCGAAGGTGACATCGGGTCTGGTATGTGACAGATAAATCAGCTTCCCAACCAGTTTTTGATAGCTGGTCTTATCAATATGTTCTCCTTCCTTTGGCTTCAATTGTTGATTCGGTTCTACTAGGGTCTCAGTCAGGTCTACACCCCAACATCCCAGTCTCTTCTAGTAAGTCTAATGTGTACTTTCTTTGAGATAGAGAAACACCATTAGATGAATATGCTAGTTCCAGTCCAAAAAAGTACATAAGCTTGTGCATGTCTTTTATCTCAAACTTTGTCCTTAAGAATGCCTTCAAGGCTAAGTTTTCTTCTTTACTACTTCTGTGTGATGACTATGTCATCCACATATACTAGAAGAACTCTAATATGATAACCATATTGTTTAACAAATAGGGTATGGTTTGCATTGCTCTACATGTAGCCATAGGGGATCATAGCTTTATGAAACCTCGCAAACCAAGCCCTAGGGGGACTGCTTTAGTCTATACAATGCTCTCCTCGATTTGCACACTTTCCCATGTGTTTCAGGACCAAAATATCTAGGTGGCACATCCATATATAGTTCTTCTAGAAGCTCTACATGTAAGAAAAGCATTCTTAACATCCAACTGTTGAAGATTCCACCCTTGGTTCACAACATATGAGAGAATGGTCCGAACTATAGTCATCTTGGCAATCGGAGCAAATGTCTCCTGGTAGTCAAGACCATAAGTTTGAGTGAAGCCTTTGGTTACCGGTCTCGCCTTATACCTCTCAATGCTTCCATCTGCGTTATGCTTTATTACAAACACCCACTTACACCCAACAGTCTTCTTCCCTACAAGCAAAGACACCAACTCCCAGTTTTTTTCTTCTTCTAGTGTTTGCATTTCCTCATCCATAGTCTTCTTCCAGTTTGAGTGAGACATTGCCTCCTACCAAGAGTTAGGAGTATAGGTGGAGGACAAAGAGGTAATATAACCTTGAAATTTTGGGGATAGGGACTGATATGAAACATGATTAGAGATGGGATGTTTAGTGCATGGGCATGGCTGTTTTCTTAAAGCAATAGGTAGATCTAGGTCGAGACAGACTCACCAGGTGGAGCTGCTTCTTTAGGACTAGGATTCGGCGCTTCCAAATGGCACGGTTCAGAAGGGGGCTTCTTCTTCCTTTGGTAGGTCTTCAGAGGCCTATGCTCCCCTTGCACATCATCCACCTACTATTCCTGCCCAATCATTTCATCTTCCAAAGGAGAATCTGTCAAAGGGGACTCAACAGTAGGAACTTCAGGAGGAATCCTAATAAATACTGGAGCTTCTTCACTAAGACTCTCCCCTTGAAGAAGAGGAGGGGAATAGAAAGAGGTTTGCTCCTTCAAAGCCACATCGATAGAGAAAAAAACATATGAGATTCAAGGTGATGACATTTATAGCCCTTCTGTGTAAGTGGATAACCTAAGAAGATACACCGTAACCCACAGGGATCAAGCTTACCATGTCAATGATGGTTATGAACAAAAACAACGCATCCAAAGACCTTAGGTCGGGACTGTAAAGTTGGCGGTGCCTAAAAGAACCTCAAGAGGATAGCGTTGGTCTAGGATGCGAGAGGGCATTATGTTAATTAGATAGGTTGAGGCACATTCATGGTAAACATAACGGATTTTGCTACCTCTAGGAGATGTCTATTTTTGCGCTAAGCTGCCCCATTTTGGGGAGGAGTATCCACACAATTGGTTTGATGGATAATTCCATAAGCAGCTAAATAGGAGGGAAAAGGCCCACCCAAGTATTTAGTCTCATTATCAGTCCTAAGAATTTTCACAACACCACCAAACTGGGTCCTAACCATATTATGGAAATTCTGAAAACAAGAATCAACATCACTTTTCTGATGAAGATGATACACCCAACAATTAGTAAAAGACACAGACCAACGATGACTAGAAATAGACACAGGCCAAGAAGGACCCCACACATCAAAATGAATAATAGAAAAAGGCCTTGTACTACAATTATCAAAAATAGGGTAAACATGTCTAGTTTGCTTGGCTAAAATGCAAGCTCACAACGAAAGTCATTAAAATTACATCTTTTAACTAAGTTTGGAAATAATCTAGTCAAAATAGATAAAGGAAGGTGACCAAACCTATTATGCCACTGTAACAAAGATGAATGAGTAGGAGAGGATGATGTAGAGCCTACAAAAAAAACTGATGGTGATCCTTCCAACAAGTAGAGTTCCCCCTTCTGTCTACCATTGCCAATCGTAAATCCCGTTTCCATGTCCTGAAAAATACAATGAGTAGGAAAGAAATGTTATTTTACAGTTTATATCACGGGTAAGGGTACTAATAGACAAAAGGTTAGTGGAAAATTTTGGAACATGTAAGACAGGAGAAAGGGTTAGTGTAGGGGAACAAATAATGGAACCCTTTCTAGGATAGAGGAAAGAGGTCCATTAGCTGTTCTAACATCTTGACCAAATGGAATTAAATGAATGAGTATGAAATAACGAGGAGGAGCTTGTCATGTGGTTGGTTGTTCCAATGTCAATTATCCAGGAGGGATAAACGGAGTTGACACTATGACAATCGAAAAATACCTGGGGGCTGTTGGGTATCTGATGTGGAAGTGACGACAAAGGCTACACTTGCACTGGGAGTCGGTCCAAAAGAGGATCGGTCAAGCCTGGTCATTAACTGACTAAATAGAGTTTGGATCTCATATGCAGAAAGAGATGCTGATGTACTTTGGGTGTCTGAAATAATTTGATTAGTAGATACTTGATTGCTTCACCTACTGCCACTCTTTCCTCCTCCACAGGAACTGGTTGGACGTCCATGTAATTTTCAACATTTATCCTTTGTATGGCGTTCCTTTCCATAATATTCACACTTCACAGGAGGTCGAGAGTCACCAATACTAGGCTTAGAATTACTAGAACCAGCAGCTAATGCAAACCTATCAAGAGTCTGTGTATGTACAATAGCTATCTATTAACTGTCCTTTGTATCTACCATGGCATAGGCTTGAGCTAGAGAAGGGAAAATCTCTCTATAAAGGATTTGTGCTCGAATTTGATCAAATTCTATATTCACTCCTGGAAAAAATTTATAAACTCTCTATTTGTCTTCTCATTGTTGATAGGCAATAACATCTTCAACATTCTTTGGTGTAAAGTTCCCATAGAAATCTAAAGTCTTGTAATATCTCCAAAGAGTGTTATAATATTGAGAAAGAGTAAGGTCCTTCTGTTGCAACTGATTGATCTTTCCTCTAATTTCAAAGCATTGTGCACCATTGCCTACTCTGGAGTATGTATCCTTAGCTACTTTCCAAATATTTGCCACATTAGGAAGGAGGAGATAACTCTTTGCTATGCTTGATTCAATAGAGTTGAGGAGAAAACCCATGACCAAGCATTTATCTGTGTATCACTTGGAAAATTGTGGACGAGGTGTGGAAGGTCTGGTAGAAGTCCCATCAAGATGGCCAATAAGACCACGAGCACCAACAGCAAGGGAAACTGAATGAGACCAACTAAGATATTTTGTCCCATTGAGTTTCACATTGGTAATCTGAACCGGAGAAAACTCACGATCCCTATGAATGGAAGAAATGAGAGACTCTTTAGATGTACTAGACAAGGGAGATGTGGTGGAATCAGCCATCACAAGAACAAGAAATCACTCAAATTTACAAGCAGCTCCCCGAAGTATTTGAATTTACAAACAACCGCTGATAATATTGAATTTACAAACAGCTCCCTAGAACTATTTGAATTTATAAAATAGCCCCTTGTGAATTCACAAAACATTATGTGCTACATGTGATGTACCCAGAACCACTCTTAAGCATCGTTGAAGGCTCTAGAGACATCTAGAACTATTTGATAGGTCTAGAGGGATTGTAGTGACTCCTTTTAGACCCTATCGCTGGTTAAAAAAAAGTGGTTTTGGTTGTGATGGAAAGAAAGAAGATGAGGAAGGAGAAGTCGTAGGTTGTAGATGCTTCTGCAAGCTGTTCTTCAGGAGCGGAAGAAGAAGCAGTGACTGGGTTCTGGTTTTAGAAGAAGAAGCAGGGTTGCAGCGATGCGGCTTGATAGAAGGAATCAAAGGAGTTTGAAGGTGCAATGGGGCTGGTGATAAGTTACAACAGTGGTGGTGGTTGTAGATGCTTCTTTTTTTTTTTATTAAAGGAACAAAGGGGAAGGTGGTGCTGAATGATGGGTCAGACCTTGGTCTGATACCATGATGGAATATTTACCAAAATCCTTGCATGTATCATTGTGACACTGCAGGCCTTTATTTATAATAATAGAATGAAGTGAAGAACACAAGAATACCCGATGTGGGACTAAAAATAATAAAACTTCTAACAAGGGAAAACTACCCTTCTTTGACTTACAACAACACCACCAACCAACTTAACTCACGAATTTTGTTACCGAAAACACTCCACTAACATAAAACAATTCCTTATTGACATAAAGATAAACTAAGGCTACCCTTGAACACACTCCCCCTTGTGCTGGAGTACATTTCTTGTGCCCTGAAGAAAAACATTCCCAAGTAAAGCCATAGTAAATAAATCCCCTGCTGACTATGAGGATTAACAAATTCTGTGGAGAACAATGTCTTCCTCACTGTCTTAAACAAAATGATAATATACTTCAATTTGCTTTGTCTTCTCATGTAAAACTTGATTATTAGCAATTAACTGGTGCTTGGTTATTGCACAATATCTTAGTCAGATTGTTTGTAGAATAACCAATCTCCTTCACCAAAAATGGAAGCCAAGTCAACTCAGTGGTGATGTGAACCATAACTTGATTCTTTGCTTCAGCATTGGAATGTGAAAAAAGTAGTTTGTTTCTTCTTCTCCTGTAACAAGGTTTCCAAAAAGGTACAAGGCCCTGCAGCTGACTGTCAAGTACCATGAACTCCACCTTAATAAGCATCAAAACAAACCAACTATTCTAGCAAGACTATGATGTTCATTTATAATTCCCTTCTCTAAAGAACCATTTAGATAGAAGGGGTATAAATGTATAATAATATATGACAATTGACAAGTTGTTTCCCAATGAGCTTGCTCAGGTGATGCAGGCCTGAATAACTGTTCAAAATAAGGCAGTAATTGTGAAGGCCTTCATGAACCTGGCCCAAGAACTGGAAATCTCGATGCTGTCAAGGCTTATTTTAGGACTTGTAGGATTCCAGTGGTCTTGTGGCTTGAAGGGAGGGACTGATTTGAATTTGGGTTTGATTGGGTAAGCTTGACTTTTTAAGGCTAGTAGAGTAATCTAGGAAATTCTAGGTCTTTTTTTATTTTTATTTTTATTTTTATGTGGGGGGGGGGGGGTTAGAGTTCCAATTGGGTTGTAAGTTTGTAACTCTAAGGGAGTGCAGAGGATGGTATTTTGCTGTGTTGTGTGTTTGATGGAAGGAGATTGAGTTCTGATGGTTAGATGTGAAATTCTTGAAAGGTTTTAAGTTCTGAGGTCCTTTAACGGCAGCTTTTATTGCTGCTGGGTTGGAGTTTGATGGCTGTTATAGGGAACAAAGATAGGTAAAAAAAAAAAAAAAGGATGAGAAGAAGAAGATTTAGAAAAGAGAAGGATGGAAAGGGCTAAGTTCTAACCTTGCTTCAGTTGTGGTTGGGCTGTTGAAGAAGATGATGAATCTTCTACTTAATTGAAAGCTTGGGATTTAAGTACGAAAAGTCTTCCTTCCTAGGATTCACCACGGGGCTGGATTTCAGGTGCTACTCTGCTAAAACTAGTTTGGATTTTAAATGCTCAAGTCTTCCAATATGGAAATATTCTCATTCAAACTGAATTATTTTTACCTATTTTTCTGGTCTCTCTTATTTATCTGTGATGGGGCATATACCTAATGTGGCTTAACAGCAGTAGCCTCATAAATTAGGAAGTAAGAAAAGGAAAAGGACTCTTAAAAACTGAAATAAAACTCAGGATTCTAATTCATGCACAAGTGTTCTAGGTAGACAAAAAAAAAGAGTTGGAAATCCTTACTAGCTCCTAACAAACTCCTAGATAACTCTAAACCAACTAGAAGACTTCTGATGAGTCCATACATGCATGGAGGTATAAAACCCTGAGTATCACTAATTTAATGGTTCAATTGAACACATAAAACACCTAAAAAAAACTAAGTAGGAAGCCTATTGCTTCCATGATTTCTTACCCCCTTTCTCTTGGCTTTCTGCAGATGTGGGTCTAGGGACCTGCATCATTAGATATCTGCATATACTGACTAATCATGCTGACAATGCTGCAGATATTGGGTCTGTAGCAGAAAGACATATAATTCTGTCAACTAGTCTCTGATATTGATGTTTATCTACAAATTCCTTGTCAGCAGACACCCTAAGCTTAAGGGTTTGTATAAGTGATGTAACCAGGCCCAGCCACCCCCAACCCCAGCCACCCACCAACCTGAAGAACCACTGAAAGAAGGCCCATGGAGGCCTGAAAATTGGCCCCAAACAGCCCCATTGAGCATGTGGCAGTCAGGGCTGGCCGAATGCCCCTAGGGGTATTTTGGTCAATTTTCATGCCCCCTCTTGGGGTGTCCTTAGTCCAGTTAGATTCCTTGCCTCATGAGTCAAGAAAATTAAGTCCTATCTTGGTGGAAGTCCTAGTTGGAATCCAGTTGTTATTTTCTTGTGGTCCTAGTTGTCACTTGGCAATTAGTTATTTTTTGTTGGAAGATTATTTATTTGTGGTCATTAAGTAGTTGAGTCCAATTGAGTTGTCTAGTTTAAGTCCAAGTCTTTTCATGTAAGGCTATTTATAGTAATACTCTCCTGGTAAAGAATCAGGTTGAAATTAAATAAAGAATAAGGCTTGGAGTCGTGGGAGAAACCACATGACCTGGGCTGAGAGTTTTCTTCAAGTTTCTGTAATTTCAGTAACTTCTTCTTCTTCAAGTGATTCAACAGCAGCCAGCCCACTTCCCCAACAAGTAAGTACAATCCCAGCCCCTCCCCTCCCCTGCCCTTGTGCAAGCCTCTCCCCCTCTTCTAACCCTTGTGACAGCAAGCCAACAACATCATCCCTCTCTTTTCCCCTTGTGGCAGCACCAAGCCCCTATTCCCCTTCTCTTTCCCCTTCCTTTCCCTTTCTTGGCCTGTGACAGCATAGGAAACCAAGAAACCCATAGCAGCCCCTTTTCTTGGATTGTAGAATTTCCTGCAATTCAATTTCTTTTTGAAGAATCTGCGCAGGATTCCAAGAAAGAAAGAAAGAGTAGAAAAAGAAAATTTAAAGAAAGAAGAAAGAAGAAAAGAAAGTAGAAAAGAGAGAAAAGAAAGAAAGAAAGAAAGAAAAGAAAGAAAGAAAGAAAAAGAAAGAAAGAAAGGAAAGAAAGAAAAAGAGAAGAAAGATCAAGAAAGACCAAGGATCAGCCCTACCTTCCTATACCAACCGTAAGTCTCAACCCCCCCCCCCCCCCCAAATCCCTCCCTCCCTTACATAGGATACTATGTAGACTCCTCTTGCTACATGCCAAAGATCCTAGTCATTCCCATCCCATCTTTGGGTACCCTTGGGTATCCTAAAACCCTATCTGGTTCAAAATCCATTCCCAACTATATTTGTTAAAACTAGGGGTGGAGCTAGGATTTAACATTGAAGGGGGCAATACTGATATTTCACACATGGAAAGAGGGATAGAGGGAAAATTTCAAAAAATGAGGAAGAGAAGGGAGAAAACTTCAAAAAAATAAAAAAAAGAAAAAAAAGGGGGGGGGGGGGTGCTGATATTTCACACATGGAAAAAGGGTTAGCAGGAAGTCTCAAAATTTTGGGAAGGGGACATAAAATTTTTAAAAATCTTTTTTTTTTTTTTGGGGGGGGGCCATGGCCCTCCTGGCCCTGGGGCAGCTCCACCCTGGTTAAAACCCTAATCCTTTCTCAACCCTAATTCTTTAATCCCACTCACCTTCAATGTCTTTGGGTAGTGAAATCCTAATTTTTCCAATCCTATTTACTTTGTTAAGATCCTAAACTTCCCCATCCCTTCCATGACCTATTTTTCTCAATTCTATTTCTCCTGGGGGTTACCAAAATTGAGATAAAACCTCCCAAGGATTATTTGTTTGTTAGCTGGTTCACTTTGAGAGGATGTTGAAGGCTGGCCCAGAAACCTGGGTAACATCAATAAGCTTACAGTCTAACTTCCATGTCTCACTCAGAAGGTCAAGGCCATACTTCTAGTGTGGCCAAATGAGTTTTTGGTTACTGTAGATGACCTCAATGCCAAGAAAATAGCAGAGAGCAGCCAAGTATTTCATATCAAAATGTTGCTATAGGTCTCGATATATGCAATCCCAAATGTCATTACTGGAAATAGTGATTTCATCTACATAAAAAAGGGTGTACCTAGTGTGCATGAGGCTTCCGCAACTGCAGGGTCTGTGGGAGGCTCGAACTATATGCAGCCTTACTGTTACTTCTACAGTGAGGCTATTTCCGAACTCAGACTTTTGACAAGGTCCACCCTCTATAATAACTTTTGAGTACTGATAGAGTGATTTGATTGATCAAAGTAAAAAAAGACCAAGTGTCTCAGGTATGGTTTTGGATGAGAGGAGTAATGAATCCTCCTTTTTATGACTTTCCCACTCTAGTTGTTGCTAATCAATGCAGTAACAACTTTGCTAAATTTATCAGAGTGTGCTCATAGGAATTTGTTTCAGGCTTTCAGCCCATAAATGACGTAGATCCTGGAAACTGAACCAGCTAAATGAACCAAAATTGGACCTGTCAAGCCAGTCCAGCATGTCTTTAGAAGGGCTAAAAGAGGCCAAAACACTTTTCACGTTACTGTTCACATGGATAGTGTCGTAGCCATTTTGGTCTTGTTTGAGAATGCTTTTGGAAGATTTATGGCGCATACGATCAATAATGGGGGACAGGATAGAGGAGAAATAAGGATAAAAAAGATAGGGGGAAGAAGGGGAAATCTCAAACGAATCGGTCTTGAAGAAGTGGAAGAAGGAAAAGAACACCCATAAGAAGAAGAAGAAGAAGAAGAGAAGAGGGGAGAGGGAGAGAAGTGTTTCTTTTCTTTTTTTTTTTTTTTTCTTTTTTCTCTATTCCATAAATCTTCTTTTTTATTGCAATCTTTAGCTTGTCTAAAGCTTTACTAGAAATATAAACCTAATAGACTAAATATAGAAACTAAATATCATAGTAATAGAATCTTATGCAAGAAACTAATTAAAATTAGAAACTACTAGGCTTTATATTTCAGTCACTTGCATAAATGACTAAAATAGAAACTAAAGTAAGGTTCTAAATCTCCCAAAATAAAATCTTCATGGAGTCTGATTTTTGGCCCCACAAATCTTCTATGAAGCATTCCCAATATACCAAATAAAGGGCTGTGACACTGTTCACGTGAACAGTCACGTGAACAGTGTTTTTGCCTTATTTCTTAATGGTTTCTCCTATTGTGGCAGTCCCGATTGACTGGTCAAAATTGCAAAGCAAGGGGACCTTCTATTTTGATTAGTTGGCTGGTTTGAATTGGCATCCAATATTCCAATGCTGGTTTGAATTGGTCCTAGCTGGTTGTCTTGCATCAATCAAATTATATGGTTAGAAGCTTAGATTGGTTTCTGTTTAGTGGTAACTAGTTTTTAATTTAGTGTTCGTGCTTCTGGCTGAATTATGGGGATAGTTTTTTAATTTTAGCATTAAAAAATTTTCTATTTTGTTATTGCTGAAGTGCTAGCTAAAAACCTCAGCAAAGTCTACCTTCTATTTTAATAATTAGGAGTTTCTATTATTTTTATTGAAATTTGCTCTAATCCAAGGCCTCACATCCACGGTCTCTGACAGTTGCCATGTCGCTCAGCTTCAACCATGACTCTTCTCTTCAATTTCTGTCATTCTCTGCTCAGCATTGTACTCTTCACTCTTGTTATTGTCACGTAAACAGAAACTTCTGAATTTTTATTTTGCCAATTTCTTCTTTGTGCTTCGATATCAGATACTTCCTTTGGTGTCACTATGGCCCATTGAAGTAAATAAAATCTTAACAATTTACATACTGTTGTTGACAGTTATCAAAGCAAGCCATATTTTTCAGATGAAGTGCCAGATTCTGTTGCTTTAGTGGAATGGTTGTTAATAAATATAGTGATGGTCATGCTCAATGTATAGATATTACTTTATACCCAGTGCCTGACATGTTGGTAGCTGCCTACAATTTATTTGGTGAACTTGCGAAGCAAATATATTCATTATCTGGTGCACTTGTTGTCATGCAAGCACATTATTTACTCATCTTTAGTTTGGATTATGACTGATTATGCTTCTGACTTTATGTACATTGCTGAGCATTTACAGATTGAGTCTCATGACTACATGGCAAGACTTTTCCATTCAATGATCCGGTTCAACAATATCTTGAAGGATTTCAACTGGGATATATGGGGATATGTATCCTTAGGTTACTTTAAGCAGGTGATCATACACATAAGATTCCCAACCCCCATTTGTATGTATATGTGTCATTGATTTTCAACCATGTTGCACAGTCTCATATCCTTGGTGTGGCATTTCAGATAACCAAGGCCGGTGAGATTGGATCCTCAACTATGCCTCACAAAGTGAATCCTATTGATTTTGAAAACAGTGTGGGTAATCTGGAAGTGGCTAATGGAATTCTGTCCTGCCTTAGCATGAAATTGTCTATTTCACGTTGGCAGGTAATAACTTATTTTGTCTTCTTGTGTCTGTGTTTAAAATAATTTCTTAGTAAAACCTTCTTCATTTTCCTGGATGTTGCTTCTAACATGAAGAACATCAAAAGTATTGTCTCATTGAGCATATCAGTTGAAGCTTGTGGAAGTTATAGGACATTTCAGGAATGCAGATTGAAAGTTTCATTGTCTGTGAGGACTTGTTCCCCCCATCCACCACCTTTGGTGATGTTTTTTTGACTATTTTTCCTCTGCCAGCCGTGCTGAATTTTTTCTTTTGACTACATCAAATACCTCTATATGGTTTCTGTAAACTTAGTTCAAGCAGTGGCTTTGGCTTCGGCTTCTTGGTTGTTGATTCATGATATGAACCTCCTTCCAGAACTAGCAAAATATGAAAGATAATCTGGTTACAATGGTGCCTGTCACCCCCTACAGGCTACAGCAACATGCTGTCCTCAGCCAAAGGCTGCCCAAAAACTCACAAATTGACCAATCCTCCAGTCTCTTTCCTCCATTTCTTGTATTCCCAGGGCTCTATCATTACCATCCCCCCTTGAATTTCACCTTGTCCTCAAGGTAAGGTCAGAAGGTCAGTCTTCATATACTTGCCGCACAGCTATGCCAATTCCACATTCTCATAAACAAACTTCTTGGGCAATGTCCCATCCTTGAGTCTCTCCATCTTCAAGTGAGGAAAATTATTTGGATTAGAGATGCCTAGTGAGCCATGACTACTATTTCCACGGACTTCAAAGTCAAGAGACACTAAAGCTGCAAACATTTCTTATGCCTTCAACATCCACTCTATAATCAGAAATGGACTGCAAAATGTCTTCCACACGCTTAGGAACAAAAATAGAAGCAAGTACGGTGTGGGAATACTAGAGGCCATCTCCTCAAGTAACTTCACTCCAGTGTACTGAGATAAAGTTTCAAACTCCAAAACTATATTGAAATACCCTCCATCTTTTTGGCATCTAATGTGTATGTTGAACTACCAAAGACAGCCCTTTGTCGATCAATCACTGAAGGTCATCGACACCATAGCTCGGCTAATAGCAGTTACTGCTGCCCTAACATCATCATCCGGGCCCTCCAGCCCTACTTCATAGGCAAGTAGAATACATCCGAATAAATCTTGTAGCATTTTTGGCAGGAAATGATGGAACTGTGCCGATCACCAGTCTCCTCTGTCCAAGTTTTCTTTGAATTTGCCGCTGGAGACAATCCTTTGAAATGGGATCCCTTTGAAGAATGGACTCTTCCTCCGACATTGAGCAACTAATCTGTCTCCATTGGTTGCGTTCTCTGTTGTGCAGGTTTGGTCGAAAAGAAGAGGGTTATGAATGAATGGTCAATTTCTGTATATGCCCTGGTCACAATTCCTCAATAAGGGTCCATATGCCTTCTGGGCCCCTACCTGTGTGCTTCCTAGCCCACCCACTAGGCTGGGCCTAGTATATTTTTGTTTTGGAGCCCAGCTGTGGGGCTCTTCTGTTGGGTCAGCCCACTTCTCTGATCTTATGTGCTGAGCTAAATGCATAATTAGGCCTAGGGTTAAGGGTACAACTAACCCACACTGGTTCAACTAGGAACCTTCTTTGGACCGCCTCTTCCTCAACGAGATCCCTAACCATGACAGAAACCCTAACTGTCCCCACCAAATTTCACCTCCAGAGTTGGGACTCTCTCTGTAATCACCCCATCATCACAAAAAGGCTCCACCACTCTGGCATTGCAACCGTGATTCCCCTCTGTTGTCTCTGCCTCACCCGAGGAGGTTTGGCCGTAGCTTAGGCCGCCCAACTATTCTCCCCTCTGTACAGATGAAGCTCACGTGATTTGATATGCCAAACCATGAGCCACACCATCTCCATTAAACCACTGACAGCCAACAATTGGACGGAACTTTGGATTAGAACCAGCTGTTACAAACTCCCTCTATTTGGCTATCAGTTTCTCCACAAGATTGACAAACCCTGAATTGATTCCTTTACTCAGCTTTGGATCCTCCAACATAGTTCTTTTGCCATCTTGGATTTGCTTCTTGTCCTTCTCCTTGACCACCATTGCAACTCTGTTTCTGGTCCCTCCTTCTGCTTCTTCTTTAGCTAATGGAAAACCCTTGGGAGTGGCTTCAAGGTCAACCTGCTTTGTCACCTCTGGTGCCAGCAAGTCGGCCTCAATGGCCTTCCAACGTAGCAGGTAAGCCCTGATTTCTTCTCTGAATTCTTGATTTGTTTTCTACTCTTTTTTCTAAGAGTTGGGTCAACAAACCCAGTTTGGAATCCATTGTCAGTATCCAACCTCAAATTTCTCTCACGATGGATTTGATATCATCTATTCTCCTCTCGATTCGATCCCTTACCTTCCTCCAGATCAAACCTGGCCTGATGCCAATTTGATAGGAACCTCCTTCCAGCACTAGCAACATATGAAAGATAACCTGATTACAATGGTGCCAGTCACCCCCTAAAGCAACATGATGCCCTCAGCCAAAGGCTGCCCAAACACTTACAAATTCACCGATCCTCCACTCACGTTTCACCCCCTATTTACACCACCACCCCACCCCCAAACCCAACAGTCAGTTATGGTAACCCTTGTTGTACTCCTAAGGCCTTTTCAATTCATCTCTGTGTATTTGTAGTATCTAACATGACTTTTAACAATTGATTGCTGCAACTGTTTCTGAAGCAATGACTTGTTTGCTGTTTGATGTTGCATGCAGCGGGACCTGACTGATTCAACGGTCTTGAGGAATATGGGTGTGGGATTGGGAAATTCTCTTCTTGCCTATAGAAGCTCACTGCGGGGAATTCCAAAACTTCAGGTAGCTATTACTCTTATGATTCTTTCTTCTAAATTACATCATTTTTAGTAACTTCTTGTGTTGGTTGCAAATGCTTTACTTGCGATAAGTGTATTCATCCCATGAACAAGTAAAATGGTTAAAATAGAGCACCCATATTCCTGTAAAATAAATTGATCTTTGCCCTACTTGTTGGAACGACATATTTGACGATCTTTCACTGCTTGTATAACTCACAATAATTGGAATCATCGAGGACTTGAAAATTGTTTGTGTGCTAAATAAAAGGTAGTAGTGGATCATGTGAGAGTCAACAGTCAGATCTCATTCGTTGTACTTGATCAAAATCTCTGCCACATGACACTCAGATTCTTTTTTTTTTTTTTAATTTTTTTTCAATCATAGTCACTGAATTTAATCTTGCATCTCAGGTAAATGAAGCTTGCTTAAGTGAAGATTTGGACCACTCGTGGGAGGTGCTTGCCGAACCAATACAGACTGTAAGCATCTCATACTGTTTTTCTCTCCCTTAACATATTCTTTTGGAAAAGTTACATTCCCTCCCCTCTACGTTGCCCTAATTAGACCTTTCTCCCCAGTGTTGTCAATAAGCATGTGATTTCTGACATGATGGACATGGTTTCATTGTACCATACTCAAACCATGATCTTCACAGTAAACGTGGTTTTGATTTTCATGATCTGCCTTCCACCAAGAAGACGTGCTGAGCAATTGGTGTGTTTGCTTGAAATGGCAGTCCATAAAAAACTCCTATATTGAGACTCAACCAGAATGCTCCTTTGATGGGAGATGAAATTGGAAAAGACTATTTTACAACCTCCCCCCCCCCCCCCCCCCCCCAAAAAAATAAAATAAACAAATAAAGAAGAAGAAAAATCCTAAAAGAATGGCTATTTACCATTTCTTCATCTTCCACTGGAGTACCCCTTCTTCCTCTCCTGCTATATCTCCGCCTGTACCCCTGCTGTCAGTCTGGCTTCCCATCTCCACCCTCTTGAACTCCACACCCATGCCACTTTTCCTGTCCCTCCCTCCACCAGTCTCACCTGCTATCCCAGTTTCGGCAACATCCATCTGTGCTGCTGCAATAGAGATGTGACATTTTGAAAGCACACTCATGTTCCAGGCCCTGTTAAACTCTCCAATCAAACAGAGGGAGCCACTCAATAGAACTAATCGGTCTTTTCTCGTTTGTAATTAAAAATGAAACAAAAAAATCTGGGTTAGGCACCTGTACATCGGAGGGGTTTCTATATGAAAACAATCAAGAAGAGTTCTCATGGCTTATTTACATGCTTCTACACTAAACATATTACTGCATTCAAGGACAAAATGAATCTTCAGCAAATCTAGCTTTCGATGATGCTTCACAAGAAGAGCAAACAAATAGCAATCATAAACCTGGAACAAAAAGGAACTCACCAGATCCAAGACCTACAGCTCATTGTATAACTTGTGTCATCAGCTATCTGATTCTCATTTCTTTGGATAAAGAAAGAAATAAAATCCGTCCTGCATGAACAAATAGATTCCGTTACAAGTACCAATCAGTCAAACAATTTCATGATAGAACCAAAAACCTGGTTAGAATACAAAAAGGAGTGATGAGTTTGCCCTGGAAGCATAACCAGTCTCATCCACTGGCAAGCTGCAGGATACATTGAACAATTCAACGAAATCTGTTGTATTCAGTGGTTATGAACCATCTCAACCTGATTCTCTGTCCCTTTTTTCCATAGTTTCATGAAAAAGAAGTCTGATATTGGATAGATGCATAATTCTAATTTGTAATACCTCAGCAGTCAGCACCATTGCTCATTGTTGGACTCTATTGGGAATTCCTCCAAGGAGAAGGGTGAAGGTGGACTGGAGGACATCTGAAGGGTGTCATCACTGGTGAATGGAACTTAGGAGGAAGAAGATGAAGCTCTCCTTATCTTTTAATGAAGGGTGAAAAACTAGTTTTACACCATACAAAGGCACTTTGAAGATTAAACAAGTTAAGAATCACCATTTAACTGAAACCACTGACAGAATAGGGCTTTTATTACATATCGAAAACTATAGGGAAGTTCTCTAATTGTTGAAATCACCTTGGAAGAAGGTTTAATTAGGGTAAGTACAGGGGATGGGGAGTAATTTTCCCTATTCATTTATCTATTTATGTTATTGCAAATTCCTTTTCTAGCATATGATGGGATGATGTTCATGTTCCTGCGCGATGTTTTTGTCTCTACTAGTTGCTGTATGCTTGTATCAGTGATAAGTACACACAAGTAACTACCGTGGTTCATCCCCCCCCCCCCCCCCCCCCTGCTGCCCGCACAACCCACCCCAGAAAAAGAAAAGAAAAAGTAAACCTGCATTCAGCATAATGCTGAGTTGTAGTGGCTATTCACCTTGATTCAAGTATCTTAGTATATATGCCATCTACTGGTTAAACTCAGTCTATTATTATCTCCAGAATCTTTACATAAAGTTGATAAATTACTGACACTGAGTTGTGAGGCTTAATAATTCCAATCCAGCAGAATTTCGTAGTTGTTGCTTGTATTGTTAATTGGATGCATTTTTGCTCTTTTTGGTCTTCGTGTAAATTCTGTGAATAATTGGATGAGCTAAACTTAAGCAAATATCACTTAACTTGTTAGATATTTTCCCTGTTATTTTGCTGTATGTTTGTTGTACAGACCGACCATTCTTGAGTATCTAATGGTTTGTATTCTCTTGCTTAGGTGATGCGAAGATATGGCATACCGGAACCTTACGAGAAGCTAAAGGAGCTTACCAGAGGAAGGGCAGTAACCAAAGAAAGAATACAAGAGTTCATTGAAGGTTTGGAGTTGCCTGAGGAAGCAAAGTCTAATCTGTTGAAACTAACTCCTCATACCTATGTTGGGGCTGCAGTTGAATTGGCTAGAGCTGTAGACATGGCTGTGGATTCGGTAAAAGGGAGTAGGGTCCTATAAATTTTCAAAGATGTTTTTATCAGCAACAACAGGTTACCAGGTTTTGTAATAGTCCTCAATGTAGTTCCTGTATTATTTTTTTTTGGCAAATCAATGAGTGAGAGTTGTAAGTTTGGTGATAGATCGTTAGAAAAGAAAGGAGAAAGGGTCCCAAGATAATTAAGGATTTTAGAAAAGTGAGAAGGATTGTACATGCTAGTAGTGAGTGGTAGATAGGTGGATTTTGTTTGATGGTTATTACTTATTATAAGAGTAATTTTTATTTGGACTCCTGAAATCCGACTCAAGTTATTTTTAACTCCTTGAAAAATGATATTTTGTGTTTGTGTCCCCTATGATATATTATATTTTTATGCCTTCAAAAAAAAAAATTCCAATTAAGAGACAAATTATCAATTTTATAGCCAAAATACCCTTTTGGTGATGAGGATTTTTCTAATGGGTCACTAAAGATGAACGTTGCCAAAAAAACAACTTTGTCTAGAGTGAAGCATTAGCAAGGAAGTTCTTGTAGATTTTACTATAAAGGTTCACTTCTTCTCTTTAAATCTTCACTAATTCATTGTTTCTTATGTATTGCCATCTTTTAGATTCTAAATTTTTACTGAGGTTTTTATTGCTTGGATCATTTTACTTCAATGGAACAGCTAGGTTAAGGTTCCAAATTTGGTACTAAGAAGGATGCGTCGTTACTATTGAGCGAAGTAAAAATGTTACTCTTTGCATGCAAACCCAAGTACCAATATAAAGATGATACAATACAATTAAAAGTTGATTTTTTTAAAACATTTCTCTTCTTTCCCTACATGTATGGTCACATGCATTTGTACATGCAGTTCTTACTATATATACATCCAAAAAAAAGAAGAAAAAAATTAATTACAAAATGTATTAACAACTGAGGGGTATTTTGGTCCTTCCACATTTGAAATTTGAATATACTTAACGTCAAGTTAAGACCCACACATAATATATTGCATTAAGAGAACCTAACATTAGTTTGTGGTCCACTAAGAGGACCCACATGTGAAAAACTCTATAGGTTATTAATATTTACCGATACTAGGATTGTGGACATAAGTTTGGATCCTGTAATCCATTAAGGTTGACGTCTAAATTCCCATCATATTTCTCCGTCATATATTAGGAAATGTGTAATTCGGAGTACTACTTCTGATTCATCTTGTTAGAATTCATAAGTGGACCCCTCCTAATACGTTGTGAAGATGTGTTAGGGGATCTCAACTCGTTTCTTATGCCAAATCTAAAAAAGAGAACCCTTTGTAAGAGAGCGTAATGGTCACCCTACCGTTTGATTTTCTTTTTCCTGGTCCAACGTGAATTAGCTGCCATAGGAACCCATTGGAATCTTGATGCAATAACCTCACATACTTCTCAGTGGAGAGGTCATGGGTTCAATCCTTGCGGACAACAAAGCTCCCCTTGAGGATGTAATCAAGGTGTGTGCAAGCTGGCTCGGATGACCTTCAAAGACAAAAAAACAAAAAAAAAAAAAAAAAAGAAAAACAAAAAAACAACTCCCATCGTCATCCATGTATAAAAGCTAAACAGATATCCCATTTCTTCATAAGCGTGGGAAGAGAGTGAGAGATCGGAAGAAAGATGGCCACCTTCACGAAGAAAGTTTCTGTTTCGCTCCTGTGGGCTCTGATCTTCTTGGGAACCCTAGGTTTCATTCAGGTGCTTCTCTCTCCTTCATTTGCATTTCCTTATTCGATTTCTTCTCTGTGATGATGTGATCACGACATTTTAGGATTTTACAGATCTGTGGTTTAATAGTCTCTCTCCTTCACGAAGAATCTGTATTATTCTTCCTAGTAGATCCGAGAACGAAATCATTCTTTCCCCGTCTTTCCTCTACCGGGTTGTTCTTTTCTTTACTGCGATTGATTTTGTTACCAGAAGCGATCAAATTATGGTGGAATTTCGTCTCATGCGATCGATAGCGAGCTCGATGAGGTGAGGGGAATTGTTATCTACGAGCTCGCTTTTTGTCTCCTCCTAGTGAAATCTATATAGTCTTTACCGGTTACCTCTAGAAATCGCCTTCTGTCCTATCGATTTTGTGATTTCTTCATCCCTGCCATTCCTTGCTAAGATCTCTAGCTTAGACAGTGTTCATCTGGTGTTATGAGTTCCTAATTGTCGGCTCTGTCTCCCTCTACAGTTATTGTACTGCGACATTGACTTGTATTCTAGTGGTTAATTTTATTATTGGAAGAAAATACCACTTACTAGGAGTTAGAACTACATTTTTTTAGAAGGATTTTTTTCCCTCTGTTTACAAGTTCATTAAATCATGTTACCGTCTTCAGGCAAAGAAGGCAAAGGATGAAAGCTTGAAGGAAGTAACTCACAAAGTATTCTTTGATGTTGAGATTGATGGAAAACCTGCTGGTATGTTTTATAGTCTTTTACTTTTCATGTTAACAAAATCCATGTCTATTTAACATCTCTTTAGGTGATTTCCAGTATAAACCTGTTTATGGTATGGTCAATATGGCTTAGTATGGTTTGTTGACCTTGTTCTGATTAACGATGTTGTTGGTGAAAGTTTTAAAAGCCGTCTGTGTTTGAAATGTGCCTCTTCAATTCGCCCTTGCCCTGATGTCAAAGACTTCATTATTTGGGAAATTCAACCGATTTGGGGTAGCTGTGGTTTTTGTGGTATTGGTCTATCCTGCTGGTTGCTTGACAAATTTGAAGATCAGTAGGGCTGAATCTTTTGATATAATACTTATTTATGGGATTTTCTTACTTGTAATTGGGGCTGCAATATTTTCTAATTTTCCTTTCAATTATCGATTTTCCTCTGGAACAATCATGCAATGTCTAGTGTGTAATATCAACAAAAGAAGGGTTCAAAACTTTGTTGTTCCTTGGATGGATTGGTTGATAGACATTTGAAATGTTTTACAATTATTAACAGCTCTGTTTTTATAATGATTGGCCAATATGATATACTTTAAAATCTTCTTGCCCATTTCTTGATGCTTTTCCTCATGATACTTGATTGTGTCCCTTTCCCGCTTTATGTGCCATCTTATTTGCATATTGCTTTTCTGTTTTCCTTTGTTCAGTTGCATTATTATGTGATTGTTGAATTTCTTCAACTACTTGCTTGGTTTCTCTTTCTTTCATTCTTCCCCCCCTCATATGGTTCCATCTATCTTTGTGGGTTTGGTTATTTTTATTTTTCATTTTTCTTTTGTATTAGTGGGTTCAGTTCTTTGATATAATGCTATCATGGTCTTTCTGCTCTCAGGTCGTATTGTCATGGGCCTTTATGGGAAAACTGTTCCTAAAACCGCAGGTACTGCTGTGCGAAACCTAGTAAAATATGTGACCGCCAAATTTCACTGAGCATCATCTTTAAATTTGTTATAACGTGTGAAGAGAAACTAACTTGTATTATGTTCTCTTTAATGTACAGAAAACTTCCGAGCACTTTGCACAGGTATCCCTTGAATCCTCTGAGTCCTTCTGTTGTCGTAATTGATTAGCCTCTCTTACTCGTTATTCTTTCCTATTGCAGGGGAGAAAGGTGTTGGGAAGTCTGGGAAACCTCTCCATTACAAAGGGAGTACATTCCACAGGGTTATTCCCAGCTTTATGCTCCAGGGAGGTGATTTTACCCTTGGAGATGGAAGAGGCGGAGAATCTATTTATGGAGACAAGTTTGCTGATGAGAACTTCAAATTGAAGCACACTGGACCAGGTAAACATGCAATCCTGTCGTGTAGCCACCTTCTTAGGAAAATAAGGAGCATATATGATGCATATTTTAAGTCTTTAAAGTGGCTCAAAAATATGTGGTTTGGTCACTCACAGGACTCCTTTCAATGGCAAATGCTGGTCGTGATACCAATGGTTCTCAGTTCTTCATTACTACTGTCACAACTAGCTGGTGAGTAAATACTTCTATTGCTTGAGATTATTCCTTTCCAATCTCAAAATATATCTGCTTACGATTTTCACATGGAACTCTAAAACTTCAATCCTCTGGTCTCCAGCCTATGACACTCTTACATAATAGGTAGGGCCACGACTGGGGCCTCAAAAACCTGAGAGCCCTCATTTTACTGAACTTTCCTTTTTTGGGGGTTGGTTAGGAAATTTTAGTCCATGGAATGGTCTAGGGTTGAGAAATCCCACCCTGAGGGTTTGGGTCTATTGTGTTTCCAGATTAGAATTTGAATTCTGCCTTGGTCATTCCGACAAGTAATGTCTTAAGTTTGAGCTGCTCTCTTTGGGACACATTTCACACTGGGCCTAATTCAGTGAATGAAAACATACTTATATCAAATCAATTGAATATTTTACTGCTTTCTTGGTTAATCAAATATAATCATAAGTTTTAGATATGAGAAAAATCTTGGCATTAGGAAGTAAAAATTTTACTTACCATCAGAACCCACTTTTTATTCTTGAATTTTACTTTTCATCTTTGGATAATTTTATTAGAGTTATAGGATGCAAATAAATGATATTTGCCATATGAGATTTACTGACCAGCGTTTACTTATGACAAGTCAAAAGATCAATCTAGACTGATAGTGTCATAGTCACCTGAGCAGTCATCTGGGAATTATGGTACATTGCATGTGCTTCTGCACCTTAAGATTAACATGTATTCTATTTCAATGTTGATCTAATATTGAAAACCTGGAACAGGTTGGATGGTAAACATGTTGTGTTTGGGAAGGTGATCTCTGGGATGGACGTGGTTTACAAAGTTGAAGCTGAGGGGACACAGAGTGGCTCACCCAAAAGCAAAGTAGTAATTGTAGACAGTGGCGAGCTCCCATTGTGAATGCGTTCATTTTTTGGTCAGTCGTCATGGTCAGTTTAAGTCTCCATAAACAATGGATTTTCTGTTTCCAAACTACATCCATTTCTACTGAGCAATGCCTTACCCTAAGACGTTTAGAAGTTGTAGAGGATAGTAATATAAAGTGACAGCGTTTGTTTACTTCCTAACTACTATGGTTTTCTTGGCCTGTTGAACAATCTTTTTGTGGGAAAAAGCTTTAACCTGATGGACAGATGAGCGAAAAAAAAACTTTGGAGTTGGGCCGGGGGGAGTGGAACTGAATTGGCATCTAAATTTGCCCACGTTAATTCTTATTCCAGATGAAATCATCCAGAATTGAATTTAGTTGAATGCATCTGATGTTAAACCTAATTGCTGCTGGAAGTGAAGTTTCTTATTGTTGAAACATGTCAATAATATTCAAGACTGCACGTCTTGAGTGCTGGGTACAATAGAATTTCCAAGTCCGCTGGCTGTTTTCAGAGCTGTGTGCTCAGACAAGAAACCAATCATCTGTGTCAGTGTGAGGTCACGATTATTTTCAATTAACACTTTGAAAAGATATTGGGAATTGAGTATTGAAGGGTAGCTCAGTTAGTAATACCTCTCTTATCAAAGAGGTCACAGGTTCGAACGTCTTTGTGGTTAGGCCTGTAACATATCATATGATACGTATCCAAATCCGATTTGCACCCGAATTCACGCAAATTTGAGAAGGTATCCGAATTTGAAATTTTATCGGATAGCCGATAAGATATCCGATTATTGATTGATAATTGTCACTTTTTTTACATTTTTTAATTATAAATTTCTAATTTCCGATTACCGAATAACGCTATCCGAATCCGACTATCATCTATTTTAAAAGAAAAATGTTAAATGCTTTACTCCATCCGGATAAATTTTTATCCGGATATTATCCGATCCGATAAGCAATTATTCGAATCCGGTTGCTTAGCGGACGGATACGGATATTTTCCGGTAAGAAAAATTTTCGGATACGGATACCCTTAAACGAATACAAATGCGAATTCCGAGGCGGATTTTAGCTATCCATTTACAGGTCTATTTGTGGTGTGGTATGTGTATGTTGCCCCAAAAAAGGAACATTTGTATAGACTGAGTGCAGACGGACATGTACAAACTGAGTGCAGACGGACATGGATGTACAAAAGCTCAATGGAGGGGTTTCTGATCAAAAGTTTTATCAAAAAGTTTGTTTGATGAAACAATATGGGAGGGAAAGGGACAGTAGAAAAATAGTTAAAAAAAGAAAGTCTTTTTATTTAATATCAAAATTTTAAAGAGAGATTTTTAACCGGAAAATGGGCTAGTAAATAAAAAACAGCTGTTTGGTTTGAATCAAAATTTGGAATTGTTTCTTTAACTAAGGTGACAACATGAAGAGATAATTCTTCATAATTTAAGGAAAATGTGTGTATGTGATAAATTATTTTTTCCCACCTCAACTCTTGTACAAATTTCATAATTTTAGGTAGAACCCTTTTTTTTTTTTTTGGGGGGGGGGGGTGGAAGGAAGGAAAAAAATTTAAACCTCACATCTTCAATTTTCCATAAAATTCTTTTTTTTTTCTTTTCTCATTCCACCTGTTATACTCATTCCGGCTCAAGCCACTGAACCAAGGACAAAGCATTCGAATCAAACCAAGCATATAAATCTGGTCCATGATGGTTCACTTGAGGCTTCTCAGATTAGGCCCTTCTCGGAGGAGATGCCTATTGAGAAGCTGAGAAGCGGGCATTATAGTGACACCCAGCTGTTATTGTGTGACTTTCCAAAAAAGTAGCGGATAGGGGTTCAACGTAGCTTTATCTAGACGTCAACCTCAGCATTAAATTCAGCATTGAATGCACTGAGAATCATCAAATGCTCATTGCTGATGGCAAAGCTTCTCATTTGTCCAAGACCAACCTCGAGTACTACATCTCCATGTTTTGTCTCCCCAAATGGGGATCGATGTCACATCAATGATAACTTGATGCTGACCACTTGATTCATCGATGAAATCTCTAATTGTCAAGCAGATCAGGTTGTTAGCTTGCTGAGCAAGTTTCCCTAAGAAGCCATCTCCACCCTTCATCTCTGTGCATGGGCATTGTAGGATTATGCAATGTCCACTATCAATTGAGGTATGGACCAACTATATATATCATCACTATGCATGGATTAGAGGTAAGACTTAAATCTCTAGCCATTACTATCTTGCAATTACTTCCTTAGAACATTTTCTCCTTCATCTTCTTGAGCACTTACTCTTCAAAGGGGAGACCCTAGATTCCTCACATTAACTGACTTAATCATTAGAGGTGGCTTTCCCTCCCCAGAGGCGGGCTACTCTCACATTTGTTTTGTATTCAGGAATTAGGTCTAAACCAAGAGCGAACTAGGGAGTTTCAATACTCTTTTGAAACAACACCACCACTTGTAGATCCCACTTGTTCTATATTTTTCACCTTTTATTTTTCCTACCCAAAAAATGGTTTGTAAAAGAATTTTAGTTTTTTGGCTAACATGGTGAAATCCAAACTCTACGGCTAAGGATGGTATGCTTTCATTTGCTGGTAGAAGAGTTATGATCTAATCCTGGTTACTATTTCCAAGGTAGTTCTCCAAATCAGGCCTTGCCTAGGAAATTAGGATGAAGATTGAAGACATCGACATGATTATCTTTTTTAACTTCCCGGGGGTTAAGCGTTCATAACTCCTCTCTCTGGTTCTAAGGTTTCGCTGTGTGTGGGTCCTACAGAAGGATCAATATCATCCTTGTCCTTCCCTGTGAGGAAGTTTGTTCAGTTCGTTTCAAGGATTACTCTCAGTAAAATGGCATGTATTCCACCGTCAGGATTTGAAGATCTTTGAATAATTCCGTCCAGGCTATAGTAAATGCTGGAAATTATAATTCTCAACACTACTCTAATGCCCAGCGGGCTGGAATTGCATATGCATATTATGAAAACACCTTACCTTTTCAGTGTGTGTAGACAAGATTGAGTAATTCCTTAATCCTCATGATGGTCATACAGGGCAAGATGCAACCATCAATTACCCGATTCCCCCAGATAATCAGTCAATCCTCATGATGGTCAAGATTTTGTGATAAATGTTATCCAACTTCAGGAACTAAGCCGGACACAGACAACCTACATTTAAACCAGGTTTTACATAATAACATGTCGTAGTTCTAGATCTGGGTTCAGAGCATGAGATCAAATTGGTCAAATATGCAAGGGCATATCAGATGTCTGACTGGGTAGTAAGGAAGGAGAATCTAGGACACAGAAATCTTGCCACAAAGAACCTCTCAAAACCAGGTTCTTTGCCCATTATGAATCTGTAACTTACTAGACTCAAGACACTCACAGCAAGCCAAATACTTATTGCCACTGATAAACCACCTACTGAACTGCAAAGTGCATTTTTATTGATCATCCTAGCAGAAGTTCAACTCATAGTATGGTCAAGAAAATACCTATCTGAATGAAAATTCAACTCATAGTCGGAAATCAAAATTAACATAGGGAACAAGCTAGGCCAAAGGTTGGAATTCAGAGTCAAATTTGTGATGGATATTAGAGAAAGAGTTCAAAAACCAATTCAATTTGCTTGTAGAGATCAAAATTTCTGCTCTTTTAGCACATACAGGAGGTCTACAAAATAGATGACAGGATACAAATTATTATGGAAATTGTTCGAATATCAAGAAAAGGCCATTTATGCATAATGAACATAAAGAATGCAAAGATTGCAACCTGTCACCAATAATATAAGCCAAACAAACAAAACTGAGGTTTTCACTGAAAGCTACATTTTGACCTGTTACCTGCTGAAGATCACCACCGGAGTTGTTCCTAAGGGATGAACACAAACAAAGAAATGACGGACCAGGACTCAACAGCTTCTTCAAAATTCAAATCCATTATCTCACTTTAAAAAGCAAGACTTCAATGACATATTTATAAAGTCCCTACAAGTTAAACCTGACTGGACTCAAACTAGAACCCTCTTACAAGACAACTGACCTTTTAGCAGAGGGAATAAAAACCACTGATCGACTCTTGACAGCCAATGATTTACCAACTACAAGGTTACATACACAGCTACAAATTACCCCCAGAAGATAGAATCTAGGAGCTTGGCTTCCTTGTCCAAAGACCGCCTCAAATTAGTTACATTTCTCCTGGACTCTGCCATTTTCCCCCCCTTCAGCAGGGGGCACCACTGCCAGGGCCAGGGCCAGATGAAGGGTTGGTGCTTAAGGTAGGCAGTCAGCATCTGGAAAGTACAAATCCACCCTGTTTAGCATTATTCTGGAATGTTTTAGATGAAACTTATTCACCAATGTATCTTAGATGCGGTGTATACGCTTTAGTCTAGTGATAAATCAGTGCATGACTGCTGGTCATAGACCATCAGCAAATCTAACAATCATGGATGCTGCTGCTCAGAAGAGGTGGTGGGGAAACAACCAACAAAGGTTGGTTGGCATGTTTATGGTTAGAGAAGAGAAGAATGAAAACACTGCAGCAGGAGGTGGTGGAAGAAGTAACAATAATAGAGGAACCGTGGAAGAATTAACAATAATAGAGGAACCGTTAAATGCAAGTAGTGTGGTGATGATTTAGAGGAAAATGGCCATAGTTACACCATGACAATCACATCCTTTCCGAGAAATCAAGCTGAACAAATTTTACTTCATTGAACTGTTAACCAAGAAAAAAAGAGCCTAACTAACTTGAGTAACTAGGTTTTACAAGCCAATATAAGCTGACCTGGGAAATCACTACAGCACATATCACCACGGAATCAATTTTAAAGACCATGGAAATGGCAAACTGAGGAGGACTGAACAATTAATTGTTCATGGCAATGATTAGAAGGTTGTGGAAAGCAACGATAGTGATGAATATAAATCAATTCTTGTCGCAAAAGGAGACAATCAGAAGTGTGTATAGTGCAGAGTGAACATCCATTTTAAGGAGAACATAAAGCTTAGCTATTTATCAAAAATAAAGAGAAGTTTAACAGCCTACAGAATGAACATGCTGTCTCAGCACATAAAGTTAGCAAGTCATCAGTCACATACCAAAAAAATAAAAAGAGGATTAAGAGCCCTATAATACTCTTGCTGATCTGTTTCCTAATTGTTTAAATGATCTTCCCGACACACCAATATATGTTTTAATTGAACAGTGCAGGTTGGATCTTATGCAAGCCACATACACCTGAACTACTCAGGTCAAACTCAAACAACATGATCCAGGTATTGCACTCTCCTACCATACTTTTTTTGAACAAATTACATATACACCCCACCTCTATATTTCAGATTATATATCAACTGCGTGCCCCTACAGTTAGAATGATGGGGTTAAGTGATCACTCTCACTCAAGGTTTATTGTGTTTTAAAATTCCATACTGCCCTATTTACCTTAAAAACCATTTCAAGTTTCACAGGGAAGGTGAAAAGCAGTGCCTGATTTTGAAATATTTTTCAATTTTCTTACTTCCAAGAAGATTCAACAAGGCAAATATATCTTTGTTTCATTTAAATTAATGATGTTAGGTACAGAGGACGTTTGTAATTGAAAAAATCTCATGGGTGTAAATGTAATTGTTTGCAAACCCAGGGGGTGTATGTGAAATTTGCTCTTTTTCTTTTTTCCCCAAGGGGAAGGGGGTTGTTATGAATCCTTTCCTATTATTATGGGATTGCATAAAGAAGATCACCTAAAAGGCAAGGATCACCTAAAGTGCAAGGAAAATCCAAAGAACATACAGAGACTTATCATCCAGTAAACCTCAATGACTTCCCATGCAAACACACTTGAGAAATTTATTGATATGTTTCACAGTAGGCTTATTCATGGGTAAAGCAACAAAGCTGTAGACCTGCTTCATTTGAAGACTTCTCCAGTTTCAAAGGGTGAGTAATAAATGATGATGCATCTGCCTTGTTTCTTAATTTATTATCTCACCAGTAACACGTACAGAAGAAAAACAAGTTCAATAACCGTAGTTGACAACTACTCAATGAGTTGGATTACACTCTATATCAAAGCGAAATTGAATTGGGAATACCAGGTAAATGGAAGCCTCACAATAGAACTATAACATCTGCATCATTTGAATCCTCTTTCAGGTAGGACAGGCAGGAAATAAACAATTTTTATATCTTTACAATGAAAACGTGACAGTACACCCTAGAAAGCATTATCTTTTTACTGAATAACTGGATAATCTATCATTAGATGAGAATATATCTCAAAGCAATCTGAAATCAAGCCCCATGAAACATTTTGTGGCCCCCAAGGAGGAGGAAAGAACAGATGAAGCCCAATGGATCGACAACCCAATGTATGTGGTTCACTCACAGACTCAGCTTTACTAGTTTGTCACTAAATTTGCCAATCTAGGAATCCGCTGTACAATATCTGTGAGGATGACTTGACCAGAAACCCCCTATTTAGATGATCTCTCCAAAGACTTTCACCCTTGACCAACTCCAAAAACAATGAAGCTTCAAGAAAATGAAGAGTCCAGCTCTCTACTGCGTAGCACTCAGACCCTCAACAAACACCAAACAAGCATTAATAGATCCTGT
Source organism: Hakea prostrata (assembly GCF_041222555.1). Taxonomy (NCBI): domain Eukaryota; kingdom Viridiplantae; phylum Streptophyta; class Magnoliopsida; order Proteales; family Proteaceae; genus Hakea; species Hakea prostrata. Next base: position 47,067,086 of record NC_142607.1, on the reverse strand, counting down.
CTCAGAATCTCAGAATGTTCTCCTAATTACTGAAAGGCATGAATCTCCATGGAGTATCCATCCAAGATTAGTATGATGGTGTCACTGAGCACACTCCAAAAAAAAGTGGGACATAACAGCAGGCCAAGGAAAAAAGTGGAAACAAAAGATAACAAAATACATACTGATATCCCCTGAAATGAGTCTAGTTCTGTTGGTAACGGACTATTCTGATCAAGACAATGCAGAAAAAATCTGCAAGACTTCTTCTCCTTGAGAACCTGCCATTATGCTTCTCTTGGATACACACCATAATCCTGACAATGTAAATTCCACCAAAGTTTGCCCCACTCTGCAAAAGGTCGATATGCCAGCTCCAAATAAAATAAAGATGTCATTTAGATAAATCCAACTTAGGTTAAAGAATCTTAGAAAGAACACCATGACTTCCTAAGCAAAATAACTGATGATAAGATGGCTAGCAACCCTGTTAATATACACATTTCTCAGAGCATGGAAAGAATTACCTTCCATCTTATTTGAAGAATCAGTTAAAAGTAAAAATCAAAGAATGGACCTTCTATTCCGAGTCAATATTTTCAGAATGGCATGATGAGAGAAAGCATAGGATCTCGTAGGGACCTTGGCAAGAAAAATAAAGACCTCACAGAGAACTCAGGACTTAGTCCTAGGTAGCAATTCCTGTCATACTAATCCATACTAGGTATGTTGACCCTGAATAAGGTCAAAGAGGGTTGAACACTCACCAACTTCAGTGTCTATTATCAACCTATGAAGCCTTTAATCATAGGCAAGGCCAATGTGAGAAGCAGTGACAGTTTGACGTCACCTGAAGACCACGTCTTCCTGAAACCTAATCCAAATGCCTGTATCTATCAGAGAACAGTAAAAAGCTTGAAGAGGAAGAAAGGACTGAATTTATTCTCTTTCAGGGAAATGCCAGCAAGAATTCTTGGTTATCCTAATTATAAGTTTCCACAATTATTTCATATCAGTTGGTAGTTAGCACTGAAAGCAGTTTTGCTTCTTGAAGACAAACACTGCCAAGAACTTGTCTCCAGTTATTGGTAGTCTGTGGGGATCTGAAAACCAAAGGGAAGTATAAAGGAAGATTCTAGATGGAAAAAAATAATAATAACATGTAATGCCACATCTGCAAGAGATACTTTCCCTGGTATATATTACAGAACTCCTAAGAGATTTCTCAAGGAGATGACAATTGGGATAACAAGATTCAGATCGAGAGACCAACCTAGTAATACAGCTAATTTGCAGTGATCTTATCAAAATTAATGATAATCAGTAGTCCACCCACTTATCTATAGTGTAAAATGAGCCTACGGATCCTATTAAAGCATCCAGTCCATGTAAATGGAAAAATGAAATTCAGAGTCATTAAACTTGTAGCAGAACTATCCATTGGACAACCGGTTGAAACATTGGTATTTGTGGTTCAACCGTAATTTAAGGGCTGTATTTGTGGTTCAACAAAATCAAACAAATCCCTAGGCAACTTCCAAATTCATCAACTAGATTAATGGATCTAACAGAGATGTCCCTATTCAGATCTCAGCTAACAAATAAAGAAACTAAAGGCAACCCACCAACAGAAGTACTTTCAAGTGCGACAATTCACCTAAACTTTTGTTTCTACTAAGAAGCGTGGTGTTATTTAAACCCAAACTTTTAAACCCCTAGAGCTTTCCATCATAAATCAAAAGCAACATAATTAAGATAAAAGAAATTAATTACCTCATCACATCTGCGGGTGGAAAAGAGAGAGAAGAGAGAGAGTCATCCCGCAGCCATCGTCCTTAGAAGATAAAACATAAAGAGTAACACATAAGCATTTAATCAATCACCACGACAACGACTAAGAAGAACGCGACTTTTATCCAAAGAGAGACTCAGGACACACTGACGCCTTAAAAGTAAACATTGAATTATAATTTTTGTCCTCTACAAAGACAGACCAGAACCAACCCCAACCTAAACAAACCAGAAAGACAGACAGACGCAGTAAACAAGAGACAACCACAAAAAACTCATAAAAGCTCAACCAGGCAAACTATTTAACGGACACAATGGAGGAGATTAACAGTACAGGTAAAGATCGATTTTCAAGCCTTCAAGGTCTCTCCCTTGCAGTTGCTGACATTGCCTGTGCCGTTGCTCTTGGCAGAAATCCCCCGACGTTGATGGAAAACGCTAGAGAAGTTGGAAGAGAGATCAGAGTAGAGTTTAACAATTTTAGATATATTTCCATTAATCTCCCTAATCAAACCGACATTCTTGGCGAGATTATCAGGGATCTTGGACTGGTGATTCTCATTAACCTGCCGAATCAAAACACGATTCTGATCCAGCACCGACTGAATTTCTCTGAAACTCTCACTGAACGCCTTCCACACCTCGGAATCACCTTCTCCATCATCATCTTCGATATTATCTTTTCCATCATCTTCAACCGCACCTCCTCGGCGGCGGCGGCGTTTGTTAGTTCCGGCGTAGATTCGGTTCTGGAGATTGTTCTGTTGTTGAAGAAGTTGATCAAGAGAGCTATCGTCCATGCTCGATCCTACGGCGGAAGGATAATCGACGTTGTCATGCATGAGAAGCTCTGAATCTCCTTTCACTCTCGATCTTCCGCTAGTTCTAGAGAAATCGAACTGCGAAAGCGAAGTGAGATCTTGTTGGGGTTTTCATCTTCAAGAACCGACTTAAGTCTAACCCAACCTGAAGAAACAACTACTTGGATTTTTCGGTTTGGGAAATTAATTTCTGGTCTCCTATTGGAAGATAAGAATTGCACCTGAAAAAGTAATAATAAAAAATAAAAAATCTTTACCGAAAAGCACCAAAGTGGCGTCGGAAAAGAAAGCGAGATATTTTCAAGCGCGGTCTGAACGGTGGAAAAGGGTGGCCCCACTCTTTGGATGCCGTTGATTGATCTGATTTATTACCCACGTGGATGGATGATAAAACACGGACGGTTTTTTTTTTTTATTTGATTTATATTTTATAAGTAAAGTGGTAGACATTAGACAGGAAAGGGTGGGGCCATTTTTTAGGTTTGAATGACAATTGCTTGACAGCTTCGAATGCATTACACATTCTTATGATTAGGGCGTACGTATCATTTGATACCAAATCTATGGATGAAAATGGTTGCTTTTATACTCGTGGTTTTGCCTTCGTTATTTGATGGGAGAGCTTATGCGCAGCACTGAGTTGTGTACGATAAAAACGAATGAATGGTCAAAGGTGAAATCTGACCACCTAATTTGTATGTTTTTTTTTTTAATCATACGGACCTGTAACAAAGAAAATGTATATACAAAATGAGTGGTCGAAATTTCGACCTCAACCACTCCGGGAAGACCATTGCCATACACAACTCAGTGGTACACATTTAATGTGCAACACTGAAATTGAACATGTTATTTGATACCATTGTGCTTTCGTAGTTTTTTTTGTTACAGCACCCATTTAGTAAGCTAGGAGGTCTTGATTCAACTCTAGGGTAATTTTCATCTAAATCCCTAAGGTTTGGTTTATGTCACTTTTAGTATAAAAAAAACTGAGTTGTGCATCTACCTCTTTTGTGCTAAAAAAAAAAAGTCAATTTAAAGACAAATTATCACTTTTAGGACTAATTTGCCTTTTTTTTTTTTTTTTTTAATTTAAAAATTTTTACCCACACATTCCCACGTGCCGTGACTCCTTTTTTAATCCAAAAATTACAGAAAACAGAAGAAAATCGCATCATTGTGAACGAATAGGCCAAAATGGGAATGTTGGTGCAAGAAATATGATCTTGATTACATGGTTTGCTCCTGATCCAGCACCTGTTCTTGAGACAACAAAAAAGTGAAAGTGGGCCGCCTCTGAGGACGGGAAGCCACCCCGACGATCAAGTTAGTCTAGGCCAATAAAAGATAAACTCTATTGAGGAGTGAAGACCCCAAGAGATGATGAAGATCATGTTCTTGAAAGGTTAGAAAGCTAAAGAATGTGGTGGCTGGAGTGTATAGAGCTTACCCCGTTCAAGCATGGTGAGGGATTATATAATTGAGCCATACCTCAAAAGATAGTATGCTTCATAGCCCTTGGATGTTGATTCAATGAGATGGAAGGTGGAGATGGCCTTTGCGATTTAAGGGCTCCAGGCGTGGTTGAAAGAGTCGCCTCAACCGTCAGTCGGGTCCTAGCAGAAGTTTGCGTCTCAGTTGCATTCTCCTATCTGATGTGTCAGGGTCTCAAGAAAGAAGCTAGGTATGTTGTCGTCCTAGGGCTCGAGAAGATCTCCAAACGTGTAAGGCTCCAATCACAGACAGCTGGCTGCAAGATAACTGGGCCCACACAAGATGACCCTTGTCACGTAGAACGCTTTTGTCCTACACGGATCTAGTTTGGTCCGTTAGACCACTTCTTGGCAGGAGACTCTTTGCGGTGACGCTTGAAGAAAATGGGGGAGCCTAGGCCCAACAAAAGGCCCTGGACTGGCCCAGAAACTGGTTATTTAGGCCAACGAGAATATGGCAATAACAGAGAACAAAATGCTGTTTTGGTGGTCCAGCAGTGCAGCTGAGAACGAAGCATGGACGCCTACAAACTGCAAAGCCATCCGTGCCCAATCCCTCCAAAGCCACAAAAGGCCAACACTCACGGGAGAAAATGAAACTTTCAAAACCACCAGGCCACCAGGGTAGAGTGTTATGCTCTGCAAGTACTTTATTTGTACGATGCCTCTCAATTCTCAAATGATGATCATGAAGAAGATGTTAACTCTTCAAAGTGGGAATCTCCACCTTCGCTCTTTGTGAATTCTTCTTTCTTAGCCTATAAGAAAAAAAAAAAAAGAATTATTCAGATGAATAACTCTTCAAAGTGAAAAACTACAAAGTTGTTAGTGGGAATAATTCTTCTTTCTTTGTCATGTTATTGGAGTCTTATTTCTTTGTTCAATTATTATGCATTTTTTTCTTTGTGAAGTTTAAGTTGTCAAGGGCCTAGTTGTTATTTTTTATTATTATTCAGATGGGTCATACATCAATTTTGTGGTGAAGAAGTGTTAGGGGAGCTGTATGCGCTCGCTCGACGGGAAGGTGAATTGGACTCTATCTTCTATGTCATTATTTTGTAAAAATACAAAATTATGCAATATTTCAATGTTCTACGATTAAGGTTAGGGTTAGAGTCAGTTTAAGTCTCCATCATGGCCCCATCCAATAGTGTAGGTAGGTGTCTAAATTTGCATATAGTTCACATCTTCAATATTTATTTAATTGTTGTTTTTATGTGTAGCAACTACATTATGAGGACTTGAGGAGTAGATAGAGCTTCAGTGCTTTGTAATTAATGCACAAAACTAAGCTGCGTACGGTGAGGATGGAAGAGTGGTCGAGATCAAAATCTAGACCACTCGCTTTGTTTTAACTATATCTACCTATAACAAAAAATATATATATATACAGCATGAGTGGTCGATATTTTGACCCTCGATCACTCGGTCCATACGAGTAAACCTCACTTTCAAAAGGAAAAAATCTTTCGATATTCTCCAAGAATCGTTTGGTATTCTTGATTAGACCCTCAAAGTCATTGATATTTAAAATACCCTCTACCAAAAAAGAAAAAAAATTAAAATACCCTTTCTTAATTTTTTTTAGTGGTTTCCTACCGAGAATGCTAACAGGGAGATCACATCTCTTTGCAAAATATGTCAAGTTCTAGGAATTTCCAATTATTTCAATTTTCAAGGAGGAACCTTGGTCATGTGCTTCTCTGCAATCCTGATATATAAATTAGTTTAAAAAATTTTAAAAAATAAAAAATAAAAAAAATAAAGAAAGAAAGAAGAAGAAGAGACTAAAGGGATGCCATCTCAATACATTTTAAGGTTTTTTTTAATATTAATTTTGTGGATTTATTACAATATTCAATTCAATTTATAAGTAATTTGATTTGAAAATATTTTTTAAAGAATTAAAGGAGTCAAGTTTAGGAAAAAAAAATTTGATTTAGCACATCTCTCTGCTGTGTTCAACAATGCATTTATATGTCAACCAAGTATAGTAGAGTGGTAAGATCCATACTTCTTAGTGGAGAGGTCATGGGTTTGACCCTTGCGGACGACAAACCTCCCTCTAAGGATGTAATCGAGGTGCACGCAAACTAGCCTGGATGAACCTCAAAAAAAAAAAAAAACCCTTTAATCATAGCCTTCTATTGGGAATAAAAGTGCACCGTTGTGCACAGTAAAAATATGTGTAGCATGGAGGATGTTTTTCCTCAAGTTGATTATGACTCTCAAATACCACTATGTTTATTTGATTAAGATTATTCATGATTCAATCACGTCCTTTTTCACTTAAACCTATTTCACACAAGATTTTCCAAAATTTTAATTCAATTGGGACAAAATGGTATTGTCATAACCTAATTTTCCAACCATACTTTGAAGTCTAAACATTGTCTAACAAAATTTTATCCTTTTTACAAAAAAATATATATATATATAAATATAAATATATCTTTCTTAATAAATATAAGAACAAATTGTTCTGACAACTCAAAACAGAGATCTTTAAATGTTGGCATCCCCACCTTCTATTTGAAAAGCATACGGTATTAGTTGCTTTAGAACGATCCATCACAAATTCACATCCTGGTGTATAGTGGGATGAAAAGACTATCCATCAATTACTTATTGTCCAAGTCTATGCAATTAGTTGACCCCCCCAAATTTCATTGCGTGGTTGGATGATGAACATTTGTCATATTGTAATCCTATGATAAACATTTTTACAACACTTAGCCTAGTTCTCCTCAAGAGTCCCTCTAATTTATTTTATCTTTGTTCCTTGATTTCACCTTCTTTATAACCAAACAATGAAAATTCATAATAATTAGCATCACACAATTGCTTAGTTGGTGATGACCAATACCTCTTAATGAAGAAGTCATAAATTCAACTCTCCCTGAAAGTATATGTAATCCATCCTCTCCACCTATATAAAGAATTTATATAGGTAAATGTTAAAAATTAGAGAAGCCTTGGTCACCAAAGCCAAAGTCACCTTGATCTTATCTAGCGATTAATATGGTACTGCATTAGATGTGGCATAGTGGAACATCGCCGATAGCTCCATCAAAGTTGTCTAGCAATGACTAATGAGTCCATATCACCTACCTATAGCCTATAGGGGGAAGTGCTTTCCTGACGCCTTTTCACCACACATTTTATATGAAGACCATGTGGATTTCACTTCAGAATTATTTTATTATACTCAGACATGAGCCCTACACAATCTGTAGGGAAAAAGCGTCGAGGAACACTTAATGACAAGGTGGTCTAGACTCATCCATTGACAAGCATCAGTTGGGTTGTCAATTGGCTACACTTGTGTAGGATAGTCTCTTTTGGGGGGGGGGGGGGGGAATCGTCTGTTATGCACATCTCTCTGCTATGCACAATAGTGCATTCTCACATTGCGACACGTAGAATATGCTAAACAAGAGGTTCATATTAAAATGGTGATTTTAAGTGAGAAAGAAAAACCTCAGTTTTGAGACTCCTTTAGCTGATGCCCACCCATTTTCACAAACCCAGTTCAAAGTTTCCTCAACCCAGGAATTCCCTCTCATTGGCTTTCCTTCATCATTTCTCTTTGAACATCTCTTTTTCTTCCCTCCTGTTCTAGCTGAGAACTTTCTCTTCAAGAGAGGAGCCCGATGTGAAGAAAGGGGGAAGAAGAAAATGAATTGATAAGAAGAACCACTGAGAACTTGAAGAAGTTTCAAGAAAAAAAAAAAAGAAAGAAAAAAAGAAAAGAAAGAAAGAAGAATCTAATTTCTATGAGTTAGATTCTTTCTCCCTCCCTTTCCTTCATTGTTTTGAAGTTGAGATTTCTCCTCAACAATCATTTTGAAGTTTTGGATCTCTTCTCAAAAATTTCTGCAGGGTGAGATTTCTCTTCCACCACTACCTGTAGAATGTCTATTCCCATTTTTGTTTTGAGTATCTTTTTTTATTTTTATTTTATTTAAGAAAGGATATAATTTTGGGCAAACGACAATGATGGGTTCTCAAACGAGAAGAAGAATGGTTACCAATAAAGGGGAGGAAAAAAAGAGAAAGAAGTGGAATGATGGAGGAGGGAGTCTCAAAACTAGATAGGACTGAGAAGTGTTTGAACTAGGTTTGTGGACATGGGTAGGCAAATAAACTACATAGGTCTCAAAATTGTTTATTTTTTCCCCCCACTGACAGTCACCCTATAGTCTCAATCATCTACTTAACATATTCCAACATGTGTGTGTGAATACATACTTCTTGGGTCATGCACATTTACATCAAGTGAGATTTCGGATCTGAGTCAAAATTAATTTTTTACCGTTGAATTTGAACGGCCGAGATCAAAATTTCGATCTAACGGCCCGAAATGCTTTGCTTAACCGTCCTGCACAAGACTGAATCAAAGCCCGAGAATGCATTGCTGTGCAAGTAGAGAGATGTGCATTGTAAAGGGGAGAGAGAGAGAGAGAGAGAGAGAGAGAGAGAGAGAGAGAGAGAGAGAGAGAATAAGAATTGTTACTAACGACAACATAAATAAGAAGGGCGGAGGTGATAAGGGCTAACGAGGAAAGGAACAGGAATAAGCCACGGCCGTGCTTGTCCCACAGGGGGGTTAAGTAGTGGTGGAAGGACCTCCACTTCCTAATCAAGATTTTAAAAGGAAATCTACCAACTTAAAGTGCATACAACCCATGTATTCCACCAAATGTTGTTTTATGTTCTTCATGAATTATGCATTTTCTGTACGAGTTCTTCAATGACGTATGTTCTAATTTCTTTATTGCAGATGATACACCACTCCATTTCAAAAACCCTCTATCCCTTCTATCATTTCAATTCCAGTTGCAAAGCCCAGGTCCATAGGTTTTTACTATTCGACCAAGAATTCGAGGAAGCTCGATTATGAGCTCTCAACATCTTCTTCAAAGACATGTCACCTTAGAAGCAGATTGAATCTAACGGAGCTTTATCAACATTGTATCCTAGGAGGTGTTGATGCAGTGCCATACTACCAGAGCCAAAGAGGGGGGACTTGGGTTAGGAGGAGAGGGAGAGATTTCATTTCATAAAATAGAGAGTCAAATAGGAATTGGAACCGACCAGAGCTCAAGTAACCAATTGGAGGAACATGGCCAATAACTCGTGTCTCAAACCAAGTGGGCCTTCCGGGCTAATCTAGAGATATTCCTGAGATTAAAGCCCAAAAATTTAGTGGAGAGAAGTCTTATATCTTCCACAATGGGCAAAATCCAGGTTGCGGTAGGGGAATTAACATTTAAGACACATTTTACAAGTTGTTTGCAATTCGACTCCACCTCAATGAAATCAAATCCATTTGCCAAGGCTTCAAGAATTCCGGATCTTAGAGAGGTTGCTTTTCCTTTTAGAGCTGATGTGAATTGCTTCGGTTTTGACATAGCAACAAGTGGTCTCCCAATTGCACATGTAATGATGATTCCCATTCCACCTGCTCTTGTTTTTGGCATCCAAGATACATCAACGTTAAGTTTGACAAATGGATGGGATGGATATCTCCATATAGCACTTGGTTGAGTCGTTGCCTCGTGCGTGTGTAGCATGCTAACCTTCGAATTGCTGAAAGCGTCCCAAAATTCTGCATGGGCAGATTCAGCAAGGGATACTACTTCTTCTAGAGTCCATGTCTTTTTCCCCCACTAACCTTGAATTTCTTGCTTTCCATATGAACCAGATGATAAAGGAAATAAGGGTCTTTAATTTTTCACCATTCTATGAAGCTAGATGACTAACTTGGTCCCAACTTTTTAACCAATCTGCCATGCTAGTATGTTGTCCACGTGCACTTCTCCATGATATTGAGCTTCCAAACCATACCACTTTTGGTAAATGTGCAATGAAATGAAGCAAGCAGTGAGTGATTGATTCCTCTTCTGTTCCACATTGCATACTTCTTGATTCCTCTTTTGATCAACTATTTTTAGAAACTGCTACACTTTCATTACAAGCTTTCCAAAGAAAGTTCTTGATCGTAGGCAATGTTTTGCATTTCCACACCTTTCTAATTTGTTGAATTCAGATTTTCCTGTGAGTGAAATTTGGATGACGATGGTCCCTTTCTATCTTCAATTTCCTTCAAATTTTGAAGAACTCCATAAGCTGACAGCTTCAGTTGGTGAGACCCATCTTTCCTTACTTCATCTTCTTTCCAAGTCTGCTCAGCTGTATTAATTAGATCAGCCACAACCTCAATAGAACATTCTCCGGGTTTAGGTGTGGTGACTCAAAAGCCATCTAACTCCGAAATCCATCTATGCTTCCATACCCTAATTGATGTCCCAACTCCAATTTTTCATAAGAAAACTTTCTTAAGCACCCTTCTGTCCTTCTAGAATGCTCTTCCATGCCCAAGAAAGTTTATTCCCTGCTTTGGCCTTCAAGAATGAAGAGTAGGGGAAACTAAATATCTTTAAGAAAAACTGTCCAATTTGCAAATGGTTGGGTAAAAAGTCTCCAAGCAAAGCGAACTTGGAAAAAATCTGTCCATACAATCGAGAAGGGTAATTATAAAATTCAAAACAAATAATTTAATGGTATTTTTAGTAACGGATCTATCTAATCTATCCAATGAAAGTCTAACTTTCATCAATCAAAGAAAAAAAAAGAATGAAGACTAACTTTAAGGTGTCTTTGCTTTGCTTTTCAAAGTTAAAAGTAGGGTGCCAATATTTGAAGGCCTCTTTCAGAATGTTGAAATCCACTTAAAAATTTCATTGATTTTTCCAACTCGTCTTCTACTTCCCAAATAATAAAAGTGAGATGGAAAGGAATTATTTTGCCAAGTTCTTCATCCCAAATAATAAAAGTGAAATGGAAAGGAATTATTTTGCCAAGTTCTTCAGAGAGTTGTCTTGCGCCCCTAAGTATTCCACCTTTGTCAGTTTCAATTGGATTTAGACATTATTTCCACAATCCTTAATCATTTCAAAATGGCAGCAGAGAATTGGGAATTCCTATCATACTCCACAACTACATGATGGGAGGATTCACTGCAAATATGGGCTTGGCTCATTATTGCGGAGATGATGGCCCAGTTCTACAGAGGGAGATATAGATATTTAGAATAAGTTCATTTCCTTCGTATCTCCGTTTTATCTATTTTCTTTAGTTATTCACTAGAGCTGTTATTGATCTGGACATCAACCCAGGGCAAGTGTTCGGATATATAGCCCTGCGGTGCTCAGCGAACTCTTTTAACCTTGTAAAACCCTTTTCCGGCTTCATATAAAACTCACAGAACTAGCTATAGCATGAAAGGCAAGTATTCTTTCTACATCTGACATGGGTCATCCAGAATTACTCTAACAGAAGGTGAGGAAAATGTTCTTTCTTCGATTCATGCTGAAACAGACTGAAGGATGAATAACACATGTTTCTGCAATTTTATACATTTTATATATGCATTGTTGCATATTATACATCTCTGCAACCATGCATATTTGAATGTCATAAAATGACAAATGTGTGACTAGTTTAGTCCTACTTCACCTAACAAGTGTGTACAACTGCCACAAACGTTCAGATAAACATTGATCTAAATTAGCACTCGACACTACATATAATAACATCCTAGCTACCGTTAGCCACAATCAAACCCGGCTTCTGGAGTTACAAGTGGTTGAGAAGCAGAGAGCCCCGAGTTTGGTTTTCTACCCAGGAGCTGAAATTTTTTACAACAGACATAATCATATCGTGATTTCAGTCAGACTTACTCAAAGCCAGTAAAGTCAGAAGATTAGCTCCTTTAATCTTCAGTCACTGTCAGAATCCATGATAAAACTCAACTCTTTCTGCCTATCTAGTCTGACCAACAACGTTCCTCGGTTTTCTTCACTCCATTTAATCCCTTCCTTCTCCATCAGGCTTATGACCTGCAACACAGGTAAGTAGATTCTATTGCTAATTACTCCTCCATCCTTTTCAGGTTGCCCAAAAGATCATGTACATTCTAATAGTACTTGGACCTCTTTCCCTGATGATTCATTAATGTTACTAATTACAATAAAAACTGTAAACAGGAGAAGTAAAGAAGCTTTACTGCTTGTTTTAGTTTTCCCTTCCCAACACCATGCGTCCCGCATCCAGTGATAACCCTGAGAAAAAGAACCGCTGAAACAAAGAAGTACAAAGCAGATACTCAGCTGACTGATATAATGTCTAGCGGATAATGCCGATGCATCAGGGAAATAAAGTCCAGTAATGGTAACAGTAGGAGATATTCGAAGCTTACAGGGTATGTACTTCGTAAACAAGAAGAGGTGGACCTTTAAAAGCTTAATTGCTTGTTTGACATGTTGCCCATGCAAATCAATTGTCACCACATTTTCTATGTTCTTGTTCCTGCAAAAAAGTAAAGCTTGCTACTATAGTTCCTCACCTTTTACCCGGAGGGGGGAAAAAAAAGGAGAAGAAAACAAGGAAAACTCAATTTATTTAACAGTGCACCTGGCCTTAAATATTTCCCGACTAGCCTTTTCATCTGCCTCCAGAGCCATTTTGCTGTGAACTCTCCCCTAATCAAATGCAACATAAGCCATGTAAGAATCTAAATAGAAGAAGCACCAGATATCCATGGTAAATCAAATTTCTGCTCATTACCAATCAACTGAACTGGGCATTCCATTTCATAGATTGGATTCCAGATGAGTGACAACCAAAAGGACACTTAACTGAAAGTTCAATGCACTTGGTACCAAAATAAGACACTAACATCTTAAGTCAGTTAATCCACGAATAGTTGAATGGTTAATGCATCACTGAACACTTTCAGGATGAAGTTTATAGAATACTTCCGGTACTTTCAACCCCAAACATCTTAGAAACATCTACTCCTTTATCCACTCAACCTTCACCTTGATGCTACATTTCAGCCAATAGTTAGTGGCAAATCCAAAACCTTTTCATTTGAAGACTCTTGTCATTCCAAGGAAACAACATGCAGAAGTAACTATTCAAGAATAAGATCAGTAAAGGAGACAGATTCGATATAGCATGTTATCCATGTGGCTAGAAAAGGGTCCACAAAAGGAGGCCCTTCCCTAGTCAGCAAACACTCTATATAGCATCTGACTCTCCATTGACTTAGAAAAAGCCTATAAAAGAGTCCTTGAAAAATTAACTCGGCAAGTGTTAAGAAAATTGTAGTCATCTAAGATCAGATCCATCATTCAAAGGCATATGTTTTTCTCTGCTCGTAGTCTCTTTTGGATACAAAACAAAAGCAGAGACAAATGTGAAATTGGAATTAAAGAGATCAACATTGAAATCAGAAGGCTAAGATAAGTTTGAACAAAAAGAATTTGAGTAGATAGAGTGTGCCTTCAGTAAAAATTTGACAATACAGAGAGACCATGAAGTAAAAATGATACCTAGCTTCAATCATAAACAAGGATGGAAAGATGGAGGACCGCATTGTAGAAAAAATTAGGGTAGATGGAATGGACAGATGCATCCAACAAAAGGAAATTTTAAAAGACAGTAATAACGTAAGAAGCTTGGGGATTGGGCAAACTTAGCGTAGTGGAAACGTGGATGCTAAGGTTAAGGAATGAAAAAATTAGGGCTAAATTTAGTAGTGGTTCGATTCAAGGGGCAGGCCCTGGTGCAATGGTTGGTGGAACACAGTAGCCTGAGGCCAAGGCATTGAAACAGCCTAATGACAACCCGATTTTAGGGCTAGGGTTTCTTGGATGAATTCCCAAAAATTTAGGGTTTGCCCAGAATCTTCCAGCAACTAATGCTATGGTTCTGTGGGTTGTTAGTAAAAATTTAGGAGTTTAATAAATTCCCATGGGAAGACTTTGGATCATCATGGTAGGGTAAGAATTATTTTAAATTGATGTGGGATGGAAATGATCATTCTAAAATTATATGGGAAAGCTCAATTAACAAAACCTAGATGGGTTGGGTTTAATTGGGAAAAGAGAAGGGAGCCTGAAACTGGGTAGGGGAAGGGTAAAAAATGGGTAAAGGAAGTTTGCGTTAGGGAAAGGTGGGGTTCTTGTGTTCTTCTTCTTCTTTCTTGTTTCTTTTCTTTTCTTTTCTTTCCTTTTCTTTCTTCTTTCTTTTCTTTCTTTTCTTCTGTTTTTTCTTTCCTTGTAATTCTGCCGCAAGAACCAGAAAAATAATAGAAACAGAAATAAGGGGAGAAAGGGTGCTGTAGGGGTTGGGAAGGTGGGGGAGCAAGATTCTTGGAGGTTCTTCGTGTCTTCTTGATGTTTCTTGGTCTGAAACAGCAAGTAATAGGAGTCGCAGGCTATAGGGAGAAGAGGAGAACGAAGATAGATTAAGGCTGGGATTGGGGGAGGGGTTCAACTCACTTGTTTGCAGAATCTGGAAGAGAAAGGTTGCTGGACTTTCTTGCTGGAATCAAAGGACAAAACTTGGCTAAAAATAAAAGAGCTTGACAACCACAAAGTCCCCCTCAAAAGGACCCTGCCACACCTTCTTGGCTGCAATTCTTCAATAGTTATATTAATCCAGACTTAAGACTTAAAATAAAAGACTAGGCTATTTATAGCCTACAAGTAGAGGAAAAAGACTTGGATTCTAATAAAGAAACCTAACTTGGCTCAACTAGGGTTTCCTTTATAAGTTAGGAGACCCTTTACAAATAAATAACAGCAACATAACTAAAGAACTTAACTCTTAACTTAGAACAGAAGACTTAAATATCCATAAAAAATGCTACTTAAAAGAAACACTCTCAATGAGACAAGAACCCAACTACTAACTAATGGGGGACAGAATAGAGAAGAAAGAAGGATAAACAAGTTAGGGGGAAAAAGGGGGAATCTTAGAAGAATTAGTCTTGAAGAAGGGGTAGAGGGAGAAGAAAATTTGTAAGAAGAAGAGAGAGGGTGAGGGGGGCTGCAAACGCACAAACCTAAAGCTTCAATTCTTATGTTTCCATTCCTTTCTCAGTAAGCTGATTACAAGTGCTTAAATAGTGAAAGAGACATTCTTCAATACGGAAACAGCTGTAAGAGGACTCTTGGTAATTTAAAACTAGCAAAAACACTGATTGCACTAAGACTCTTGGGAATTTAAAATTTTAACTAAAAAACCAATCTTAGATATCCTAACTGAATTAAAAATCTAATTACATAATTATCCCAAAAATAAATAACAAAATCCTAAGCTATCTCTGAAACTCCCATGAAAACAGTTCCTACTTTATCTCCTTATAAGCTGGACTTGGGGCCCACCAAATACGAAGAATGATCTCCTAGGTACTGTTCACGTTACTGTAGCGTGAACAGTAACTTCTAGTTGTGCTGCATCACTAACTCAGTCTAAGAATTCAGAACATAATTGGACTCAGGAAAATAAAAACAAATATTCTGAAAATAAATTCATCATCAAACCCAGGCTAGAAAATGACCAAATTGCCCCTACTGGGATTCGGCCTGCCCTAGGTGCACCATCTTGGTTGGGCCTTGGGGGCCAAACCAGGCTTCCAGCAAGGGGGCTCACCCTTGTTCACATCACAGCCTCTCAGCACCCTCTCAGCAAAAATTGCTGGGATAATGCTGCATCTTCCCCCCCCCCCCAAAAAAAAAAACCAAAAGACTCTTCTTGTGCGAAAGCCTTCGGCACCAGGTTCGCCTTTTCCTATACATGCTAAGTCTGTGAGGCGGTAGTTAGAGGTGGAATGGATATATGCAACAAAGGTCTTCGATCCAATGGAGTGATTTTGCTCATCAGCTTGAAAGAGACAAAAAAGCAAGGTGTAGGCTAAAAATGAGAGTAGGATCAGTGATGAGGAAAAGCATGCAAAGCATAAGACTTGTAACTAGTATAGCTTTGAGTTTAACCTTCTCCCATGCTAAGTGAACATTTGAATGTATAATTCTAAGGCAAGGAGAACGCATACCTGTCCTGAAAGGAAGGCCGCATAACTCTTTTCTCCCCTTGAATATGCTGTTGCAGCCTGAAAATTTCATGTCCGTTACTAAGCAAGACTACTCATATAACTTTAATAATAAACAACTGACGCATCAAAAGCAGATACTTTCTGATAGCAGGATTTCATTGAATCCCAGTGCTGACTTGACTCTTTCCGGAACACCTGATACTCAGCTCCTTCAGCTACAATTTCACAGAAAGCAAAAGGACCTTTAAAAGTAATAAAAGGTTTATAATATAACATTAAGCCAAGGAACAAGTCACAATAAACATGTCTTTTTTTTCCTTTTCGGTCAGCAAAATTGAATCTTATCAAACAAAAGATTTAGTTTAAGGAGAAAGGTAGGTGTTGGATGGTATGCAACAATCAAACCTCAGAAATATTATATGGGCAAGCGCCAATTGCAATAAGCATGCTTAAAGACAAAATCGACTAATTCATTATAGTCATAAATGTAAGTTACAAAAAACTAACCTTTAGATAAATAATAAAGCAAACACCCAAACTTTACAGTTAGCAAATCAATGACCAGGAAATGTGCAGTGCTAGAAATCAGATACATTTAGATTTCCTCAGTTCAGTTCTGCTAAGAGATGGGTATATTTCGTAAACAAACCACCACGATATACTGAAGTAATAGAGACAGTAGCACAGTCATCCAGTTTAGTTGACAGTATTTCCCATTAAATATGCATTCACTATTTTGTAATTTTGATTTCCCCATATAATCGTTGAGGAGACCAGATCACCCAAGGCATTGGATGGGCTATTACCTAGGCATCCTAGGCACGCAATATATGGTTATAATTTATAAGTAATATATCAATGATAATGCTACATAACTATTGCTTATATGTGTCACAGAAGCCAAATCAATTCAATATGTATATTTATGCTAGTCATGACCTAAGATGGGAAGTGACTGTCAGGCCCCAGACCAGATGTATGAAGACTTTTTAAAATGGTCATTTTGTCTATGCATGGGAATTTAGTAGTGTAGTGTTTAATATCAAACTGGAAAGTAAATTCAGTTCCTACTTTAATTAAGTTACTTGTTTCTATTAGTGAATTTTTATGCTATAAACCTTGTATATTCTATAATCCTAGTTCTTAGATTAGTTTGAATTTTCAGTCAAGCCTATTCATGGGCCCTCCCTAGTTTAGTTTCTATTTTCAGATCAAATCAGTTTCCATTCTAATTGTAACTCGAGGAGTAATTATGGCCCTCTACTTATATGTAAGAGCCCTTGGAAGCTCTAACACAGCCTCGGTAGGAGTGAAGACCAGGGGGAAATAAGGTAACATTGAAAAATCAACTAAGGTGTATAGGGTAAAAAGATTACAGTCAACTGCGGCGTACAGGTTAAAAAATATGGCATCTCAAATTAGGGATTGAGAAAGTGTGATTGATTAATGATTTTTAGTGGGTGTCTGGGGAATGGGGTAGCACAGGAGTGTCTCAAGTTTTAAATAATTCCTGTGGTCTGAGATATGTTTCTCAAATTCTCACAGGGTCTTTTGGTTTTAGGAATAAAAATAGGCTTCCAATTTCCAAGGTCCAATGGTTGGATTAGCCTTAATCCTGTTAATGAATTCAGTGATATCCTGCATTTTTGGACTTCCTTACACTCCTAAAAGCAGAGTCCCAACTAAAGATTGTTCCATACACTCACCACACATTCCTTGAAACATCCCAATTCTTAACTCAGAGAAGGAAATAAACTCAGGAAAGCCTATTGGCCAACCCTACCAAAACTCTCCAACAAAAACCCTGGCTTGTCTATGAAGGGGGAAAAGGGATAAAAGAAATCTCACAATACTCTTAGAGGCCCTAGGGACTTGTATGCGTGACTCTGCTGGTATTACCTGAGTCCCCAACATTCTCAGTATATCTTGACCAAATCACAGATTGCCAGAGACTTCTTCCCACGCTTGAGTATCTCCATTATCATTTAGAAATGAAAGTAAATTCCTAGTAGCAACATTCCCAATCCCAAAAAACTCACAAGGATAGGATTACTAAATTCCAATTTACTATGTGGTCTTTATCATTCAGCAGAATCCAAAGTCATCACTGTGAAGTTTCTCTAGCCATGGTTCGAGGTCTCGCAAGATCTCGGGATCTCAAAATCTTGAGTTGAGTTGTGTTGCAAAACAGGAAAAATTCAGGATCTCAGCCGCGGTCTCAGTTCGACATCCGTTTTTAAATCCTCCATCTCAATGAGTCAAGTTGAGATCTCATAGTCTCGACTTGACTCCTCTCAATGATCTCAACCCCAAACTTCTCCCAGCTGCCGTTTCTTGAGTTTTTGCTATGTTTTTGGCTGGAAAGCTGCCGGAGCTTCACCTGCAACACTTGTACACCATCAATCCACTAATCTAAATTGTCAAAATAAGTTACAGAGCGAGGAGAGTTACATATTTATATCAAAACCTTAATCCGAAATAAAATCAACAATGTACATCTCTCAGGGTAATTTGGGCCACCAACTAATGAACCGAATGCAATTTGGGCTCCGTGACCTCCATTACCACAGGGGGCTGCCTCCCCTGCCTCCCCCCACATTCACTCAAAATCAAGTCCACATACATGACATTTTCCAAATAATATGGTTCTAGACTTGGTGTTTGAGTGTGGATTAAACCTATGTTGAACATCTTTGCCCAATTTACAAATTCACCGGAAAAAAATTCATGATGCATGTACTCCACTCTCATGATGTTTTAACGTTTCACCAAGTACTGATATGGATGGAAT
The DNA here is from genome assembly GCF_041222555.1 of Hakea prostrata. Lineage (NCBI taxonomy): Eukaryota > Viridiplantae > Streptophyta > Magnoliopsida > Proteales > Proteaceae > Hakea > Hakea prostrata. The sequence goes on along the minus strand of NC_142607.1, from coordinate 47,048,303 downwards.
TGTGAACAATTTAAGTTGTTTGATGTATGCTATCACTTTAAACCTTTATTTTTTTATTTATATCAATAAATGGTTCTGTATTTCATGTTTATATGTCTGCCTGTTCGTTACTTCAGCATTTGGTTTCAAAAGTTAGCGTTGAGTTGGAACTCATACATACACTTGTTCTCTCACAAATCTAAGGCCACTAATGTGTTTAGAAGGCCTAAAATAGGCTAAAGACCAAGTGTCAACCTAAAACCCCTCGAGATGGACCCTCAAGTTCACTTGATTTTTTTCCCTTCTTCTTTTAACCTGATCTCAGCCAAGATCTCACTGTTTTCTGGCTGACTGAGATTGAGATTTTGAACCAAGTCTCGAACATCCTACAAACTTTTCTGGGGGCAAAAAGCAATGAAACAGGAATGGAAATGCTACCTCCTAGTATAGTAGTATGTAAAACTAAAAACTAACTAAATAAATAACATTTGGGATTCAAACAACCAGATTTCTAGTTCACTTGGAGCTCAAAAATGATAAGGAAGGGATATTCTGGAGAAACAAACAAAAGAGAATCCAGGGAAAGTATAAGACTAGATTCCATTGAAAACTGTCAGCTTGACAAGATAACAGGTGAATACCATAATCCTTTGGTTGAAGTTTAGTGCCGGCAGAATGAAAATCAAATCCTTTCCCCAATGAATCCATCTTTTTTACTACATTCTTCCAGTCCATACTGTGAGGATCATGTTGAGCACTCTCGGGGATATTAAATAAGGAATCCAACACCTTCTGAGGCAGAGTGGACTCTTTAGCTCCAGAATCATATCTGAGCAATAATGAAAGAAAATTCAGATATAGTACAAACAGAATTCACAATTCATGTAGCATATTTAAATTCATTAAATATTTCCTTATTTTCCAAAAACAATTCATTTAGCAAGAAAAAATTATCTACTAGATAAAAATTACAGTAGAAGTTAGAAACCAGAAGGTTGTAACAAATAGCAGGGTAATGGGGGGTAAAAAAGCACACTCAAACAACAATTCGTTTTCAAAAACAAAATAGTTAGCAACCATACATTTTACACTAAGTTCCAGATAAAGCCCATAACTTTTGTCAGAAGCATCCTTGTAATATATACACCTGGATGCAGAACTGGAAGTTCTGAATGAAAATTCTGGACTGTCTGGACTTGCTCTATAAAAGAAAAATAAAGAATACCAGTAACCTAATGATTAGGGATCAGAACTCCCATTATAATTGCAGCAAGGGAATTGACAAGATTGCTAGAGAAATCAAATCAATTAACAGATAAGAGGCAGATCTGATATAGTAAAGACACAGGTTAAGTGCCGATAAAGTGGAGAACAACTTCTCAAAAACTGGTTCAATCCGATGGTCTGATCTGAAGATAAAGCAATATCCTACTGAAAACAGACAGACTCTTTCAAAAGTTTCCAAAACAAGGTACCAAACTCAGAATGAGAAGGAATCAGAAAACAGAGTATTAGAACTTTTCCAAACAGTAACAATTTTTATTTACTTATTCTAGGAAGCAGAAATTAATGCATCATGAGGCAAAATTCGAATATGAATTCAGATCTCATCCTGATAAAGAAGAGAATAGAAGAAAAAAGATCATATATATATATATATATATATATGGGAAGTCGCCACATGGGGAAGGGAAGATACATGTCAAGGCATTGATTAGGTGACCATCTTGGCATCCAACTGTTGTGAAAACCAGTGTTGCCTTGTTTGCATAGGCTAGCCTTATGGTCAACATGGTTGCCTGGAGTTCAGCCCCCTCTAACTCCTTGGTTTTCCTATAAACTGTAAATACTATTAAGGAGAGAGAAGACGGAGATCCCTTTCAATTTTCATACTGAAATTTCATTCCAACACAAATCCTGGAGAGGATGAGGTTGATTATATTGTCATTTGCAGAGCAGGAAAAGAACAACTTAAACACTAGTATCAACACATCCGTACTCAAGGAAATTATCCCTGTACTTCAGAATTTTCCTTCACACCCAAGCACAGTTTTGAAGCCTTTCTAGTCTTCTAAAAACCAGATACCAGATACAGTCTTGCTTTAAATATTTACTATAAATCCACTTCACCCAGAGAATATCCTTCTTGGACACAATCAACCACACCTGTTTCTTGGTGCCAGCCACATTCATGTCCTCAAAACATTTTATAAGTAAAGCAGCAAATATATGAAAAAAGATGGTGAAAGCATTTGTATCATCCCTTTTGTCCTACCTTGCTGCTTGTAGGATTTCCTCTTGTTCCTGTTCAGAGAAACTGAAATCTGAACCTGATTCCCTATCTGCTACCTGTTTCAAGAGTACCCGAATCAAGAGGGAGGAAGAGAAGATAATTCATGCACCTTCATTATCTAATGCAGTCAAAGCACCTGACCATTGAGCAACGTGGAAGAGATAACGGTACAATGGCAATTTCAAAATGATATATAGAAATCATAAGAAATGCAAAATTTTAGCACAAAAAATCTTGGTTCAACCCTGAAACCAAGCAACGAGACACAACATCACAATGCATCAGGAAATATGAAGAATAATACACACTAGCAAAGGGCAATTACCCAGTGCTGGTCTCGCCGATGGTTTCCAGGGAGGAGTTAGTTGGGAGTCAATCCTAACCATAGGCATTTTTGGTGCAAAAGTGCCCACTCTCAAGACTCGAACCTGGCATTTTCACTGGCAGCCCAAGCCTTTTTTCCATTGCTCTAAGCAACAGCCCCTTAAGAAGACGATATGTTAAGAGCATAGTTATCAAGGCCCAGGAGCTATTCCTTAAATACCCAGGCAATGCCTTGATATGAAAAAGCATGATTCTGAGTATTAACCAAAACAAGCACAAATAGAAAAAAAAAGAACTTCAACAGGGAGAAAAAAGCTTATAGTTCCAATTACAAGCCAAGCTGCATTACCTGCAGAAATGGATGGAACATATTGATAGAATTATTAGTAAAAAGGGAAAGAAAAGACCTGCTTCTGAGATGCCTTGGAGTTAGATGGAAAATAGGACTTTTGAGTTGCTTGGATTTAGATTATCAATAGGACTTCTAATCTTTTTTTTGGTTCTGTTTTTAATTTATATTTGGAGTCTTCACAGATTAAGAGGTGAAGCTCCTAGTGAAATTGATTTCTGCTTGCTTTCTTCTTCTTTTTCCTTCCTATTTTTTCATTATAATTGACAGAAATACATATCAGTAGCCTTACAGTAGAAATTGCATATTACTCAAACTCAATAGTTCCCAATAGTATCTAGAAAAGCACTGAAAAGATCTTTATGGAGCCTCAGAGATAATCATGCTCCACAGTAACAAACCAAGGCCATGAGGAGGATATAAGTGAAACTTCCCAATTTCCATTGTAGTTACAAGAATCAGGATTAAATCGGCAGACTGAGAGGATCCAGATATGTCAACCCAACATGGAAGGCAAACATCTTTCAAAACTTAAGTATTAATCTCTAACCACTTCCACCCAAGTTCAAGCCACAATTCCAATTTTTGTATCCTTCTAAAAACACAACCTCTTTAATCCATGAAACCAAACCAAGCAATGATAGAAATCTAGATGCAAAAGGTTGGAATTCTATACATCATTTGAGTCCATTTAAATTAGAAAAGAAAAATACTTAAATAGAGAGATTCCCCAAGTCCCAGAGAGGTAGAAAATACTCAAAGTACAGATCTTAGAGCTAAAAATATTACCTTGCATTCCCATATTGTACCATCTAGATTGTCATTGCACTTGGTGAGAGTCCCTCTATCTTGTCTATCAATTTCAGAATCTGCAACATAGTCACAATTCTTGGACTGATTGTAGGAGGAAGCAGATATTTCTAGCAATATATCCAAGGCCTGCATTAAGAAAACTTTGTATTTATAGTTGCCAGAAAATTCAATATTCAGTGAATAACAACTGAGTTCCTCAGTATGATCTGCCCAAGAAAGGTCTTAGTTGCTAGGTGGTTCAGAAAAGGTCCTTTTAATATTTTGTGTTGGGAAAAAAGAAACTTCCAATTGTTAAGGCATCACCTGACATCATGGCGACTCCTACAACTACAATCTTCATGGTCCAAACCCTAATTTTACAAGGACTTTTATTTTGTAGGGCTACAAAAAGCCACCCCAACAATTGGACAGATTACCCTTGATTAATTATTGAAATTCTCCACACTAACCTCTATTATCCGAATTCTTTTTGCTGTTCTAACTTCTAAGTTGAAAACTTAGAATAGTGTTTCAGCTTGGTATGGTAATTGATAAGACCCTGACAATCGCCCCTGAAACCTCCGCGACTCTGGTTGTTTTCCCTAAAATTCCGGTGATGAACCTTCTCCTCACCGATGCAATCACTTACACTCAATTTGCTGAAATGGATGACAGAGATGGAATTACAAGCAAAGAACAAACAAATGCAATTCAGTCTTATAACGATCTGTAAATTTCTTAAACAATTCTCCCAAAGAAGCGTACCCCTAACAAAACCAGTGAACACTCCCCAGTTCAGTACCGCAAGCCAAGCTTGCCCCAAGATCGAACTAATTCCCCCCCCCCTCCCCCTCCCCCTCCCCTTTACAATTTCACGTTATATAAACCCCCAGAGACCCAACAAACACCCTTCCCATGTGATCCTCCCACATGGGCTATTTCGATACCCTAAATTACCTGTCCCTGCACCTTCACATAGTTTTTTAACAGTTATCTCCAAAGAACTTAACCCTACTTTTCCTACTTCCTATGCACACAAGTTGGTTCAGTTTTCTAGTCACATCCCACATCATGTCTTCCACTGTTTGGGGAACCCTAAATCTTTGCCTCCCAACCATCGCCGCATAACTGTACCACCCTCTTTGCATCCTATGCTGGAATGGTGCTGAAAACATCAACAAATTTTCCTTCTCTTACTCTTTATCCCACTGCATTTGGGATAAATCTGTAGCCTCCATTTGGCCCCATTCTTGTCATTCTAGTGCCATACCTGAGAAGGGTCAAGGCTCCTCAAATTGTTCACTAGCAACTCCATTTGTGACACTATTGACAAAATGGTGGTCTTTGGGGCATCAATCTCACATATTTGTATGGAGCAGAGTCTCAGACGATAGACCTCCAACTCAAGGACTGTGGACATGATTTGAAAAGCCATCTGCTTTGATATTAGCCCACATATGCAGATGCTACATCACCATGCTATTGTTGATTCCCCACAGAACAAGTATTTTGTTTTTACTGTGGGGTCTCAATTCTTCTATTTTGGTCCCTCGTAGTTAGCTTTGATTTCCCCTTCCACCCTTTGTTTTTCTTTGGTTTTCTCTCTACATATTTCCCTCGTCTTACCCCCCCCCTTCTTTCTCAGGGGATTTGACAATGTAACTTTTATTCACCAAAGAAAAATTTATCTCCAAGGTGTTCATGAAAAGGCTCGTGGTGAAGTCAAGCCAAGATCCTTCTTGCAGTCGAGCATTTAGCCTAAACAGCCATTCCACCACATCCAGCATCCTACAAGGCTCCCCTATTAGGGTATCTGGCAGCCAGCATCCCCATTTTCCCTTCTCTTTCCCACTTACTTCATCTGAATTCCTACCCCCACTTAATCCTGTCTTGAACCAGAAAGCAAGAAACCATAAAATCATAATCAGCCATCAAGATCCCTGCAAACTTCAACCACACAACCCCCACACAGCCCTTGAACTTTGACCTAACCACACAATATAAGATAAATGGTCTTTCAATGAAAGACCATTCTTAACTCTAGTCACAAAAGTTCCCAATTTATCCCATGACACAACAAACCTTCCCATAAGCCTAATGAACCTAACAAACCTTGTCCCTTTCAGCCTAAAGCTGGTTCTAGCCCTTGATCTTGGATTGCTTGGCCCTTACCATGTAACAGCATCTAGGTGAACTACAGCATTTAAGGCGTAAAAAAAGGGTGACAAACACCACGTAGATGCCAAAGGTAACACTAGTAAAGCATGAGAGACTAGTCTCTAGGCATCACCACAACTATAGTTGAAAAGGCAACACCAACCCGAGGCTCTCGACATCTGGGTGATGCATTGACAACCTTGCTTCCTACTATGGTATCTTAAACACAATTTTCATGAATACCATGACATTTTAGGAGTGCTGGAGATCTACCACAACCTTCATCTCAGCCATGAAAGGTAGTTAGAAATAAAGGAGGAGCATTAGGAGGTCCAACCATCAGGTACATTTAACAGTCCACGTTGTTTGCTCACATTGGTGAATAAGGCAGGAAGGATCCAAGAAGGATGATCATAATAACAATTACAAAACTAAGATTACTGCTAATAGTCAACACTGAGGCATCTAATACATTTAACTTGTGGATCAAGTTTACCCAAACATGCATGTCATGAAATATGTCGTGTATGTTTACAAAATGTATCTGAAAGTAGATCTTTTACTGTACCTTCATTTTAAGAAAACCTCATTTCTTGGATTTTCTGCTACACATCTATGTCTTGATAATGTCGATACAGATACTAAGATAAAAAAATTAAATAATACATGAGGGACAACTTCTAGGTCCAGTTCAATGGAATTATTTCACTATGCCAAACCATACTGTTCACAGATATGAATTACGCACAGTCAGAACTTTATTATTCACTGAAAAATCATCGCTTGCATTGTGAACCAGTCCAAAAGAATGAACCCACTTCCCCTTGATCCATTAAGGGTCAGGTTTGTTCTCATGTGGGGGGGGGGGGGGGGGAATAACTAATCTAAGTTCAAGTGGCGAACATATCAGAGGGTGGGGGGAGTAGCAAATTAGCAATGTTTAACATACCTTTACAACATCCCATTGACATTGACCTGCAAAGATAAGTTACTGTTATTTGCCATAATATAATTTCATCCCCTGTATCCTACTGTCATGAATAAACCTGAGTGTGAAATACAATACATGTCATATGCTTTATACAGTTCCATGGACAGCCAAGCAAGGTTCAACAGAAAGAGATAAATGGATGCCCTGCAGGGGCAGGTTTGGATTCGCATGATTCAACTCCAAAGTGGGTAATGCCTAATAGGTGTGAGATGGGGAACATTTCAAAGGTGCAATCTGTAAATGTCTTTTGATGCATATCTAAAGACCAACATCAGCAAGAAGCCACTGAAGAAGAAGCTCAACAGGTAATATTAGCATTAGTTCTATACTGGTCTGCCGTCTGCCTATAGTTTTTTTTTTTTTTTTTTTTTTCCTTCTTTTTTCAGGGATCTACTTTTGTTGTTTTCAGTACTTTAATTAGTTCGATTGAACCCTGATCCCACCTTGTTATATCTGGTTTGGTTGGTCTAACTCAAGTTGTCATACGACCTTTAAGTAAGTCAGATGACCGATCAGTCATTAGCAAGTAATTTAGGATCCCAAGCCTGCCCAGAAATTCTAAGAGAGGTAATGTTTCTGTTTTAGTTTTATTCCTTGTTCCTCTACTGTAATTGGGATTAGCCCCATAGGTCTATGACCTCACCTATTTAAGTCCCCATCCAGGGCATAGTAAAGCAGACATGTTGCTACTTTTCTAATGCTTCAAATCTAAATTGTGTTTATGGTTGGTATTTAAAATCCAAGAATTAGCTCAATGGTATTCCAAGTCCAAGATGCCGCTGGTTCCTTGGTGTATAATGGTCCAAGAGAGTAGTTGTGTTTCAAGTCCAAGCTCCTGATCTGACTGTGGGATTAGTCTGTGTTGAAGATTGTGTCCTGCAAGCTACTGCCATCAAAGATCTGCTAAAATAGTGAGTTATCTCAAGGATCTAACCCTCGCCCTAGCTTCTCCCTTGAACCCTATTCCCACCACCAACCAGCACAGCCTTTTCCCACCATTATATCAGCTTCTCCCTTAAACCCAATTCCCACCGCCAACCAGTACAGCCTTTTCCCCCCATTAATATCTTCCTTAACTTCCAATGAAGGATCCCCCCCAACCTACAGCACTACTGATCCAAAAAGCCTGATGAAACCCTGAATCTAGGGCTAGGGATAGTTTGGTAAATTCCCTAAATTCCTAGCGCTGCCCAAGATTTCCAGCAAAGGGGGAAGGATGTTTAGGGTTTTAGGGGACCCTTGAGGCTCTAAAACTATGTTGTAGGTGGTGGTTCAGATCTGGACTTCAGAACTTATGGTTTATGGAAGTTAAAATTCTGCGGAATTTCTTAAAGAAGAAGAAAAGTGCAGAATATAGAAACTTGGAACACAAGGCCAAATGCTAAAATTAATTTGCAGGTTTAAGTTCCAAAGGGTGGGGCAACCTAACTGGAGTGAAAAGGGAGGCTTAAAGAGCTGGGAAAAGGGAAGCTGCAGGGGCTGGGTCTCTAGGGTAGCCGTAGAGAAGAAGCAGCGGGAGGGAGGCCTGCGGGTGTTAGGGGAAGTAGGTGGTCGTGGGGCCTAAAGGGAATGAATAAGGGAGCTGTAGGAGCAGGGGAAAGGGTGGGGAGCTTCTAGACTTACTTGTAGATTGAAGGGAATTACTGGACTGCTGCTGGAATGCTTGAAGAAGAAGAAAAAGAGAGTGAAAAATTGCAGAAACAATAGCTCAAACCCAGCCGCAGGTCACCCCTACGGATCCCACAACTTCTCTCAAATCTATTCTTCAAATCATAATTTTATTCATCAATCAACTGAAAATTACAATGCAAGAAGAGGCTATTTATAGCCTAAAAATAAAAGAATGACTGGGGTTGGGAATCCCTAATAGATAAGGTTCCCAACTCTTCACCAAAACACTCAAAACATAATCAAATAACTATAAGACCTCAACCCTTAGATTGGAATCTTGTAAGACACTTAACGACTTCCAAAAAACAACCTCTAAAGATAAGAACCCCTTTGGATAAGGAATCTTATTTTATCCCAACTAACTAACATCTAAGGACTTTGACACTTCATAACTCAAAAGCTGACTAACCCAAATAAGAAAACAAAAGTAGATCCATGACTCTTGGATCAAAGGGATTTTTTTCAAGATCCATATTGAGCCCTAAAGGGGGGCTGGAAAATGACCATACTGCCCCTGGCTGGTTCGGCCCCTTCTAGGCTGTCTTCTGTTTTCAAGTGTTCTTCTTGGGCTGTCTGAGGCCAGGTTACATCAAAGCCACTTCATTCCTTAACCTCCTTTAATAATAATAATAATAATAATAATATAAAGCCCTAGAAATTTCCCCTTTTTTGGATTTCAAAATTTTCCCAAATTTGGGAATTGAAAACCTAAACTCCATTTATTGGAATCTTAACTTCCACAATAACTCTAACTTACATCCGGGTATCCCTTGAAAATGTGCCACACCCGGTCCCCTTTGCTGCCTCATCTTTTCATTATACCCTGGATTCCATTCAAAACGCTAACTTCCATTATACCCTAGAGTCCTCCCAAAACCCTAAAATCTAAGACTTCTATTTCATTTCATTCTATCCATTAAATCTCGAAGGAGTAAGATGAGAGAGGGAAAAACTTGAAATAGAGTCCCATCCGCTATCGAATTCCACAATGGTTTAAAGACATCAGCCCCTCAATAGTACTTACACTAGATCCCCTTTCAGCCCCATCCAGCTTCATTAATTCTAGTTGAAACCCTAATTTTTACTCAAAACCCTAACATCAAGAAACATACTTTCCACCATCAGAATGGTTTCAGTTTTTGGTTGAACTAACCCCCCTAAACCCCCTACACTTGAACGAAGTTTCAGGTCAAAACTAAACCTCAAAACCCTAATTTGCCAACCACCCTTTGGAAATCCTGAAACCCTAAGCTCCAATTCAATCTGGCTCTGGTTTAAAATCCTATTAAGGCTACATCAGGTATTCTCCAATTACTTTTTTCCAAATCCTTACTAACAGTCTGTTCCATCAATCACCCCACCTCAATGCAGCCTTGTCTAGGCAAACATAAGCTAGTGGAGCTAGGAGCAATGGGATCTAGGACATGCTCACCAAAGTGCACACAGACCTATTCCAATGGCATATTTGGTTCCCCATGAAACATCTACCTATCATTTTAGCCAACCGGATATTGAGGCTTTCCTTTTGCAATCATAAAAGGAAAATGAAAGACTAGATAATAAGCCTTGTCCCAACTAAATGGGGGTCCGCTACATGAATTCTTGCCTTAGAATTAGCTCTGTTTGAGGCTATACTAGATAGAAGGCCTTAGCTAGGCAAATCCCTCCTCACCACTTCCCTTGAGGTTATCTTAGAGGTCTGCCCACAGCTCTTCTAATTCCTTCCATACAAGGGCATTTACTAGGCTCCATTGAATGTGGCCGTGCCACTTCAAACAACTTTCTAATAGCTTATCACTTATCAGAGCTATTCCCAGACGAGCTCTAATAATGATCATTCCTTATCTTATCCTCATTTCTGCTACACTATGTTTATCAATATAATGCTTTTTAACAGCTCAACAATCTGCACCATACATCATAGCTAATTGACTCTCAAAGATTACGCCCTACATTATTCAAACTTGGATGAAACTAGGCTTTCTACTCTTATGCTTGTTGCATTGGGGGTCGATGTGAATGGTGACTACGAACGGAAATGCAATTATAATTGTGCATGTCAAATTGAATCATTTAAGAATCTTGTATGGCTAGTATCAGATGCCTCTGAACAGAACTCTCCCTAAAATATCTAAGTTATAGTATTGTTGTTTGACCCTATGTGTTTTGGCATGCTAATGGCTGATGGCTTTCTGGCTATATATCATCTCACTGGCTTCATAATATCTGGCTAATGCTCACTAAGGAATTCACTTCCTGAATAAGGTACATATCATGACAGTGATATCAGATTGTTGTCGAACAAAATTTTTGAGCTTCAGTGATATGCCATGTACATGAAGTATAAAAGAATTAAAAATATTATTCTGTATCAATAATAACGATATAAAAGAATTTGGAAAAAGCTTTGAAAGTCCAATCAGGAACCGAGACTCTGTGCAATAAGCTGCTTGACAGACTAGGGTGGTGATAGTAACTATTTCTGTACCCATGCGTACATTATGCGAAGCTGTTAAAGTGAAGGGATTATAGCATAAGGAAACATATTTTGGAGGGCTTAGTTTGTATATCCTTTTCCAGGTGTCCCCATGAATGGCTTTCTTTTCTTTAGTAAAGGGTTCAATTAGATAGGAATATCCTAGTAGGACCCCACCGATTGGAAACTCAAAATATACAGGGAAATTCAGGTAAGAATTCTACAAAATAGCAGTCCTAGGAGAGAGAAGCACCAATTAGTTCCTTACCAACGCAAGCAATTTTCTCCCTCTTTCCCTCTATTGCACCTTGGTGCTCTCCATCCTCTTATGTGTGGTGTTCTGAACCCTAAACCTTGAGGGGATAATTCAGATGCATTCTATTGTAATAGTTGCTCAAAGAGAGGAGCACCAATTAGTCTGTTACCAATGCAAGCAATTCTCTCTCCTTATATGTGTAGTGTCTCAAACTTGGGACTCTCACGGGAGAATTTAGCTGCATTCTTTTGCAATAGTTGCTCAGAGGTATTTCTTCCAGCTCCTATGGTCACTCGATTGATCATGCTGAAGTCCACAGAGGAATCTGCCCAAGTGGATAAATAGGTAACCCAATCTCTTATCATTGATTGATTTGAAAACTATGATGTGAAAGGAGGAAAAATAATATGTACAAAAGATTTAACCGTCCTCTTTTTCATGCCAGAAAGATAAGTAAAAACAATTATGAATTAAGAGAGAGAAATCAAGAGTGGTAATTCACCAAAAGGAAGGTTTTGTAGAAGGCAATGTGTAAAACATGACAAAAGATTCAGATTCCAGTTCAATCTGGATCAGTCACATGAATTCCAGCTAGTTTATGCAGAGAAATGACAACAAAGCCAGAGAGCATGTCCACGTTATTTGGCAGCATATTCAGCATTGGAGTGCAAAAAAGATAAGCCCCTGAGGGAGCACAACCAGTTCTAAAGAAAACATCCAAATCCGCCTGAAAAGAGTACCATCGTATTATGAAATTCTTTGCTCTTTCTCTCAAGTACATGCACAAACCTAGACAGGCGAAGATTTAGTCTAACATAATATGTTCACTCGCTTCCCCTGATTACTTCGTTTTCTTACTGTCAAATGTCAACAAGTATGACCAATTTGCAATTAAAATGGTTTGAAAGGAATTCTCAATAGACCAGCACTACAAGCACACAAATATAAATGAGGACCTCAATACAGAAGCCATAAATTTTAATGAAGAATACGGAAAGGGGCTTACTCAGGACATCTCTGACTACCGCCATGCTCAGTTCACACTCATCACCAAGCATGGAATACAAGAACTGCTCGATCTCCTCATTGCTTAAGTGCTCTTTAATGACACCACTGGATTTCCTAGGACTAGACATCACATAGTCCTTCCCCAAAAAACTTGAAACTGTTCCCGCAGATGCAACAACCCTCTTGTGCTTATTTCCTCTTAAGCCTTTTGAACGGATCGGCGTCTGAACAACGTTGGACTCGAAACAGCTCTCCGAAGAAGTAGAACTCGTAGCACCATAATCAAAGTTCTCCGAAGAAGTTGAACTTGTGGCAACAGATTCAACGTTATCAGAAAAACCACCAATAATCTCCGGTACGTTATTCGGGTTCTGTTCCCCTTCTCGACAAGCAGACGCAACTCCAACGAGAGAAACTGAGGAGAACTTCTCGATCAAGCTTTCCAACCTTGTTCCTTTCTCCTTCCCTACATCCTCCGCAACTTCTCTATCGTTACGCTGAGAAGCTCGCAGCTTCCTTCTTTTCTTAGATGAAACCATTCCGAAATATTCACCTGAACCAGATAACCTGATTCCTACGTCAAATTAAAAAGCTCAAAAGACGAACATCGCCAAGGCAGAGCCGCTGAACAGATCTTCCGAGTTGCAAGGTTCCCCTTCCAGTTGACAAATCGAAGACTCAAATCTAGAAAAAATTGCATGAGATATCGAATCAATGATGACATAAGCCTGCAACTCGTGCTTACAGAAACCCTAATCAGAGACCGAATTGCAAAATTATCTAAAGAAATAGAAATTAAAATTAATTAACGGAATAAACGATCGCATCTGCGATCATTTCAACGGCTTTTCATTTCCTATTCTTAGAAGATGTCTGAAAGATTGACTCATAATCTAAAGGGGGATTTTTTTTTATATCGTCGTGCCCAGGAATCTTGGCGTCTTCAGCTGCCAATAATTGATTACTTGATGTTTTTTTCTTTTTACTTGATTACTTGATGTAACTGATGTTCGTAAGTTGTCATGGTATTCTACCGTTGGGCCACGTGGCACACGTAATGGTATTACCTCTACTTCAAGTATTCTTATGAGAGCTTTGTATAATAAATATAGGTAGAAGTTTTTTTTTTTTTTTTTTTTTTTTTTTGTCGGATGAGGTTCATCCGGGCCAGCTCAGGCGCACCTTGATTACATCCTCAGGAGATTTTATATATATATATATATATATTATATATATATATATATATATATATATATATATATATATATATATAATTAATGCCGCTGAACAGGTACGAACCTAAAACCTCCCCTAAGAAAGTTAGGCATTTAACCGCTTTAGTAACCCATCATGGCAATATAGGAGAAGCTTTGCCTCCAATCCAGAAACGGATTTAAACTCGACTTCTTGTATAAAAGTGTTGGTTTTGTCAACCAATCTTCCTCAAAATTATTTATTAATAAATTTTTAATAAAAAGAGTTAAATATAATCGGACAACTTGAGGGATGATTCATTTGATAAAAAATCAACGCCTCCAAATAGGAGGTCAGAGTTCAAATTCCTTTGGAGGCAAAGGCAAAAGTTCTGTCATATATTATGTAATATCCTAATTATTAATACATAAAATCATATATTACCAAAAAGAAAAAAATATGATTAGGACATCGGATTATAAAAGCATATGAACAAGCATGTTTCTTGTGTGTGGGTGTTTCTTTTAATCCAAGACTAATGCCCTAATGCCCAGGAGTTCTTGGATTACAGTGATAAAGAGAGGCTCAAATAATAACGGTTCCTAGTGACAACGAATCTAGCTTACCACAAAACTTGTTTAGTTATATCCTTTGTTATCTATCTTCTTCTTCTTCTTTTTTCTTTCCTCTTTTTTTTTTTTTTTTTTTTCTTTTTTTTTTTTTTTTTTAATGCACTTTTTATATATAAGAATAGGGATATTACATATGCCGCCGGTAGGAGTTGAACCCATGACCTCTCCACTGAGAATCTATCTTTTGATGTTTATAGATTTTTCTTGGTGTGAGGAGATGTCACTAAGCACCAAAGGTAGGAGAGAGAAAGTGCAAGTCTAGGGTTTGCAAGGAGGTTTTTCTGCATGCATGCGCCCGCTTGGTGTTCTTCTCCTTCTATCTTCCTCAGATCTTAACGTCTATGCTATTGTAGGGTGCTTAGATATTTGGATCTACTATCAATCTTGTCTAGGGGCAGACCCAGGATTCAATATTGAGGGCATGAAGAATGAAAGCCAGATAACCTTCTCGTTGGGGAAGCATCAATTTTTTTTTTCCACACATATTGTGTGGGCCCTTATAAGACCTATTGAGGATCCTACTTCTAAATTATTTTATTATATTAAGGAATAGCCCACATATATTTTGTGGGGCCCATACATATTTGAGAAAAAAAAACAAATTATTGATAATGATATTTTTCCCCCACAAAATATATGTAAATTAAAACAACAATACAAAAAACATATATATATAAATATATATATATATATATATATATATAATATATATATATATATAATATATATATATATAAATAAAAAAAAAAAAAAAAAAATATATATACACATGACTTCAACCCTAAAAAGTTAGATACATGCCAAAATTTTCTTTGGTAAAAGACGTAAATAAAAAAAAAAAAAGTTTTAGGTAAGAGATGCAAACCAACCAATGGTAGTTACCTTACTAACTATAGATATTTTATTTACAAATCACAATACAAAATCAAATAACAAAAATTGCAGAAGAAATAAAGAAACACAGAATATAAAATCAAATAAAAAGAATAACAAAAAAAAAAAAAAGAGGGAAAAAGAGAAACGATAAATAAATTGAGAGAGAGAAAGAGTACCTAATTGTCTGAGTATATTTTTTTTCAGATTTTCTTAATCCACGCTTATAGAAAGGAAAGAGAATAAATAGTAAAGGAAGGAGAGAGGAGAGGGGAGATAAAAGAGAATAAATAGGGATTGAAGAATTAGTTTTTAATTAGGAATGAAATTTTGAGAATAATAGGGATTAAAGAGTTAGTTTTTAATTAGGAATGAAATTTTGAATACCCAATAAGACTTTTTTTCAAAAATTTCCTTAACCCACATTTATAGAAAGATAAAAGAATAAATATGAAGAAAAGATGGGAGAGACGAGAGGAGAGAATAAATAGGGATTGACGAGTTAGTTTTTAATTAAGAATGAAATTTTGAATACTTAATAATATTTTTTTTCAAAATTTTCCTTAACCCTAGAAAGAGAAGAGCATAAATAGGAAGAAAAGATGAGAGATAAGAGAGGAGAGAATAAATAGGGATTGAGGAGTTAGTTTTTAATTAGGAATGATATTTATACCCATTATTTTACCTTTGAAAATTGTTCTCAATATTGGAGGGGGTTAAATGGTGACATTTTACATGTGAGAAGAGAAAAAATTGAAAAAATAAAGAAAATTTATATAAAAACTAGAAAAAATAAAGGAATTAGTATTATTTTCTAAAAATCCGGGGGTGGGGGCCATGGCCCACTCGGCCCCTCTACAGGTCCGCCCCTCTTGTCAATGGATCCCTTCCTCAGGTTTTATGTGGCAGTACCTTAAGTGTTCTTCAATGGTTTCTCTTAGTAAAGGGCTTTACCAACGTCAATCAAACCGATTTTTCAGCAAATCTGTTGGATTGCATGTGCAAGTCTTTGTGTGCTAGCATTCGCAGATGCACTTAGGGGTAATCAGCGAGAGTAACGGACGAATGCATGCAAAGGTGGTTGCCTCTCTTCATGTGGGTAAAAAACTGATTGATGCATTTCTCTTTAAAAGTCTCCTCTCCTCTGATCTATTGCAGGTTAGGGGTTACTGTGATCAAAATTGTTATCCTCTCTCCCTTGCATGTATTGATCGGGTGTCATCCACTTCAAATCACAGCTAATTCTCTTGATGTATTTCTATCCCTCACTGTGACTCTGCATGGATTACTTGTCAGCTCAGCACCCTTTTGGGTTTGCTTATTTCTCTTACTCGATCCTGTGCATGCGACATCTGTAGCATCTTTCAGAGCTAACGATGGAAGAGTATCTGGTTTTCTGGTTATTTATATGTTCTTGGTGTCGATCCCAGTTTCTCCTCACAAAGTTTACTCAAGGTCTGAGGTTGTTGATTTATTATCGGTTTCCTTATACTTAATTGCTTGTTGTTCTCTCACCTGCAGGTGCATTCTATATGGCTCAACACTATGCTTCATGTCCCTCTTCTTCTTCTAAACCAGTTTCTTGTGATCGTTTGGTGGCGGATTTCGCGAAGATGGAGCTGCCTGTTCGCCCAATGGCGAAGGTGTCTCTATCGGAGAGTAAGCTTGCTGAACTAAAAGGCAACAATCAAATCACGGTTGTCGGTTGGGTTGTCGATTTTTGTCTCAAGGACCTTCAAATCAGAGAATTTTGTAAGTCGTTTCACCATCAAATGTAAGAATGAGAAGACTATGCATCTTATCTTGTTCGCCCAACCATGGAATTATAAAGGCCATCTAATTCTGTTTCAAAGATGGGATCCATCGGTCCTTGCATCTCTTGTGCCGTTTTCTTACGCTATATTGTGGGTTGAAATTCTCAAAGTCCATTGGCGTTTTCATGATCATGAAGTTTTAAGTCTTCTTTTCAGTCAGGTTGGATATGTTCTGGATCTAGACATAAAGATTCCCAAGGGAGATGGGAATCATCCATACACTCCAACTGCTAGTGTGCTCCTCCCCTTGAATCAATATTTAGTATCATCAGTGTTATTTGAAATTTCTCCATTAGAAGTTATGACTGTCAACTTTGCTTATGAACTTCGCCCAACTTTAATTTGCTCCTTCTGTCTTCGTATGGGGCATAAATATCAGGACTGCAGTTTCCAGCGACTTGCAGTGGGGGGAGCTGGTTCTTCATCTGGCCAGTGTGATCTTGTCTGTGTTCTTCCGCCTATGGCTATCCCTTCAAAACGACAAGGATTTGTTAAGCTTGTAAAAGATACATATGAACGTGTCGTTGCAAGGCATAGGGATTTTGATCAGGCTCAGTTTGTTGGTCCTGTACCACAAGTTCATGAAGAAGCCTTACATCGCAGCTTTTTGAAGTTGGCCGTTATCTTCAATGTTCGTTTGCATTTTAAGGATGAAGATAATCCTCCTCCTTCGGATACACACCTTCGGGGTAGGTATTTTAATTCTGAAGTTGTAGTAACTCAAAATGAGGATATGTTTTTCTTAGTGCATCACCTCAATCCTCTATCCATCCTCGCCCAAAGCACTTTCTTTGGAAATCATTGCATCAAAAGATTCTAGCAGCAGCTCTACTTGTAGCTAGAGGAGTTCCTTGTCCCACTCGATGTCTCTTATGCGGACACAATGACTCCTCTTTGGATCATATTCTCAGGTTATGTCCTTCCACTATTCAAGTCTGGAATGATTTACAATGCTCATAAATGGCTATAGATGATCCAATCACTGTCAAGGTCATGCATCTTATTATATCTCTCCGGCCTCACTACGGTACTAGTCGGAAATCCATGGATATTCTTCTTATTCTCTAGCTCCTATGGAAATCCTATACATCTCATCTGAAATCAGGCTCGAATAAGCCGGAAGCAGGCCGTAGTTTTCTGATTTGGAAAGGTCTTCAATTTTATTCTTCAAGAGGTTAAAAAACAATCATAGTTTAATCAAATGGATGGCCCCTTCTTTACCTATTACTAAGATCAATGTGGATGGGTCGTTATTCAAAGAAACACATCATGTTGGATACGGAAGAATAGCTCGTGATCACAAGGGAAAGATGTTGTTTGGTTTTGGTTAGGGAACGAAATGCCAGGATGTTCTTGCTATAGAAGCCATGGCACTGAGACAAGCAATGGTATGGGCACTAGACTTTTCCTTAACCCATATTGCCTTGGAAAGTGATAATCTCGCCCTAATTGCTATCCTCCAGAAGCCCATCTCGGAGGTGCCATGGAAAATATTTCCCATCATTTCCGCTTTTCAAGGAAAATATTTCCCATCATTTCCGCTTTTCAAGGAATGGCTTTTAGTTTGTCTCATTTTCACATGTTCATAGTGAAGCAAATATGCTGGCGAATGCTCTGGCAAAGGAGGGTGCTTCCACTCAGGAGGCATTAATTCCTTTATTCCAAGATTCCTCCTCTCATATATATACGTTGGCTTTTGTTTTAAGATGTTATGGAACTAGGCTGTACCCATGGCTTTTCTTTTTAATAAAGTTTCTCTTCCAAAAAAAAAAGATGTCACTGAAAAAAAGAAACATTTGAGAATTATGGTAATTTTGGTGATGCAATTATAGTTCTCTTTCTTATAGGTTTTATCTAGTGTTGATCTTCCACAAAACATCTCAAACCTACAAAGCCATTCACTGCAAGCTAGCATCATAAACTGTAATGCAAGATCAGGGGTATCTTCTCTTTTCTTTCCAGGGTTTTTCTCTCACGCTTGAAATGAAGTCAGATTACAGAAATACGGTCTCTGCTCTCCCTGTCCTTGCAGAAAGATAGTTTCATGTAAGATTCATTCAAGAATCCACCACATATTATCGAAAAGCAAACTTTAGAAGGCTTTGTATGTTGCCAGTGAATGAATGCTAAATTTGGAATTTGGTATTAGATTAGTCTTCATGATTTCATAATGCTTTGTTTCATGCACCATACAACCGATCACCAGGTTTTGTTTTGAGAATTCCTACTGTTGAAGTTTGTATTGCAGGGAGGGGAAGGGTTTCAATACTTTTCTAGCCAATGTGTAACCAATGGGACTATGAATCAAAATTCTTTGTCAAAATTGGGCAAACAGGATTTCTTGGATCAATTATCTAG
The DNA here is from genome assembly GCF_041222555.1 of Hakea prostrata. Taxonomy (NCBI): domain Eukaryota; kingdom Viridiplantae; phylum Streptophyta; class Magnoliopsida; order Proteales; family Proteaceae; genus Hakea; species Hakea prostrata. Next base: position 47,029,136 of record NC_142607.1, on the reverse strand, counting down.
CAGAGTTGTTAGCGAAGCTAATCAAGAGAAAAATTCAGTTTCTGAATTCGATTATTATTACTTTAAGTAAAATAAAAATACATAAAGATTGAAGAAAGAAAAAAATAGTGTCTAATTTACAAATCTATCAAAGCACTGTCTAATTTACAATATCTATCAATGCATTTAAATAAACATTATTTAAGGGTAAATATCATCAAATGAAAGAAAATATGCTATAGCAAGGAACAAGACTTAAAAGGGAAAGGCTAGCCAGCCCAAAGCTTCTCGTGACAGCCCTGCACCAAGATTACACATTCCTTTGTGAACCTTGGATCCCAACCAACACACCTCTAGTATCATACTTCCACCATGGAGCAAACAACCCATTGAATGCTAGCACAAAATAAATCCCATCAAATTGGGAGTTTGTAATTACACAGCTCATGACTTAAGTCATTGCAGATTTATTTGATCAAGTGAGCATATGGTAAGACACCAAGTTCAAATGACGGTACTGTGAAATATTGCCTTACATATTGCAAAAACTCATCCTCTGTGATTCAAATGACAAAAAATCACAACAAGAATCAATGACAAAAGTCAAACAAGTTCTTCTGAAGTATAACTCATATAAGTTAGGATAAGAATAAAAAAAGTCAAAATTTTTTTTTTTAATACAACTAAATGTTTGAAATCTATGGATTCAGATAATAAAACAGTTTTTCAAAATAAATCCACAAATTAATTTTGTTCTACAGATTCAGGGTAACCAAACAGTTTTTCAGGATGAATATGGAGATTTCATTCCGCAGATTCAAGTAACCAAACAATTTTACAGGATGATTCCACATGATTTCATTTCATAGATTCAGGTTAACCTAACAGTTAATTTCAAGAACCATGACTCCATAGATTTGAAATCTCTAGATATTTGAAATCTCCAAACTCAAGTAACCAAACAAGCCCTAAAACTACCTAAATCCGTAAGATTAAAAAGTTGTCATTGGATGCAGGATTAAATTGCGACTGGATTCCTAGAACACTATAAATTGAGATGATAAAGATCGCTTCTTCAACAGTTCGTTCCAAGGGGCAATAGGGTTTGCTTTCAGCGCAGAGTAGATCTAACTCATTCTTTCTTTATGGAGGTTGTCTATATTTTTCTCATTTTTTCTAAATTGCTGGATTCCAATCTGCATCATGTACATGCAATCCATGGATCAAGGAGGGGAAAAACAACAGAAGATCACAATTTCATTAGAAGATTTGGAAGTGGAGATCCTATCGAGACTGATGTTAAGTCACTGTTGCAATTCAAGTCTGTATGCAAAAGCTGATATGATCTAATAAAAAGCCCTATTTTCATTGGCAAGCATTTAAAGAGAACAACTGAGTCTGAGAACAACAACTATCTTCTAATTCTTAAAGCCTACAACTGTGATTTCTATTCTACCAAAAGCCACGATGATTTATACTATGTAGATCCTAAGTTGCCCAATCAGGCAAATACACCACGTTGTCTACTATGCACAGTAGTGCACCCCTAGAAGGTGACACGTGGATTATACCTAATAAATGGTTGAGATCAATCAAACTTGTAATATATAAGTGATATAAACCTAGTTGTAATATTCATTTTACCTATTCCCATCCATTTCTAAACCCGAATAATGAAAAATTCCTCATCTCAAATGATTTCTCTCTCTCTTTCTTTGAGACTCGGTTTCTCCTCCACCATTCTTTATCCATCTCTTGTTTTATGGTTTGACCTTAGTTTATAGAATGAACGGAGATGACTCTAGAGCTATCTCATAGGGGTATGAAAGTGGAGCAGATATATGGAGAATGTGGAAAGGAGCAAGAGTCGATTATCCATGTTTTGGCCAACTATGAGTTTGAGTACAATGGAAAATTGGATGGATTTATGGATAAACCTATATAGAGGAGGGCAAAATGAGGCAGAGAAGATTAAAACCTTGATACCATTTGTTATGTGGTTCTCATGGCGTGCACGGAACGAAAGAGTGACTAGAACCAAAAAATGGACAACAACAGAGGTTATAGAGGTAGCAAAGCAAGCTCATCAGGAATTCTGGATTAACCAAAGGATACTGAAGTGTGATCATGTAAGCTCAGCCCCTACAGCTAAAATTTCTGAAAATAGGTCTCCTCCCTCCCATCCATATGTTAAAATTATTGTCGGTGCAGCTTGGAAGGAGAAAACTAAGGAAGGTGGAGTGGGTACGATCATTAGAGATCATCTTGGTTCACCAATATTAGCACAGTTAGTACCTATGATCTTCAACTTAGTTTTAGAGGGTGAAGCAATGGCGATGAGAATAGGTCAACTTGAAGCTTTGGCAGATGATCATTGATTCGTTAATGTTGAATTAGATTGTCAATAGTTGGTTAAGTATGTTGTCCCTCATCCCTCATCATGTTTTACCAGTTGTTCAAGACATCATTGTAATAGCTTCAAAGTTCCTAGATTGTAACATCTCCTTTATTTCTAGGAAATCCAATGGTGTGGCAGATTTCTTATCCCGGAAGGCCCTTTCGATTTCAAGTACAACAGTTTGGCTGTGTTCCTCTTGGTGGTTGGTGGACTTGTGTACATCTCCCCCGTTCTAAATAAATGCTTGGTAACCAAAAAAAAAAAACACTTTGCTTAGTTTGGATTGAGGACTTTTGTTTTAGCCATGGGAAATCATTTCATTTAATTAAACAAAATAGAAACAAGATTGGAAACATTCCATGATCAATTTGGATGGGAAGGTATAACCTAATGATTGCGAGGAATTTGATTTCTTGTTCCCCAATTGCTTCTTGTATATTACCAACATTTTTTTTGTTTTTTGTATGTTGTGACACTTGCAACATGTTTTTAAGATTGGATTTTGGGTAGAAAAAATAGAAGATGATTTGTTTATAGAAGACCTTCTCTATTTTGTTCTATCTCCTTGATATTTGGGCTATACTTTTTAGAATCATGACCTTGCTCTTAAATACCCCAGTCCAATGTTGACTCTGAAGTTGACTTTGATATGATCAAGTTGGCCATGCCAAGTTGGGCACTTAACCTTAACCTTAAGCTTGGCCTTGGACCTAGCCATAACCACAAGGAATAAAACAGTGAATGTTGTTGTCCTCCTTTTTTCTAAAATTAACCTATACTAGTTGAGTTGTTCAGGGCCAAAGTTTGTTTCACTAGAAAATATTTAATGTGAACCATCTAAAAACTAATGAAAAGTATTCATTATATACTATTGGACATCATTTGTTTTTAACTGAAAAAAAAAACATCATAACAAAGAAAAATTCCATTTAAAAAAAAATATCTATAAGTAAAAACCAGAATTAAAAAATATAATAAATTATGTGGCATGTTGTTCTGTATCCATTTCCATCAAAGGCAAATATCAAAATTTCTTGGGATAATTACTATTGCCCCCTTATACTTTTGTTTTATTACTAATCAAACCCCCTTCTTTGTGAAATTACTATTGCCCCCTCACTTCTAAAGGTGTTAAGTGGTTGTTAACATCAAATATAAAATGTCTATTTTGCCCTTAAAAAAAAGAAGTAAAAAATATGGCATTACCCTCATTTATAGAAACTATATTGCATGTCAATTATATCCTTTAAATCTTACATTTTAGAATTAATTTTGGATTTGGTGGGACCACATACTTATGATTGTTGAAACTTTTACATTCCACTTAAATTTTTCATAATCACCATGATGGAAGTTTTACAAACAAATTAGCATATAAGATCTAATTGATAGAAAATTTGGTAACATACATAATGATCAGCATATATTAGGTGATTTTCAATTTTCAGCTTTGAATTAAATTTGATATTTTTTAATGTTTTAGTTTCTATTTAATTACATCTTTCCTTTATTTGGTGATTTATTTTTAGAGAAAAAAAAAATCACATCTTTCCTTTATTTGGTGGTTTCTTTTTAAAAAAGAAAAGTGAAATTAAAGTTAATTTTTTCTTATTAAGGGTAGTATTATAACTTGAAAAAAGAGCAAATAAGTAAAAAGATAATTGCAGGGTTATTTTTGGGATTTTGAAAAAATATATAGATGCTACATCATCAGTAAACTAACGGAGCTTAACGGTAAGGGGGCATTAGTAATTGTTGACAAAGTTAAAAGTTGGAATAGTAATTTTAAAAAGTATAGGGGATAAAGTAGTAATAAAATCAAAGTACAAGGGGGCAACAGTAATTATCCCAAATTTCTTCTTGTTCCATGTGATTTGTGGGATTCATTTCAAATATAAATTCACTATGTTATATATTAACAATTTCAAGTTGAAATCCAACCAAGAACTCTTATTCAATTTTCTTTTCATGGGATACAACAAGGGTGTTCTTTGGTATTGACCATCGTCCCAAGTCAAAGTCTTTAATGGGCAGTAGTGCATGCTTTCTACAAGCGCCAATGAAGCAAACCTTGACTCTTTCTTATCCATGACCAGGCAATTCAATCGATGACAGCACTAATAATTCTTATCCAAATTGACTAATTATCGGATTTTGAAACCGTAGTGTTAGAGAAAACTTCTAATTACCCAAAAAAACTGTTTAACTCTACCTACAACATAGGGTGGAGGAGCAGAAAAGTAGGGCAAACCGAAAACCAAAGATATCAATGAGTGAGTTTCAATATTCTACCCGCTAGTGTAGAGGATTGTGCTTCTCTCGCACTTCTCAATCGAGAGTTCATCTCTAGTCCATTTTATCAGTACTTATATATGGGCCTACTCTTAAGTGTGTGATGAAGATGTGAAGAGAATATAATTCTCTACTCTGTAGGAGGAGCGAATCCAAAAACACTGTTTACTTCAAGAAAAAACAATCTCTTCTTAGAGAATTAATAAGTCAAAGGTGATGGTACGTTCCAGAATGGCTAAAGGTTGGATAAAGTCTTTGGGTGGAATGAGTTGAAAGAGGAAAGACTATATATATGCATAGGCTGCTAATGAGAAGTGATAAAAGACGAAGGAGAGCGAGATAGAGAATTAACCAGACGAGCTAAGGAAGACGTTGAATATCCACAAAGATTATAAATTTCTTTGTTATTAGATGGAGGGAGTAGAGAAGCACGTCAGCAAGGGAAGCCCTAAGGAATTGAAGATGATTCTTAGTACACAAAGATGGAAGGTTGTCGGTGTTTGCAAGAGAAGTTGGTACAAGATTCGTCACAACCTCAAGATCTGAAAGTTGTGAAGAGGAAGAAGAAGAACTGCAATTTGGTTGCAGATTGGTCAAGTTTGAGGAGGTTCGATCTTTCAGGAATTGTTTATATATACCATACATCACAGTGTAATTATAATGTAGTCAGAACATAGAAATAACGCCTGGTCGCCATGTCTGGTTCTATTTGTGTTGTTCTTAATTTGTCGAGGATTATCAGTTACCATACTGTAATCAAATTGTTGTGAGAACAGAATTAACACAATGTCGTCATGTCTGGTTCCATTTTTTGTTGTTCTTAATGAGCAAATGATTGTACAGTTTTCGTGCATCTCTCTCATCGTGTTGTAGATGAAGCACCTTAATATCTATAGTTTTCAACTCCCACATAAAAGGAATTTCCACTTCTTTGTCGATTGAAACTTCGAAGCAGTTAACTTGCAAACCAAATGGTATGGCTGCATATATCTTCCATTTTGAGAACTTACAGTGATAGAGTTTGAATCCTCTATCCGCATGGAGATGAAAATTTTCAACCAACATGTTTGATTCATGTTAAGTTTTTCGTATATGAAGGGAAATTGATTCATTTAATTAAACAAAATAGAAACAAAATCGGGGAAACATTCTATGATCATTTCGGATGGGAAGTAGGTACAACTTAATGTTGAGTGATTGATTTCTTGTTCCCCCCAATTGCTTCTTGTATGTTCATGACAAAATCATATTTCTTTGAAGTTTGGGTTGTCAAATTATTTGTTGTTGTTTGTGATTAGGACTTTGGGTAGATCAAACATGACGATGATATGGTGCTAAAGGAGCTTTTCCATTTTCCTTATTGTGATAGTTGATGAGTTGATACATTTTAAAACCATGACTTTAATCTTAAATACCCTAGTCCAGTGTTGACCATGACCTTGACCCCAAAAGATTGAGTTGGGTGAAGCCAGGTTAGGCACTTTAACGTTGACCTTGGCCTTAGCCCCTACCATGGCCACAAAGAATAACACAAAGGATAGTGTTGCCCTACTTTTACCAAAATCAACTTGTACCAGTTAAACACTTAAGGGGAAAGGCTAGCCAGCCCAAAGCTTCTCGTGACAGCCCTGCACCAAGATTCCACATTCCTTTGTGAACCTTGGATCCCAACCAACACACCTCTAATATCATATTTCCACCATGGAGCAAACAACCCATTGAATGCTAGCACAAAATAAATCCCATCAAATTGGGAGTTTGTAATTACACAGCTCATGACTCAAGTCATTCCAGATTTATTTGATCAAGTGAGCATATGGTAAGACACCAAGTTCAAATGACGGTACTATGAAATATTGCCGTATATATTGCAAAAACTCATCCTTTGTGGTTCAAATGACAAAAAATCACAACAAGAATCAATGACAAAAGTCAAACAAGTTCTTCTGAAGTATAACTCATGTAAGTTAGGATAAGAATAAAAAGTCAATTTTCTTTTTAAATATAACTCAATGTTTTGAAATCTATGGATTCGGTTTTTCAAAACAATTTTCTTTTGTATGCAGGAAGAGGGGTGTTGCTACAATCAGTTCTCCAAGCACAACCTTTGTTTCATATGCAATGCTTCAAGTTCCCAAGAACGCTATGCAAAGAATTGGATTCACTATGTCAAAAATTCTGACTAGGAAATCCAACAAAGGAGAGACAGCTGACACTTATCTCATGGGATAGATGCTATCAACAGAAGGAGAAAGGAGGATTGGGATTTCAGAAAATGGAAGATATCAATAAAGCATTGCTACTAAAACAAGGATGGAGAATGCTAGAAAACACTGAAGCTTTGTGGGTACAGACACTGAAGGCGAAATACTTCCCAAACACTTCGTCCTTTGACCCCAAGGTATTGAAGAAAAAGGGCTCTTGGACTTGGAACAACATTTGTGGAATTTTACCTATCCTCGAAAAAATGGTATAGAGGAAGGTAGGAAATGGAAGGACCACATCTTTCTGGTTTGACCCATGGATAAAAGAACCGAGCGATCGATCTTACCTATTACCAAACACAGAGCTGTGGGTGAGGACTTCATCAGTTGAACAAGCAGCAGTCAACAATCTAAACATGGAGTATTTCTTCCCTCAACCTTCCCAAGTTTATGGCATTTCAAACCTTTCTTTGAATACTGAACCGGATACGTGGATATCTCTTATTTCTAGTAACGGTGAGTTCTCTACCAAGTTGGCGAGAAATATCTTATTACAAATAAGAAATATACCAACTTCCAATCCACTTAAATGATGGTGGGACTTCTTTTGGAAACTACCCCTTCACCCCAAATTTAAATTATTTTTTTGGCACCTTTTAAACGAAGGGCTACCAGTGAAAGAAATTCTCAATAAATGGATGCCACTTAATCCAATATGTGAGATGTGTGAAAAAAATGTGGAGTCTATATGGCATGTTTTCCTCTCTTGTGACTGGACAAAAAGTATATGGGCTGCAGGACTCCTGGGACTAAGAACTAAAAGGCTGGTACAGGGTTCTATAATGGATCTTTGCAGTTCTTTTTTTCTAGACCCTAGAATAAAGAAAGAAAATCAGCAGTGGATGGCATCGATTTTTATAATAACATGTTATTTTGTCTGGAAAGAAAGAAATAACAAAGTCTTTAATAAAGTCAACCCCAATCCAACCAAAGTGTTACTTAACACATCCAAGTGGATCAAAGATCTAAATCTATTTGCCTCAGAGATGCATAAGCCCTTAAATAGAGAGACCTTTGTAATTTCCAATAAACCAAATACTTGCTTTTGTAAGAGTTGGACTAACATGGGTCATTCCTCTTTTTTGATATGTGCAGGTGTACATAACTCAAACTTAAACAATGCAGGATGGAGCGTTGGTCTTTTTGCGAAAGGAAAACTGCAATATGTTAGCACTGGAGGCATAGGGAAAGGGAAGATAGAAGAGGCTATACTTGTTGGGATCAATGATGGGTATGGATCAAGCAAACAAAAGGAAAATCTCACTGGATGAAATATGGTGCGAAGAGCAAGAGGTGATCAACCTAATATCATCACGGCATCACAACAACTGGCCTATAGCATATGTCCCAATTTTGGTAAAAATAATATGTAATATTAAAAACATTAGGCTCTGTGGCTGCACTTCGCCAACGCTCCAACAATGGTTTAGTCATGTAGCAAATGAATCTGCCCTAGACTATCACAAGAACTTGGTTGTAATAGATACAACAAAACTTTATAATTGTTGTCTTAACTAATATAATATAAAGGTTATTTAGCATAAAAAAAAAAAATTGAATCCACAAATTTTGTTTTACAGATTCAAGGTAACCAAACAGTTTTTCAAGAAAAATATGGAGATTTCATTCTGCAAATTCAAGTAACCAAACAGTTTTATAGGATGATTCCACAGATTTCATTCCATAGATTCAGGTTAACCAAACAGTTAATTTCAAGAACCATGACTTCATAGATTTGAAATCTCTGGATATTTGAAATCTCCAGACTCAAGTAACCAAACAGGCCCTAAAACTACCTAAATCCATAAGATTAAAAAGTTGTCATTGGATCTACGATTAAATTGCGACTGGATTCCTGGCAGCCAGGTTACCTTCATGGGAGTAGAATTTTAGAGGGATTGGAAGACTATAAATTGAGATGATAAAGATCACTTCTTCAACAATTCGTTCCAAAGGGCAATAGGGTTTGCTTTCAGCGCAGAGTAGATCTAACTCATTCTTTCTTTATGGACGTTGTCTATATTTTTCTCATTTTTTCTAAATTGCTGGATTCCAATCTGCATCATGTACAACAGAAGATCACAATTTCATTAGAAGATTTGGAAGTGGAGATCCTATCGAGACTGATGTTAAGTCACTGTTGCAATTCAAGTCTGTATGCAAAAGCTGGTATGATCTAATAAAAAGCCCTCTTTCATTGGCAAGCATTTAAAGAGATGAACAATTGAGTATGAGAACACAACTATCTTCTAATTCTTAAAGCCTACAACTGTGATTTCTATTCTACCAAAAGCCAAGATGATTTATACTCTGTAGATCCTAAGTTGCCCATTCAGGCAAAGACACCACGTTGTCTGCTATGCATAGTAGTGCACCACTAGAAGGTGACAAGTGTATTATACATAATAAATGGTTGAGATCAAACTTGTAATATATAAGTGATATATACCCAGTTGTAATACCCATTTTACTTATAACCGCCCATTTCTGAACCCAATTAATGAAAAATTCCCGTCTCAAATGATTTCTCCCTCTTTCTTTGAGACTCAGTTTCTCCTCCATCGTTTCTTCATCCATCCCTTGTTTTATGGTTTGACCTTAGTTTATAGAACGAACGGAGATGACTCTAGAGCTATCTCAAAGGGGTATGAAAGTGGAGCAGATATATGGAGAATGTGGAAAGGAGCAAGAGTCGATTATTCATGTTTTGGCCCACTATGAGTTTGCACAACAGGTATGGTTCAGCAGCCCCATAAACTTGGGAACTTTATATCTTAATTGTAGTACAATGGCAAATTGGATAGATTTATGGATAAACCTAAGTAGAGGAGGGAAAAATGAGGTAGAGAAGATTAAAACCTTGATACCATTTGTTATGTGGTTCTTATGGCGTGCAAGGAACGAAAAAGTGACTAGAACCAAAAAATGGACAGCAACAGAGGTTATAGACGCAGCAAACCAGGTTCATTAGGAATTCTGGATTAACCAAAGGAAACCAATGGGTGACCATGTGAGCCCCTACAGCTAACATTTCTGGAAATAGGTCTCCTCCCTCCCATCCATTTGTTATTGTCGGTGCAGCTTGGAAGGAGAAAACTAAGGAAGGTGGAGTGGGTACGATCATTAGAGATCATCTTGGTTCACCAATATTAGCACGGTTAGTACCTATGATCTTCAACTTAGTTTTAGAGGGTGAGGCAATGGCGATGAGAATAGGTCAACTTGAAGCTTTGGCAGATGATCAACGATTCGTTAATGTTGAATTAGATTGTCAATAGTTGGTTAAGTATGTTGTCCCTCACCCCTCATCATATATGTTTTACCAGTTGTTCAGGACATCATTGTAATAGCTTCAAAGTTCCTAGACTGTAACATCTCCTTTATTTCTAGGAAATCCAACAGAGTGTTGTATTTCTTAGCCTGGAAGGCCCTTTCGATTTCGAGTGCAACAGTTTGACTGTGTTCCTCTTGGTGGTTGGTGGTGGTTGCGTGGACATCTCCCCCCCCCCCCCGATTCTGAATAAATGCTTGGTAACCAAAAAAGAAACACTATGCTTAGTTTGGATTGAGGATTTTTGTTTTAGCTATGGGAATTCATTGCATTTAATTAAACAGAATAGAAACAAGATTGAAAAACATTCCATGATCAATTTGGATGGGAAGGTATAACCTAATGATTGCGAGGAATTTGATTTCTTGTTCCCCAATTGCTTCTTGTATGTTTACCAAAAAAACAAAATTGCTTTTTGTATGTCATGACACTCGCAACATGTTTTGAAGTTTGGATTATCAATTTGCTTCCCATTTTTTAAGATAGGATTTTGGGTAGAAAAAATAGATTATGATTTGTTTATGGAATACCTTCTCTATTTTCCTCTCCGTGATAGATGGGCGATACCTTTTAGAATCATGACCTTGATCTTAAATACCCGAGTCCAATTTTGACTCTGACCTTGACTTTGATATGATCAAGTTGGTCATGCCAAGTTGGGCGGTTAACCTTAACCCTAAGCTTGGCCTTGGCCCTAGCCATAACCACAAGGAATAAAACAGTGAATGTTGTTGTCCTCCTTTTTCCAAAACTAACCTATACTAGTTGAGTTGTTCAGGGCCAAAGTTTTTTTCACTAGAAAATATTTGATGTGAACTATCTAAAAACTAATGAAAAGTATTCATTATATACTATTTAACATCACTTTGTTTTTAACTGGAAAAAAAACATCACAACAAAGAAAAATTCCATATTAAAAAAAACTGCCATAGCTAGAAACCAGAAAGGGAAAAAAAATAAAAATTGTGGCATCTTGTTTTGTATCCATTTCCATCAAAGGCAAATATCAAAATATCTTTTTGTTCCATGTGATTTGTGGGATTCATTTCAAATATAAATTCACTAAGTTCACATAAATTAACAATTTCAAGTTGAAATCCAACCAATAATCACATCTAGCGAACTCTTATTCAATTTTCTTTTCATGGGATACAACAAAGGTGTTCTTTGGTACTGACCATCGTCCCAAGTCAAAGTCTTTTAAATGGGCAGTAGTGCTTTCTACAAGCGCCAATGAAGCAAACCTTGGCTCTTCTTATCCATGACCAGGCAATTCAATCGATGACAGCACTAATAATTCTTATCCAAAGTGACTAATTATCGGCTTTTGAAACGGTAGTGTTATAGAAAACTTCTAATTACCCAAAAAAACTGTTTAACTCCACCAACGTCCAACGACGTGGGGTGGAGGAGCAGAAAAGTAGGGCAAACTGAAAACTAAAGATATCAAAAAGTGAGTTCCAATCTTCTACCCGCTAGTGTAGAGGATTGTGCTTCTCCTTGCACTTCTCAATGGAGAGTTCATCTCTAGTCCATTTTATCAGTACTTATATATGGGCCTACTCTTAAATGTGTGACAAAGATGTGAAGAGAATATAATTCTCTACCCTGTAGGAGGAGCGAATCCAAAAGCACTGTTTACTTTAACAGAAAACAATCTCTTTCTTAGAGAATTAATAAGTCAAAGGTGATGGTACGTTACAGAAAGGCTAAAGGTTGGATAAAGTCTCTGGGTGGAATGAGTTGAAAGAGGAAAGACTATATATATATATGCATAGGCTGCTAATGAGAAGTGATAAAAGACGAAGGAGAGCGAGATAGAGAACCAGACGAGCTAAGGAAGACGTTGAATATCCACAAAGATTATAAATTTCTTTGTTATTAGATGGAGGGAGTAGAGAAGCACGTCAGCAAGGGAAGCCCTAAAGAATTGAAAATGATTCTTAGTACACAAAGATGGAAGGTTGTCGGTGTTTGCAAGAGAAGTTGGTACAAGATTCGTCACAACCTCAAGATCTGAAAGTTGTGAAGAGGAAGAAGAAGAACTGCAATTTGGTTGCAGATTGGTCAAGTTTGAGAAGGTTCGATCTTTCAGGAATTGTTTATATATACCATACATCATAGTGTAATTATAATGTAGTCAGAACATAGAAATAACGCCTGGTCGCCATGTCTGGTTCGATTTGTGTTGTTCTTAATTTGTCGAGGATTAGCAGTTACCATAGTGTAATAAAATTGTAGTGAGAATAGAATGAACACAATGTCGCCATGTCTGGTTCCATTTTTTGTTATTCTTAATGAGCAAACGATTGTACAGTTTTTGTGCATCTCTCTCTCTCATCGTGTTGTAGATGAAGCACCTTAATATCTATGGTTTTCAACTCCCACATAAAAGGAATTTCCACTTCTTTGTGGATTGAAACTTGACGCGCTTAACTTGCACCATGGTGGCACTTCCCATTTCAAGAACTTACATTCTAGTTTGAATCATCACCTACATAGATGGAAAGTACAACATGGTACATACATGTAAAATTGTTCGTATATGAAGGTGATTGCATTTAATAAACATATAAATAAGTTCGCAACAATCTATGCTTCTATGATCATGTTCGGATGGGAAGTGGACAACCTAATGTGAGTGATTAATTTCTGTTCCCGGATTGTTCTGGTTTTCAGTGACAAAAAATTATTTCTTTGAAGTTCGGGTTTGTGATTAGGACTTTGGGTAGATCAAACATGACGATGATATGGTGCTTAAGGAGCTTTTCCATTTTTCTCTTTGTGATAGTTGAGTTGATACTTTTTAAAACCATGACTTTAATCTTAAATACCCTAGTCTAGTGTTGACCTTGACCTTGACCCCAAAAGATTGAGTTGGGTGAAGCCAGGTTAGGCACTTTAACGTTGACCTTGGCCTTAGCCCCTATCATGGCCACAAAGAATAACACAAAGGATAGTGTTGCCCTACTTTTACCAAAATTAACTTATACCAATTTAACACTTGTTCAACACTTAAATCTGAGTTGATCCTAATCCTAATCAAGGACACCCTAGTTAAGCCCCGATCTCCCCCTTGGGGCCAAAATTTGTTTCACGAAATATTTAATATGAACTATCAAAAACTAATGGAAAGTATTCAATTTTCATGGCGCCTACTTAAGTTGGGCAAAAATTCTTGGCTATCCGCTTAAGTGAGAAACCTTTCAAAGTTTTCACAATTGCTTTTTTGCAAAATATCAAGTTATTCACGGTTAGTTTTTGACCTTTTGACCGTTGTCTTTCCAAATTTATGTTTTAAACATACCAAATTACCCCTCATATTTAAATTACCAAAGTGCCCTCTTAGTCTCTGTGTACTGACCATCTTCTTCCTCACCGCTAGAAAGCACCACTCATCCCTTTGCAGGAATTTCTGCATGTCAGGCGATACAAAGCTTGTTTGCTCTTTTCCGAGACATGATATACCATGTCTATAATTAGTGTATAAAATAGGGAGACAGATATACATGAAAACAATGCTATAAAATCAGCAAAAAACGATACCTTCTTTCATTCGTGCCTTCATTTACTCTGCTCTAGAGGAAGATCTTCTTCTTCCTCTTCGGATACTAAACATTTCTTTGAGGAGTTTCACACTGATTCAGCTGCAATGGCGAGTAAAGATGTGCTTCCGCAGGTTTCAAGACAGGAAAAGAATGAATTTTTCTCAAGAATTACATGTTATTGCCATTGACGATAGCCTTGTTGATCGAAAAGTTGTTGAACGGTTACTTAAGATCTCGTCTTGTAAAGGTTCGTTCCTAATCAATTTGTTTGGTTACTCTTTTCTATTTTTTCATTTCTTCAAATCTGAATCGACGTGGTGGAATTTCTTCAGGCACAACAATTGACAGTGGGAGAATAGCTCTTCAATTTCTCGAATTGGACGGGTAGGAGAGTTCTATTGGATCGAAATTGCCTCAGTCATGCCCATTAAAATGCGCATGACGCTCAAGCAAATCTCGACCGATATTTCAATGCAACAGACTAAAGTGAGTCACTTGTCGGTCCTACGCATTAAAGCACATGACTAAAGCAAAGTCCTTGTTGTATTCGACGTAAGAATGATAAATGAATTCTAAATGTTTCTCCATACACTATTGGTTTAATTGATTTAATGATTTTCTTACTATTTTTTGTGGCCTTTTTTTAGGGTTTGAAAGTGAATATGATCATAACCGATTATTGTACTAGAATGACCGGATACGAGTTACCAAAGAAAATCAAGGTTCGATTTCGCTTGATTTTTTATGAGATCTCCCCATTCCGAAGGCGGAATTGAATTGGTGTCTCATTTGATTTACCTATATGTTTTCCGAACAGGAATCTTCGATTTTCAGACAGATCCAGTGGTGATTATGTCGTCGGAAAATGTACTGGCCGGAATCGATAGGTATTCTTCATTTGCCACTCATTGTTAGGGTTCTTCCATCTGAGAGTTCAAGCTTTGCTTTTTTTTCGTTGATTGCAAAATTAAGACATTCATAATTGATGTGAACAGATGTTTGGAGAAAGGAGCACAGGAATATATAGTCAAACCAGTAAAACTATCGGACATGGAGCGTCTGAAAGGTCATCTAACAAGACTGGGGAGCGACAGTGAAGCAAGACGATGAACACAACAAAATAACAAGAGAAAATTGCCAGATGACACCATCACTATCATCACCATCGTCATCGACATCATCGTCGCCCAGGAATCTCCTTCAAGGTGACACAGATGCCTAGTGGTTGATGATTATGTTAATCTTAAATTTCTTGATTACTTTGGGAAGAAGAAGGAAGAAGAATTTGTGTTTTTCTTCTTCTTTTTGTTATTGTACATCATCACACTACAAATTATACGAATTTTTAAGGTGCAAGATACAAGAGACCGATTCATGGCTCATGGGAGATGAGATGTCAAGAACAAGGCAGCTAGATTGTGAGAAGACGAGATTCCAGCTTAGGATTTGCAGGTGAGGAGAGATCATATTCGCAGCACCTGGAGCCAGACGGCAGGAATAAAATCTTGTAGTTAATGAATTAGAAATCTAGAATGAAGTGCATATGTGCTTATATGACATTGATAAATGATTATTCTTCCATTTTGCTGATGTTGACTTGCTCTTTTCTGGCAGAGCGAAGGGGTGGTGGTTGTCTGCCATGGCAGGATTTCTGGTAAAGTGTAGAAAGAATATGGGTGACAGAGTCACCTATTGGCACATAACAAGTGAAACAGTAGTTGCCAATGATGGGTTAGTAAAGCGGTTAAAGACTCTACCTCCCACGGGTAGGTCTTGGGTTTGTACCCATCCAGCGGCATTAATTTGAGGATGTAATCGTGGTGCGTGCAAGCTGGCCCGGATGAACCTCATAAAGAAATGTAGAAAAAACAAGAAGTTAAATTTGGCCAAAAAAAAATGTGAAAGAGAATCTTCTTTATCCCCTCTTCTCCGTTTTTGATATTAGACAACCAAGTTTATTCATTTATGGGAATTCACAACGAGGAAGATGACTACTTTTTTTCTCAATCTCTTAAAGGGTAAGGATGTGCTTTTTCGTATAAATCCCTTGTTCCGTGATATTTGATTACTTTGCAATTTCTTCTCCATCACCCATCTAGTTGAAGTGCATCAGTTCTCAGATTCGAGTTTGATGTAGTCGAGAGGATTGCAGTAAGAAGACTTTAGATTCATAGTTAAAAAAGGATTAAACAACTTGGGTTTTTCATTTTACAGATTGAGGAACGCGAACACCTTTTTTTGGGGGGAAAGATAGGATTTTAATCCAAGTATTCGATGGGTTGGTTTTTTATTTTATTTTGCGGGTTTCATCCTACTTTGCAAGTTCAGCAACAACAACAAAAAGGAAGAAAACGACTTTTT
Organism: Hakea prostrata; assembly: GCF_041222555.1. Taxonomy (NCBI): domain Eukaryota; kingdom Viridiplantae; phylum Streptophyta; class Magnoliopsida; order Proteales; family Proteaceae; genus Hakea; species Hakea prostrata. Next base: position 47,012,963 of record NC_142607.1, on the reverse strand, counting down.
TTTTTATTATTATTTTCAAATCAAATTTGAGTTTTATGGGTTTCATTAGGGATGTCAATTTGTAACTCAACCTGTTAAAACTTAACCGCCCGCGACCCGTTATAGCCCGAACAAAATCTTAACGAGCTGTGTTTTGGGGGGGTGGGAACAACCCTCACCATTCTGAAACCAAACTGCAACCCATTATAAATCCCTTGTTCCGTGATATTTGATTACTTTGCAATTTCTTCTCCATCACCCATCTAGTTGAAGTGCATCAGTTCTCAGATTCGAGTTTGATTTAGTCGAGAGGATTGCAGTAAGAAGACTTTAGATTCATAGTTAAAAAAGGATTAAACAACTTGGGTTTTTTATTTTACAGATTGAGGAACGCGAACACCTTTTTTTTCGGGGAAAGATAGGATTTTAATCCAAGTATTCGATGGGTTGGTTTTTTATTTTATTTTGCGGGTTTCATCCTACTTTGCAAGTTCAGCAACAACAACAAAAAGGAAGAAAACAACTTTTTTATTTTTATTATTTCCAAATCAAATTTGATTTTTATGGGTTTCATTAGGGATGTCAATTTGTAACTCAACCCGTTAAAACTGAACCGCACAGACCCGTTATAGCCCGAACAAAATCTTAACGAGCTGTGTTTTGGGGGGGTGGGAACAACCCTCACCATTCTGAAACCAAACTGCAACCCATTATAACTTGTTTTATAGTTTTACCTTAAATACTACTTGAATTGTCATATTGCCGCTAGGTAGTTGGTATAGACAATCAGAAAAATTAAACATGAATTCAAATATTGATTCTACTAATTGTAAGGGGCAATTAGAAGGATTAATTATGAATGCTCAACTAAATGTATTAAGTTTGTTTAAACTGAATAAATACTTATACAATTCATAGGTATTTCTTTTGCATATCAAACTAAATACTAACTCAAAAAAGAGACAGATTTCATAGAAGGAGAAATTTTTTTTTTTTAAAATTCTCACAAGACAGGAGCCCAATTTCAAGACAATCAATCATAGCACAAGATAGAATATAAAAAGGCTTTCAATTTGAGGATTTGTTTCTGGAGGACCAACCGGTGGAGCTTGAGAAATGAATTTGTAGTCTCTATGTTACTACTTACTATCTGGGTTCTTGATTTCTATAGGGTGAGTAGGTTTTCTATAACGTGAAATGACTTTAAATTTTTTTGATCGATAGCAATTTTGTTTTTTTCATAAAATTTTGGTTTTTTTTGCAGGATGCTTAACTATTTCTTTTTGTTTTTTTTTCTTGCATACCATAGACTGTTTAGTCAACCTAAGTCTAATCGTTAGTCCAAACCGTTAGTTAACTTGAACCTAAATTGCACCAAATCGAAACCGGTCTTAAACCGTTATTTTGCTAGCGGGACCTTGTTTGAACTAGATGTTTTTCAACCCGAAACCTTAAACCCAACCTAAAACTGCCTCAAACCATACTGTTGACACCCTTAGGTTTTGTTGATATGGAATCTCGCTCGTCCTTCCCTGATACATTCCTGCAAAATAAGTGTTCGACCTTGGGTGGTCGAGGTACGTCTCCGACGAGCAAGTCAGTAGCAATGATATGATCTCAACTACTCAATAGAGAATTCAAGTAATTGATCACATTGATCACACAAAATATGATGCTTACCCCATTATGTTTACCTAAGGTGTTTATATAGTGTAAGATAGTAGAGTTAATTAGATTCGGCATGTGACTCTAAGATGAGTTGTTCTAGGAAAGTAACTCTACAAAGAGTTCTTTACCTAACTTATCTTTCCATCAAGTTGATAGATGATAGGAGTCTTCCTTTGTCAAGTTCCCTAAGCATGTTAGGCGAATATGCTTTGTCGTTATGGTCGGTCCTTCCATAGGCAGCCTGGTCGAACCAAACTATATATATAATGACCGACCATTCACTAACCAGTTTAGACCAGAGTATGTGGAATGACCATTTTTATCATTAACAGGTTTCATTGGAGGTAAAAATAGATATTTTATCTTAGCCCTTGGGTCAGTATTATCCACGTGGCACCTTCTCAGAGCTCATTGGGCATTCCCTCAGAGATATATATCCTTCATAGAGAGGAGTAAACCCCAACTTAAGTGGGGCCATGAAAAAACTCCTCTTTGTCTTTCCGATAAGTACAAATAGAAATAGGGAAAAGAAGAGGTAGAGAATCCGCAGGCCACACGGCCTAATCAGTGTGGGCAATAGTAGCTGCCATCAGGCCTCTTTGCCTTTCTCGCGATATCTCACCTTTTCTCGGCGATACGTCGGCGATATTTCTCAAGATCTCTATAATCGGTGAAGAGGGGTGAAGAGGAGAATCCAACGGTCGGTTTCCATCGTCTGATTTTAGAAGATCAAACCGCTCAGCCAAGGAACTGTGGGCAAGGTAGAAATCTTCAACCATGTATATCAGCTCCAGTCGCTTCTTGTAGTATATTTCCGCTCGTTGTGCAAAGGAGTCCACGTCTTCCTCGATCAATTCAAGCATCGCCTCCGTCTTCTGGTATAGTTATGTGATTTTGGTAAAGATTTCAAAGATTTCAGAGATTTCACCATTAGAAAGAGTCTGCTCTTGATTGCAACCGCTGATTCACCGGACGGAGAAGTGAGGAAGACGAAGTGATGAAGACTGAATTCTGATTTTTTTGAGATTATAAATTGTGAATTTGATCCGCACGCACACGTGGTTCATGGAGAACCATGGAGTTATTAAAAAAATGAAATAAAAAATATTAAAAATAAACATGAGTGCTAAATCTACTACGCTTTTGCGGAATAACAGGAATATTTATATTAGTTTATTAATTTTTTTAAACTTCAAAACGTTAAACGTATGTGAGCCATCACTCATCAATCATGTCATCATGTGATTATAATATATAACATATTACTATTGTCAATATAAACCAGGTAAATATCGGCAAAATTTAGTGTATTTACAAGATTGTTTGAACAACAAGAATCCCCGGCGAGATTTCGTTCCTTGGTTGCCATCCAACAAATCAGAAATCACCACTGAGGGATATAAATGGTGGGACAAAGCACACTTCACCGAAGGACATCACTTTGTTTCTTACCCCCCCGTTTATAATAAAGAAAAACTTCATAAAGAAAAACTCCATATATGTAGCAAACCAGAACTTATGTTTTTTTGTGGCATCTTGTTCCATATGCATTTCATTAAAGGTAAATATCATAATATCATCTTGTTGTTTCACTTCTTTGTGATTCTTAGATTCATTCCAATGAAATTCATATAAAATTTTCAAAATTTACATACATTACCAATTTGAAATTGAATCCAATGAATTGTTCTTCAATTTTCTTTTTGTGGGATAGACAAAAAGGGTACTCTTTATTATTGACCGTTGTCTCAGGTCAAAGTCTTTATATGATAAGTAGCGGTTTCACCAAACCAACGAGCGTTAATGAAGCAAACATGACACTAATCCATATCCAACCAACTCCAGCAAGAACATAACAAAATTCATATCCAAATTGACTAATTACCGTATTTCAAAACCGAGATGTTAGAGAAAACTGTTGATTAACCAAAAAAACCATTGACTATACCTATAACATTGGATGGAGAAGCAGAAAATTAGGGCGAACCCAAGACCAAATAATCCAAAAAATGAGTTGGGATCCTCTACTGTGGCGGGTAGAGGATTGTATTCCCTTTTCACTTCTCAATTTGATATTTACAACGGAAATCCATCTCTAGTCCACCTTATCAGTACTCATATATGGGCCCCTTTTAAATGTATGGTGAAGAGATGTAAAGAAAGCATAATCCTCTACCGACGCGAGTATAGAACCCAGTGGAAACTGATTACTTTAAGATAAAACAATCTTTTTTAGAGAATTAGTTAGTCAAAGGTGACGTCAAGTTCTAGAAGGCTAGAGGTTGGATAAGCTCTCTGGGTGAAATGAGTTGAAGAAGGAAATATTATATGTATATATAGGCTGCAAATGAGAAGTGATGAAAGATGAAGGAGAGCAAGATTGAGAACTAGAAGAGCAAAGGAAGACATTGATTCAATCCACACAGATTAAATTTCTTTGTCATTAAATGAAGGGAGTAGAGAAGCAGGTGAGCAAGGTAAGGCCTAAAGGATTGACGGCGATTCTTAATACACAAAGATGGAAGATTGTCGGTGTTTGCAAGAGAGGTTGGTATAAGATTCGTCAACACCTCTAGATTTGATAGTTGCAGACGAAGGCAAAGACGAACAAGAACTGCAATTTGGTTGCAGATTGATTAAAGTCTGAGAAGGTTCGATCTTTCTAGAATTGTTTGTACAATTGTACATATCATACATCATAGTATAACTTTATAATTATAATGTATTGAAGAATACAATTAAAAACACATTCTCGCCGTGTCTGGTACGACTAAATTTTGTGTTGTTTTTAATCTGTGAAGGATTACATAGTTTTTGTGCATCTCTATCCTCTCTCTTTCTCTCTCTTGCTCATAATGCGTTCATGCACAGGCAGCCCAGCGAAGGAATTTCCACTTCTCTGTGGATGGAGAAAAATCTTCTCTGAAGTATTTCAAAAGCTATCAAGGACCCATTTGAGAACCCACAAGTGTTTGCATTTTGAAAAACAGCAGAAGTAATTTTGATCGTTTTTGAAGCTGAGGCACTTTTTGAAGTGTTTGATAGAAAATGTTTCACGATAACACTTTCAACAACACTTTCAACAGGTTTTAAGCAGAGTTCTTATTTAAAATGTTAAATTTCATGAATATTCCTTTCTAAATTCGTTCATTTAAATCTATCTCGTACCCAACTTTGGTTCGAGAAACAAATGCAACAATTATTGTTGTTGTCTCAAAACTATTTCTTGAAGCATAGAATTTTATAATTTTTAATTTATGTTTAAAAACCTAAAACGAAATAGTTTTACCCAGAAACTAATTTTTGATGGGTTATCAAACGGTTAGTAAGCCTGATAGCTAGAACCCATTTGATCAAGTCCATTCAATTTAAATAACACCATCATAGCCTTGAGCTTGTCGAATTGTTTACAGACCTTCTTTGGTTTTATCATGTTGCTATTCTACCGTGTTCATTCTAATCTTTTAACTGATAGAAACCCTTGTTGCAGATAAAGAAGGGATAGTTCGATGGGGAAGAAGAAGAGAGATGGGTTTCAATCCATTTGGTTTAGCTTGTGTGGTCCAACTTGTGTTAGGTTTTGGTTCTTTTCACTTTTAAGTGTATGAAATATCCTCATGTACTTGAATCATCAAGACTCAGATGGTGCAAGCCCAATGCTGGCCCCAGGTGCACCAGCCTCCAAATGGACAGAATTCCATCTTGGGGTAGTTTATCCATTGCCTCACCTCCAAATCACACCTTGGTCTGACTCAAAAAGGAGAAAGCCATGACTATTAGCCTGACCTTATTTACGTGCCAGCACCTTTGGTTGGCTAGAGATGGGAGGATTTTCAATCAGAAGCATAGGTCCTTGGTGGACATGTTCCAAAGAGCCAAGCGTGCTGCAACAAAGTTCTTATCTTCCTTTAAGATTGTTGTGTCATTGAAGAAGCAGTCAGGCCTCTCAAAACACTGGTGTGCTGAAGCTAAACTCTGTTGGCAGACCACAACATTTGGAGACGTAAGAAGGGATCCCCTTTGAATTGGCAATTGGCAAATGGTTCTATGCGCATGGATGCCCTCAGTGGGGAGGCACTAGCAGTGTGAATGGGCCTCTGTTAAGGGTAATGAATGGTAATGCTTGTAATGCCACTTGGCACTATTGTATTGGCTTTTACATTTCTTTATGTAATTTCTATCTATAAATAAAATTATTGACTTCAAAAATTATTATTCAGAAGATTCATCACATGGTATCATCGGGTTGGTTCGGTTTATCTGGGGTAGTTTAGTCTTTTGCATTGTTCTCCTATGTTTTTTTGTTCGGTTCTTGAATTGAGGATTTTCTTTGGTTCTTGAATCGACGGTTTTGTTCGTTTCTTGCAAGGATTTTCCTGAGCCTACATCAATGGCGGCAGCATCTTCTAAGTCTTCTAGTGTTTACATGTCTTCTTCAACCTTCTCTGCTATTTTGCTTCTGAATGTGCATCATTTCTGTCGATTAAACTTTTGCCAACGAACTTTCTTGTTTGATATTCTCTATTTCTTCCCCTTTTGAAGGGTTCTGGTCATTTACAAAAAAAAAAAAAAAAAAAAAAAAAAAAAAAGAAGGGTTCTGTTCGGATTCACTTGGTTGATGGTTCCTCAGTTGTTCCTTGTAAAGTTCTTTCTGATTAGATCAAAAGCTGGTCTTGTTGTCTCTTACGTGTCATGTTCGGATCGGTTGTTGGTCTACCTCTACGGTGGTTTTCGAAGCGGCTTATGCCCTTCATGTTCATTTGATTGTCTTTACAAAATCTTAAGAAAGGTTCTGACTCCATGGAAGTATATCTTCTTTGTTTGAAAATGATTTTTGGTCAGTTGGCTCTTTCTAGAAAGCCCGTTTTTGAGGATGAGAAGGTTCTTTTTACCTTAGGTGGTCTTGCTTATGAGTTCATGTTAGGTTTTTAACCTTTATACACATGTAATTATAATTATAATTTTATTCCATATTAATTTATATGACAAAAAATCCAACCTAAGTTTAATTAAATACAAATCCTATGGGCTCACAAAGGATAAAATGCACCCATCACCATCCCGGGGGGAATAGATCCATTAACATTTCACCTTCAAAGGCAGAGAAAAATTTATAACCACACCATCGAAGTTCTTAGCACGTGCCAACCTTAACTTGCTGCACTTAATTGTGTGATTGATGTACGTCAATAACATATGACAAGCTGTTGGCATGCCCAACCCCTTAGGTTCATTGACTCGAGTTGTCATTTAAAGTTCTGTAGGTGAAACGAGTATGAATATGAGTTGTTAGAAACTTACATCACCAAGGAGAACAATATATAATCTATTGTGATAGTTTCACTTAAGTTACCGACTAAAACATAGAGCATTACATTGGTGGCCAATCAGAATGTAGAAAGAATTAATAAATATATGTAAACCATGTAAAAAGAATTAATAAATATATGTAAACCATAACACGGAAAGATGCATATTTCATACATTCCATTTATCTATATAAAATGAATTTCAAATTTCAATAGCTTCCAATTTCCAAATAGAAAGAAAAGAGTTCGAAGATGATAAGAGAGGAAAAAAAAAAACTCATTTATCTCATTTTACACTTTTTATCTTTCACCCAATCCACCTCTTTATGTTGTCCTCTATACAATACCATTTTCTTATTCTGACTCAATGGCATATTCTTTGATGCCGTTTCCTACAAACCCCAAATGAAATGATCCACCATACTTTATTGCTAATCCCTCTCTTGTATTCTTCAAATGGGTTTTTGTTTTTAAATTAGATAAAGTAATTAAACATGCATAAAGTCCAGGTAATACATTGCTACATGCTAGGGCATCCTCCGAGCATCTGATAAAAAACTACCAAGTTAACATAGCACCATCCAGAAACATTAAAAGATCTTGGAAATACACTTGTGATCCATAACATATGTTTAGCATTTGAAACATTAGTTAATAGAATAGAAGAAGGCACCATGGCTATGTTAGAGAAAGGAACAGTCAGGGACGACATATAAGAGTCCTAATCACCATCCCTTCATCTGGTAACCATGGTAAAAATTTGGGCGAATTTTGGCCGATTAGCCAAAGGGGAATACTTTTCCTCTACTAAAATCGATAATTCCAAAAGTCACTAGCAAATCGCTGAAAATTCAGATTTCCGATGATTTTCCAGTGAATCGGCGAAAATCCCCAAAATCTCGCAGAACTTGAGATCTTTTACAGCAGCCACCACCGCCTCAGCCATTGCCGACATTTATTGGAGGTGGATTTGCAAACACTGTTAGAGGTGCTGCTGTTGCTTCGTCGCTGTCACTGTTGAGAGATAAATGAAGAAGAAGAAGAAGTGAAATTTCCCATCTTACACTTGGGAGTTTGGAGAATGATTTGTATTCTGCAACTAGAAAGGGGAAAAAGCTAAAACAGAGAGGGAGAAGAGAGTAGAACTGGACTTGGGTGATCTTCAAAATCACAAGATATTGATTTTGACATGAACCGAAGAACTTACTGGAATCCGGTAAAAACCTTTCTGTTGCTTCACTCTTTGACTGACATTTCAGAAAGATTCCTCTGACCATCCTTTGATTGGCAGATGAATACCTCACCAGAGTCTCTACTAGATAATATGGTATTATGCTTCTTTGCATTTTGGAGCTCCTCAAAATCCCTAAAACCCATCATAGTTCGCCGGAACCTTATTTTTTGATTGCCTTCCACTCGATCATCAGACTCAAAAACCCATCTTTGTCAATCAACTCTTGACGTGGATGATGGGAAGTGACGTCGAACAATCAAAACTAGCGCTGAGAATTTTGGCCGAAATGTCGGCGAAATTCACCCATTCACTCATTCGCCAGGTTCGCCAAGGGGCAAACTCGCAAACTTTGCCGAAATGTTGCACCTTGACTGTAACGTTGAAACCTAGTAGTTAACAAAGGATAATATAGATAAAGGAAACATTTTAATATTAGAGAATAAATATATATTTGTTTTTTAGATTTATAATAATAACAAGTCATAATACAAATTAAAAAAATCACTTCTTAGATTTAAGTCTATAGAGAACCAAGAAGCAGGTAACAAAAACAAAACTATAGTACGGAAGAACACTTTAATTTTTCAGGCTTAGTGCCAAGAGGAACCAACGGCCCAAATGTGGAGAGACAAAGACTTAAAAAGAAAAGAAGTCGTTCCATTTTAATTTGGGAGAACAAGGACATAGAGCATCTATAGATTTCTAAGTAGATATAAGAGAAAGCAAGTTTTCTCCTGACACACTTTCATAACAAAGTTGATTTCTTTTTAGATTCATTGACACACCCATGAAAAAAAATGAAATTCTATCTCTATTATTGCTTTTGAATTTTTCATGAGCTTCCTATCAATGCAAGAAACATGCTCATGAACAAAAGACACTAGTTTATTTTATTTATATGAGATCTCCTACCTATAGAGAAGAAAACAATTCTATAAGACATGAAACATGATTGTCTAGGGGAGGCCTCTTTACCCTAAAAAAAAATAAAATTTTAAGCTCCTTTTTACGGCAATTGCGTATTAATCAATCCATATTGAGTCTCTAAACTTGACAAATTACATTATAACCAAAATGGAAGGAAAAGAGAAATTTTTTTTCTTTCTTTTTTCTGGAGCAAAAAGAATTATGCAAGTCTATAGCGTTAGAATGTTTCTGTCCTTGTTTATTTTATATTCTCCATCAGACCCCAATAGCATGATCTGGCATTTGACAGTTGTCCTAACTTTATGAAAAGTTACTTAAAAGCCCCTAAACTATGGATGCACCTCTTGCTACTTGTTTCACAGAGCATGAGGATAAATGCGTAATTATACTTCTCTCACACGTCAAAGCCTTCCCCTTGCCATGGCTCTCGTTTGTTGTTTTCAACTTCTCGAAACCGAAAAAAAAAGAAAAAGAAGGAGAAAAGCAGATAAACAGTTTGATTCTATTTCAATTTCGATTTCTTCCGTACTGGGAGCCAACAAGAGCATTAAATCCTTCATCCCTCGATCTGTGGATCGAGAGGTTTTGGATCGATTTGCTTGATTGGAAAGGATTTAAAGATGGGGGATTTCAATCTAGCTCTGGTCATCGTTGCTATAGTTGTCTGTGTTCTTGTTTTCATCTTCAATGTCTACCTTCTTGTCAACTACCAACATCCAGATGATGCGAACCAAGCGTATTTCCCAAAGTTTGTTGTTGTTTTGGGTCTCTCTGTTGCTGCCATTTCAATACTCATGCTTCCAGCCGATGTGGCGAATCGTTCGGCATGTCAAAACGCGCTTTATAATGGTGCTTGTAATCTCACATTGCCTATGAAGACGCTATGGATTATTATCTACATCGTTGTTGCTGTTCTTGTCTTCTTTGTTATCCCATTCGCCATGTTCTACTACGAAGGCGACCAAGACAAGTCGGTATTTCTAGGGTTTCTATTTTCATTTAGTTTGAATTTGTACTTTCGATTTTTTTCCCCCGGGATTGTTGTAAGTGTCAATTGTGTGCGTTTGCAGGAGCATGGGGAAACGGATAAAGAGCGCATTACTGTGGGTAGTGACGACGGCCATTGTTTGCGCTCTAGTGCTTGGCATTTTATACGGTTGGTTTGAAGCTTTCGTTGATTTACTTTTATAATTGTTTCCGTGTTTGTAAATCTTTCATACAAAATGCTCTGAGGATTTAACTCTGTTCACGAAAATTAACAAGAAATAAAATTCCCAAGCTGACGATTTTGGTGACTAATTGGGAATTTTTGAAGAGATTTGAACAGCTTGGTTCCAGAATGGGTATTAGTGCATGAAAAATATTAATTATCGTTAAAAGTTAATGATAAAACGTGTCTTTAGAATTTGGGTTTTTCTGTTATATTAATAGAAAGATTTTTTTTATTGCACTTGTAATTTGTAAATAACATCCAATCGACAGCTAGGGATTGTAAGATTTCCAGGAACGTTTTAACATTCAATTACTCATTCAACTCACTGAAATATCATCAAGTACATTGGCTTGGTGGGAAAGACAGCACATCTCTTTTTTCTCCCCCTCCCTAGGAGGATGGTTTTGGTGCAATGGTAAATTGCTTCATTATGACTTAGTTGACAACTAAGTTCAAGGTTGCAAACAATCTCTTACAGAGCGGGGTAAGGCTGCGTACGTAATAACTCTTTCCAAACCCCACAACAGCAAGAGCCTCATGCACTAGGTAGCCCATCTTTCATCTTCCTTGAGACTATGAATTAGACAATGGACTTGAAAGGATTAATTGGTGGGTAAGGTTGATTTGGGAGCTGAGCAGAAGATGGTTTTCTTATTGCTTTGTAACATGAGTCAGTTCTTTTTCTTGGTGGGGTCAGAATGTTCTCTATGTAGATAAGTTCATAATCATATCAACTACTTGGGTCAAGCATTATATAGATAGTTCCTATACAACAGCGGAATTCTGAACCTCATTCCCCTTTTATTTTTTCATATAAAGGCTGAAGTTGCTTTGAATTATGCCATCCTGGTTTGCAGATGTTTTTCCAGCTCTAAGCTTTTTACGTAGTGCCATCATTATCATTTGAATTTGATTGCAATTTGATGATATTGATTATGAACAATCATTTATCGTCATTATCATAGCTTTCAAGGCGTATGCACCAAGGTGGTGATCCAAGACATAGGCAACAAAACCAAGTTCCCTGGTGCCTCAGTCCCCATATCCATTGGAATATAAGGGAAAAATTAAGCGAGATAGAACGGGAAGAAATAGAGGAAAAAGAACGTCACTACTTACCTGTCTGTCGCAGAGACCACAGATCCCTCTTTCTTCCAGCATTTGAAAGGAAGAAGAAGCTGTGTGGTTCTAAATTTAATGTAAAAGGTTTTCAAATGATATATTTTTTTATTTTTAATTTTTTTCTTTTAGTTCACTGGCCTTGTATTTATAAGTAAAAGAACTAACATGTACTTTCACATAGTGCTCCAAAAAAAAGTCATAAAAGGTCAAATTCCAATATTTTACATCTAAAGCCCCTTTTTGTATGTGTCCTTTGATTCACAAAGGTGCAAAGTTGCCTTGCTACCGTGGCAACATATGTCATTATGCTTTGTGTATGTCCAAAATTTTTTATTTGTGGTTTTTCATATTTTGCCTCCTTAAATTATTTCTCTTTCCTTCCCTTGTTAGTTTATTTCTCTTTTCCATCCCTTGACCTCCTAGTTTAGGAAATACGATGCACTATACCAAGGTTCGCTACTGTAGGTGTCCTGAATGAGGTGGATAATCAGCCACGTAGGTGTAGATCCTAATCCTTTGAACAAGAGACATGGAATTTATTTGGGCTCCATACCTGGTATTGTATTGTGACCTCCAATACCAACATGTACAGTGTGTATCATTTTTGCCCATAAGATTTAATGGTTTCAATATGTCATGTAATGTGCAAGGTATATGAAACAGCAGCATAGACCAGCTTTGGTGGAGGTGGTATGGGGGCGAATCGGAAATCTCTCTAGTTACTTGCTTTCCTTCTCCGCTGTTTTTGTTAAGATAACTTACATAATTGCGCCTTTCTGACCGCTAGATCCACCTTTTTCCTCTGTAAGGATATTATCTTTTCATGGGTAAGGAAGCTATAAATGTTCATCCACATGGCATAGCTTGCTTACTTCTGGAGTTATGGAGGGCTGACAAACTTGACTGGAGGTCGGTTTCTGATAGGATATTCTAAATTATACCTGTAAAGATCAGTTTGAATATTATGCAATCTCCATAGTGATCTTTAGCAGTTTAGCTCATCCCAAAAAAAGGGTATTGCAGAAACAAAATGATGGGAGAAGCACAAAGTTCTGGAGGTTGATGAGCTAGACAGTATGTTGGCTGGGCATAAAGCATTTTTTTTTTTTTCAGATTGGTTGAACTTGATTGTAGTAAGCTAACTAGTGCATTTTTTGTCTGAGCTTCTGTCAGTCACATCTATACTTCATTGACATATTTTTTTCTTTCTTCTTCCTGTCGCATTGTGTAGGTCTAGTAGGAGAGGTGGACTTCACTGTTAGACACCTTTCTTCAAGCACAACCAATTTCCCTACCACGTGGGATTTTTCTAGTGGTCAGCAATGTGTTGGTGGTGCATCTGTTACTCAGGTTCTTTTCTTTTGCTTTTGCTCTGTGTTCTTTCTGAAGTCGACTTGTTCCAATTTGACTCTTATATGCCTAGGGTTTCTACCACAATGTAGAAATCTTATGGTGATTTGTCCTCATGTCATACTGAGAATCTGCAGTCAAAATAAAATAAAAAGAACAAGAACTTTCTATGGTTCTGTCACAATTTTTGTTAACCCTGCTTTTTGGCTTTTTTATTTTATTTTTGTGTGTGTTTTTTTTTTGGGGTGGGGTGGGGGGGGGGTGTTGCTGCATGTACATGTTGAACATTTCTAACCCCATTTACTCTTCCTTTTGTATCTGTAATTTTTTTCCTCCAGTGCTCTGCATATCTAGCAAGTTCTTCATCACAGGCAACTTGGACCATGCGTGCCACCTTTCCAGAATATGTTGTCGCCCTCACCACCATTATTGGATCCGTTCTTTTCGCTGTATGGTTCTAAACTTAAATTTCCTTTTATGGGCTTTGTATGTAACTTTTTTGCACCTTGGATGTTAGATGTGATTTCAAAATGGTTATATCAGCACAATATCATTTCATCTCAAAGAAACATGTTCTAACTTCCATGTAGTTGGTTGTTACGTTAGCTGATTGTAGAGTTCGAAGTCTTTCTACCTCCCCCTTTTTTTTTTGGGGGGGGGGGGGATATCCAAGTAAATACTATATTTAATATTCTTTTGGTGACTATTAGGATTCCTTTTACACTTTCGATAGGGTTTGGCATTTTGGAAGATGTTCTAGTATTGACGACAATCTTTACTTTGCAGATATTTGGAGGTGTTGGTATTGCTTGCCTACCTTTGAGTCTTATATTTTCATTTATACGGCGGCCAAAAGCTGTTATCACTCGTTCACAATACATCAAGGTGCACCTTTTTTTTTTGTTTTGCATTTGGAGAGTACTAGTTGCTCATAGGGAATGTTTTTCATTGTTTTTTGATATTGGGTACTTATTATGGAGATGGCATCAATATCCTGTAGGAGGCAACTGAATTGGCTAAAAAAGCTAAAGAATTGAAGAAAGCAGCAGATGCTTTGCATCAAGAAGAGAAAAGTGGCTCTAAAGGTCGGAAATGGCGTAAAAATGTTAAGGCAGTTGAAAAGGTACCAACCCCTTGTGTTAGGTTGCTTAATATAAATTTTGATTGCATCATGTTTTCTGTATCTAAAGTGTATTATATGTATGTGAGCGGTTTATTCTTTGTTCCTCGTGTCTTTTGTCAACAATCTCTCTTTTGCTTCCCTATTGGTTCCTGGTTTGAGTTTTCTGATTGTAACATATTTGGTTTAACTGGAGAATTTGTGTTTTGAGCATTGCAGTCTTGGATTCTTGTTATGCAGCGTAATTTATTAAATGCTTGCTGATTCTTTCAGGAGCTGCTCCTTTTAGAAGAAGATGTCAATGCATTAGAAGAGATGTATCCTCAAGGAGAGAAGGTTAGAACTCTATCTATTTTATGATGAAAAATGTAGTTAGTGTTTCTTTTACATCTCATTTCTACTGCTTGCTTTATCCAGGCAGAGACTTCTTGGGCTTTAACTGTCATTGGCTACCTCGCGAAACTTGTATTGGGAATTTTAGGGTAAGTGGTATGCTGAGAGTTAGGATTAATTACTACATTGAAGTTGAATTTGATTCTCAAAATGGTGCGGTTTGTTTGTTAACTTCATTACTTCGATTTGTTCTGAACCTTTGGGCAACTCTACTAGGTCATATTGGATTTAGGGCAAAAAATTGAAGTTTAGTTATTATTTCCATTTTTACCAAGAAAATGAGAAAAGAAAGATAAATTCATCTTCTATTTTTAGTTGGTTGCAAATTTAGAGCAGGGACCTGTTGCATTGTTATTCATCTCTAGCTAGTAGCTATTGGCATTAAAGAGGTAAAGTGTAGATGTTATTTAGAAACTATAATTTTCTTAGTCCACTAACAGTCATGGGGAGTATCTCCGGTTCTGAAATTATCTACCTCATATTATAAATTGAGGCAGAAAGTTTGTGAATGGGTATATCCAAGGAACAAATTTCGACCTTGCAAAAGGCTGAAATTCTATTTCGACTGAAATCGGACACTTTTTTTTCCAGGATTTTGGAACTTCAATTTCGGGCCTCATATGGACTCAAAATGATTTGGATTCTTGCATATTACCTATTTCAAGCATAATAAACACTATAAAACTACTAGTTTACCAAAAAAACCATTGAAAATGTAATATCCAACTTTCCAAGTATATACTACATATGAGAAGAAGCGAAAATCTTACCAATTACAAGTCTACTCTATTCAATGTCTCCCTCTTCCGTCTGCACCCATACAAATTACAATGCAAGTCCCATGATGTTTGCCCCATATAGTTGTTGATGTAGTCAGCAATTGTAGCTTTGTACGTGGCCTCATCCACATGCCTAAGATTTCTTGACAGTGGGAAGTTGTGAATCTCCGAATAAGGAACTGGCTCAATTGCATATGGAAAGGCTGGTGGTGGTGGTGGAATTGAGTGGAAGATCTGCTCAACAAATGAAGGAGCACCCTGACTGTCAGCATAAGGATAAGGTACATACTGACAATAAGGTTCCAGTGGCTGACTCCGATAGGTGACAGTGGGAGGGCCACCATAAGGCTCCACTAGTGGCTGACCCTGAGTCTGTTAGCCAGGAGGGACACCATATGGTTCATAACCATAAACTTCATAAGTCGACCCAGTAGAACCAATATTCTCCACAACATTATCATATGAGGACTCTGCAGGCCTATACCATCCGGATCCTCTGGAGGTGGAGGAGTCTCTAGAATTATCAATGCTCATTGATCTCATAGATCCCACAAGCTCTCGACATCAATCGGACGGTAGGACCTATATGATCGTGTGTCCTCTATGTTATAGCCGTGCTGTCTCCCCTTCCCCTTCCTCAAATATGTTGAGGAAACATTTTGGCCTCGAGATGTAGCTCCAGTATGGTCTGAATCCTGTGTTGCGTGGGTGAACTGACTCTCGCCTGTGAATCTCGGTGGTCGCCCTCCCCCCCTTGACTCTCACGTACTGTTGGTGCTGGTGGTTGTGGTGGTTTGTCCCTAGGATCAACTGAATCTTGATCACGAGGTCCAACACCCTCCTCATCCTCTCCATCATCATCATCGTCCTCGTCATCATCACCACCACCATCAGTCATCACTGGAGGTATGAGTCACATCATCCTCAGTGTCGGACCAAACAATCAAATCCTCCCTTTGGGTGGATGCACTAGGTTGTGGTATGAAGGGACCGGCGGGCGTTGCATGTGCACTCTCCTCCTGGGCCATGAAGTCCTCCACATCAGCCTCCATCTCCTCTGCAACCTGTCTACTGGGATGACCTCCCTCCTCATCCAACAATGGCTCTCCATTGTCCCTGATCCAGTCAACTACTTGGTTTTCATCATCATCCATCTCAAATATGTCGGCCAATTCGATATTGTTACTCCCTTTGTCCATCCCCTGTCTAATATGATCCTCCCTCAGTCTCATATTATAGTGTATGTAGACAAGGTCCTCTAGATGCTTCACACCCAACCGGTTACGCCTCTTTGAGTGAATGAGGCTGAAGGTGCTCTAGTTTTGCTCACAACCAGTGGGGTGAGTCATGTCCAAATTGCAACCACCACTCAACTGCAACAAACATGGACTCCAAGTCATTTCAATACTTAAATAACTAAATTAAAGATAGAATATAGTAATTAAATATATAGTGAAATAAATGAATGAACTTACCCCTAGGGGCGAATTCCCGTCCCGATACGACCACAGAACGACCGAAGCTCCTAATGGCATCCCTAAATGCCTTTATCTAATATATAAAGAAAAAAAAACAATAGCTAGTTATTAGGTTAATGACTTAGTATAAAATTATGAATTGTGAATATCAAATGATTCAAATCACTATCTCACCTCCATAAGGATGATTGCTTGTTTAGATGGATCTGATTCCAACTTCTCCATTACAATTTGGACTGCATCCATCAAATCTTACCTCTTCCCAAGATTGTCGTTGTAATGGTACTTGGGATTTAAATAGTATGCCGTGTAAGAAAAAATATGTTATAAAAGGGAATAGTTAATGCTTAATAGTGTGATAACATATTGAAAATTAAATTGAATACTAGACTTAACAACTCACTAGCCTTATGCAGTGGATGCTGCAACATACACTGCTATCTAACTTGGATGATTTCGAGGACTTTCTTGTTGCCGTGTGGATGGACCTGAGCAATTTGCTGCTTCATCCTCTCTACTGCAACAAATATATGTGGTAGATTAGGGTTTCTCTGCTGATCTAACCATCCTCAACACTTGCATCATAGGCTCAAGCATTGTCACCACTATTCTCACATTATGCCAAAAAATCTTATTAAGTATGGTAACTTTGCTCTCCTTCTTCCCACAGATGAAGAACCCTCCTAGCTAAACCACTGCTCTGATGCAAACATGCTCTTAAGGCCAGTCTTCATACTCTCAAAGCTCTGCAGTGCTATCCAATTGGTAACAAATCTGGTTATGCCTGGCCTCAGTAAGTGACCTTGACACTTGTCCCTCATCATCTTTATTGCATATGTGTGGTTATAGATGGAGGTGCTAACTTGTCGGGCTTGCTCTTCGGTCTTCTTCACAAGCTTGACCTTTCCGATGTCCTTCAGCATTAAGTCAATGCAATGAGCAATACATGGAGTCCAAAAGAGCTTATATTTGTCCATTCATTAAGGCATCAATACAAAGTCATAAAGTGTACATGTAAATATGTTATGTAAATATATGTATTTAAAAATGAAAATTAATACTATATGTTTTGATACCTGGAGTTCTCTTGCATCTTCAACCCAACTTTCTTGTAGTTGGAGCCATTATCAGTCATAATTTGGATCACATTTTTCACTCCAACCTCCTTCACCACTTGCTTAAATAATTTATAAATATATTTTGCATCCTTCTTATCACCGGATGCATCTACTAACTTGAGGAATTCAACATGAAATTGATGATGGACTGTTTAGTGGGACCAATCCAATCATCAGCCATCATTGTCACTCCATAATGACCACACATGGGCTTTAATCCCTTAATATACTCATTTAAGTCCTCTTTATGCTTAGGCAAATAGACATTATATATCTTATATGGAGTGGGTCCTTGTACACCACTCACAGCCTTGCCTATCTCCTTAGTCATATCCCTATAATAGGGCCCTTGGACTGTACGTGTCGGAATACTATGGTAATAAGCCCATTTGGAGAAAGCCATCCCCACTTTTTCCTTCCCACTCCCCCATAAGTGCTTCAACTTTCTTTGCTTGTACTCATGCCTCACAAGTAGGGTCGGATCATTGCGATGAATCTCCAGATCTGGATTTATAGGATGTGCTGACAAACCTCGACCCCTTGTAGGGGCCCGTGGGATAGGAACCTCCTGCCTCACACTCTCACTCCTCCTAGGGACTTGGGAGTTGCTTATGCCTCCCATACATGCTGGTTCTCTAGAGGACCCACAACCCAAATATCTCTGTTGCCTCCTCATGTCATCAACCCTCTGTTGCTCCCTACTCATCATCATTGCTCTCCTGACCTGTTCGGCTTCTAGTTCAGGATCACATCCATACTCTTCTGGCTCATCTATACCATAATCCTCGGGATCTGGAAGGTCATCAAGCATGCATCCTCGAACTCCTCCCTCTTTGTGTTCTCTTCTCTTTCCTCTTTTGCTTTCCCCCACTAATATATGAGGCCATTGCCTTCTTAACCTCTACGGGCACCTTTTGGCACCCTACTACATCTTTGTTTCCACCAGTTAGATGCACCTTCAGTCTAGTGGCCCCACCTCCTCTTATTTGTTTCTTGCAGTAATTACACTCGCTCTTCCTCCTATCAGTTGTCAGTGGCCTCCCATTTTGCCAAGCTATGTCTGACATCTTTGAAAGAGAGTGTTTGATACAGGAAATACACTAAGTATCTTAAAAAGCTCCACAATATGCTCAAAAAATTACATACATGCTTCTAATAATAACCTCCTAATTTTAAATATAAAAAAATATAAGTAATTTTTAACATATAAATAATTTAAAAATATATAAAATACACACTATCTTAAAAAGCTTCATAACATGCTCCAAAAATTGCATACATGCTTCCACTAATACTCTCCTATTTTTAAATTTAAAACAAAAGTTAATTGGTTTTTTTGTAATATTTAATTTTTTTAATTATTTAAATATATATTAAATACAGTAAATTTCATTATTAACAGAAAAAAATTGATTCAACCCCATCATAGCAATATGGTGTCTCAACTCTCACATACATTAATTTGAAGTTCATATATCTATTATACAGATACATTTTTAGCAATATATATAATTTACTAAATAATTTTTAATAACAGAAAAATAAAAAAACAGTGGAAGAATAAAAAATTAATTTTGACACTATAAATTCATAGATCAACACTCTAAAGTAAAAATACTTAAATTTAGAAACAATCCAAGAAGATTTAAGGCACAAACAAAACAAAAATAGAAAAATGAAGAAGTTAGTTACTCACTTTGCAAGATTTGAGAAAATGCAAAAATGAAGGAGCAAATCTAGTGTTTGAATGAAATGGAGTTGTAGAAATTAAGTGAAAAGAGGGATGAAAGCAAGAGAAATAAAAAAAAAAAAAAAAAATAAAAAATAAAAATAAAAAATAAAAAAATAAAAATAGGGTCGAAATATCGATATCGCTTGGTATGCTCGAAAATGGCGATAGGTCGAAATCTGGGTCGAAAATGGACATTTTAGAACTTAAGTTTGTGTCGTTTCAGCTCGATACTGTTTCAGTCGAAATATCGTATTTCGGTCGATATGATAGGATATTGGACACTTTTCGTATTTGTTCTTGTATTTCGTTTCGATTTGGAAAAGTGCTTAGTTTCGGTCGAATTTTGTTTCATGGGTATATCCCCAGGCCCATGTAACATATGAAATATCATCCCAAACAGAGTTGTTCAAGTGCAAAATAAAGCTTTGAAAATCTCAGACCCTGAGATGGTACATGCCAATGCTTTGACTATCAATAGGGTGCATTCCATAACATGGTAGGATATGTCATTGTGTTTCCTGGGTGCTCGACAATTGGAATCAGAACATCATGGTTCCAACTGTGTGGTATCTCAATCCTTCCCTGAGTTTATCATTTTTAATCTAAAAGTTATTTCATGTACAAACTTTTAAAAATTTTGACCTTGGGCTTAAAAAAAAAGGGTTTCCAACATTAGGTAACCAATTCCTCAATGGTGGGATCTTTAAAGTGCATAACTGAAGGGAGAAAGTGTTGGCTCCTATGACGCTTCTTCGTAACTTTGCCAGATGGGCCTTGATTTTTCAAATTGAAACTCTGGATATAACCTTTTTTGAATTTCTTTTGTGGGTGTTGTGCATGGACAAACTTGTGTGATGAGGACTCCTTCATTTTTGACAACTGCTTGGACTCCTAGATTTTGGGCGGCATCATAGTAATCAACTATTCTTTTTGTAATATTTGGAGCTACTAAAGATATACATTATATCTTGGGTTGACTGAGATACTTCAATGCTCTATTTGCCAGTTCTTTTTGTTGTTAGATTAAGAGAAAATGGTGAACTATTTGGCATTATTGGATCGGAACTTCTTCTAATGGCAGATATTGTATTATGTTGTTAGCAGTTAGAGAGCTGCCTGCCAATTGGTGTGGACTGTTTAATCTTCTTATTATGGCCAGACTCTGCTTGGGTTCCTACTCCCAATGTTAACACTTTTATATTTTGCAGGGGTCTTAATTTACTAAGAAACCATGACTAGGTGTATGCTCTGTTTCTTTTAGCAAGTGTTACATGTGATGGCAATGAGGCTTAAAATGCACTGTTTTATATCTTTTTATTTTACATTGAAGCTAGAGATTTTGAGTAGTCCATGCATTGCAGTATTTGTGTGATTCTGAATATATTGGAATAATTCAAAATAAATTCATTCAATTTCTTAAGTCACGTAAAGGTCTCTCAGTTATGTAGCTGCAGCCTCTTCTTTCCTGATCTTTTATTTTTGTTTTAAGTTTTCTGATGGATTGCTAAAGTGTTATATAACTTCAGTTTGCAATTTACTCTTTGCTTTCCAGGTTGATTGTATCAGTGGCTTGGGTGGCACATATTGTTATATATTTGTTGATCAGTCCTCCTCTTTCTCCTTTTCTTAATGAGGTTTTTGTCAAACTGGACAGTGTCTGGGGTAAGTTGTTTGAAAACATTGCATCAACCCCTGCCCGAGGAGTGGGCTTTTCCTTGAAAATTCTTGGTTTCTGACTCATGGATTCTACTACTTGACCAGGTCTTCTAGGTACTGTAGCCTTTGCCTTCTTCTGCTTCTACCTTCTGATGGCAGTTGTTGCTGGGGCAATGATGCTTGGTCTAAGGCTGGTTTTCATAACTATTCACCCTATGAAGTAGGGAATCTTCTCTCAGTGGTTGTTGCACATTTTCTTATCATTTTTACTTGTTGCTGTTTTATATCCTTGTTTTTAATCTTCAATTTTACCCTTTCTTTTCCAGGTGGGGAGGAACTCTTATGAATTCGTTTCTTTTCAATGTTGGACTCATTCTCCTTTGCTCGATCAGGTCTAACCTTGTTTGGCATCCTAAACCTTTTCTGGATATCAAAGCTGTAGATTGACCATGTTTAACTAGATTGAGGCTTGTCTATGAGGTTCATCTCATCATCAATCAGATAAGAGCAGAAAAACATGGACTGAATATTCTGAAAAAGGACTCATACAGAAACTAGTGAGCCCTATTAATCCCCTAAAGATTAATATCTTTATGGGTTCTGGCGTATGGTTTGTGTCAAGAGAACAACTTTAGTCATAGATATAGGAACCTGTAGCCTGCATTACCACCTGAAACGGTAAATTGAGGACTCATTAATCATGAAATAAGGCTCAATTAGTGACTTTTTAATACGATGGATCTTCTCAATAGGTACCATGTCATCTTGTCATAAAGACTCTGCTTTGTTTTCTGGTTCTTTTGGGAAAAGATAGTTGTCATCTGTCTGCGATATGTCAAATGGCTTGATATTTCAGAAGATATCCATTTATGAAGATCTCTAGAGGTTTTCCTTATATCCTCATTTTATGTTTGTTTTATCCTTTTTTGCAGTGTGATTCAGTTCTGTTCTACTGCTTTTGGTTATTATGCCCAAGCAACTGCTGCCCAAGAAATATTTGGCCACACCTTGCAGTCTCTTCGTGGAATTAAATATCTGTACATGTGAGTTACAAAACTTACAACCAACCACTTTTCTTACAGCTTGATCCACTGTTTATGCTTGGATGACTGAGATAATTGTATTTTTTTGGTCACTTCATACAGGTATAATGTGTTTCAAATTGCATTCGTCGCTTTAGCAGGGCTTACGCTTGTTTATTATGCAGCCTTTGTAAGTTATATTCCTCAGACACTCTGTCCAGTGGGAAGGAAGTAGGACAATCTCTTAATTATCTTGTAATATTTTCAGGGATGGAGAAAAAAGAAAACAACTGGCAGATTCCAGCTTTCTAATTAAGTAGTGCTTCTTGGAAGAAGATTTGACTGCGAGACTCGCGTGTTCTCATAGTCTTATCATTTATCTTGAAGTGATATTCAGAGTTGGATGTTAATGGGCTGACTTTGTTTCAATATGGTGATGTCAAAACAATGGCGAATCCTTGGGCTGTTGTGAAATCTATGATTTGGTTAAATGGTACGCTCCTGCTGCTGGTGCTAGTGTTGTTGATGTTGTTGATGGCACCTGGGGTATCTCACACTTGGTTTCGTTCTTTTATCCTTCCATGTCTTTGTAATATTGTTTCATGGTTCATTGTCTTATGAAAATAGCCGTAGTACTGCTTTTGACAGTGATTTTGTACTTCTGGAGAAGGATTTGGGGCTTGGGTTTGGTTGGATAACTATAACTGCTGTAATTTATAGATTTCAGAGGAACAGTATTCTTTTTGGTTTGTGCAGAGAATCAGACTATTCATTTTTATGTACACACGAGATTGCTTCATATGGCACAATTCCTTGAAAATTTAGCCTGAGTTTTGGAATCTTGTGGTACCTTGACCAATGAGTTTACTGTTTTGGAAACGCTTTCTTCATTTCTGTCGTCTGTTCTACTGTTGGGGGCCCTTATGATCGAAAGGAAGAAACGCATTGATGTTAGGTTTTGTGTATCCATCAAATCCAGTCCATTTTAAATTTTCACTTCTGACACAAAATTATGAGCTATTTGTGTATTTGCACTATTTGAACATCGGAACTGGAGTCATCATCGGTTCGTCTTGATGTTCTCTTTTGTGACAACAGTTGTCTGTTTTGAAGTGTTCTTGGTGTAACCATTGTACAGTGTGTCGGCGATATATTACCAACACACGGCGAAATATTGCCGACTTTTATAAAATGTCAACGATATATCACCGAAATATCGTGAAAAGTTGATTTTTCGGTGATATATCGCCAAATTAACCATATTTACAAGAATTTCATTCGTTTTTCACCAATTTTTCAATCAAATTTTGTCAAAGTGACGTAAAAACTCTATGGGCTCTGGGGGCGCTGCCTCCACACCTCCACTGGGGCAGCCTTCCCGGACCTCGCCTGCTCACCGGGAAGCGGGACCCATGTTTGTTGGCAACAAAATGTGAAGCATGAATCATGCTCAACATAATTATATAATGAATTGTAGAGTTTAATACTTCTCTTCACGAGTTGTGTATTTGTATTCTCTTTACATGTTTACATTAGTTTATATGAGTTTTCCAAACTTCAAGTTTTGGCTGCATATAGCTTGGCATGTGCCAATTAGAAACTTTAGATTAAGTGATGTTTTAGGCTTGAATAATGCTCCCATTGTGTTTATTGGCCTCAAATTAGGCAACACAACAAATTTAAGCCAAAATGACTCTAAATACCCCCCGAAATCGGATGTCGAAATTTCATTGACATCCTGCCAAGTCGCCGACATATCGGTGAAATGTCGCCGTGTTTGTGGTGTCGCCAGTCACCGACATGGCGACACGACTTGATATGTCGGACTTTGGGTGTAACTGGTGGTCTGACCCTTGTTGGGAGTCATCAAGTGCGGTTGTATTCCTTTAAGCTGCATTGTTTGCAAAGGTGGGGTAAGAAGAAAAGAAATACATGTGGGCCCTATATGTAATGGTGTGAGGGAAAAGAAAAAGAAATGAAGGGATTTTATAAAAAAGTGGTAAATGTGGGTTTTATTTTTTCACATTTTTTCCTACAAAATTTCACATATTTTGTAGAATTTTAAAAAGGCATGAGGTGGAAAAGTTAACATGTTACTCAACAGACAAGCTTTCTTAAATTAAGAAAATCTCTAATTTTCTCATTCCCATCAACCAAGCAAATCACACTTTTGGGATTCAATGGAAAAAATATATTTTTAAAATTTTTTTCCCACCCCATCTTTATTTAAGTAAACAAATGCAGCTTTAAGCATGACACCAACTACCATGATTATAGTAAAGGTTTAAATTATTGAACTTTATCATATTATATGCATCATTATCTTTGTATTATGTATTGTATTATATTGGCCAATATATTTTGATATGTATGATTTGATTGTATTTAACATATATATATATAGATATATATAGTACTTAAGAATACTTTTAAACCTTGATCATAACTTGTGTATGAATTTTTTTTTTTTAAAATTGAATTGGTCAGTGGGCCCCTTCAAAGCTTGTTGGTAGCCCAATTATGAACAAGTATTAAGGTAAAAAAAAAGTCCATGCTTTGATCTACAAGGTTCAATTGTTCGTATTATACCCCTTAAAAAATGTAAAATCTGTATGTTGAAAATTTTTCTAACGTCCTTATTTAATGAAAAGACATTGAAGAAGTTTTCTTCAATAAGTAAAACTTTTCACGGTAGAATTTTTTGAGGTGCATTTTTATAGAAAAATTTTCTGATAAAATTTGATGCCGGAGTTTTTTTTTTTGGTAGAATTAGCAGTGAAGTAATTGAAATCATAAGTTATTTCAGTACCCTCCATGGTATAGTGCACCTGAACCAATGGATTAGTTTGCTAAATTGTCAGGAGTATTATTTATTTAACTTACCATTTTCTAGCATGGCATAGTGAGACTTAGGCTGCGTTTGTTTGCAAAGGTCAGGTGGGAAAAAAAAATGAGTCCCATGTTTAGTGGGGTGAGGGAGAAGGAAAGGAAATGAAAGGAAAGGGTTTCGTAGAAAAGTGATAGTGGTGGGTCCCACTTTATATTTTTTCCAAAATTTTCCACAATATCCTACCAAATTTGTGGGGGTTTTAAAATGGTTTGGGGTGGAAAAGTTGGGTTGTCAAATCAACAGATAAGTTTCCCACCCCACCTTTATGTGAAAATTCTTGAAAAAAGTGTAGATTTTTTTACTTTTCCCTTAAATTCCAAAATGATAGATTGTTTGGTTGCTTGGGGTGAGAAAGTGAGAGACAAGTTTCCACATTACCAAACAAGGAAATTTGCCTGGTGATGTGGCAACCCAACTTTCTCACCTCAAGCCATTTTAAAACCCCACATATTTGGTGGGACTTTGTGGGAAAGTTAGAAAAAGTAAAAAGTGATACCCACAACAATCACTTTTCCACAAAACCCTTTCCTTTCTTTTCCTTCTCCTTCACCCTACCATACATGGGACCCACATGTTTTTTTTTCTTTTTCACCCCACCTTTGCAAACAAATGCAGCCTTAGGGTTTTCGACTATGGGTATTGGGAAGGGTTTAAAATGCTATTTTTGAGTGTTCATAAGAGCTCACCATCATAATATTCTTTCATTACCTAATGAAAAGTTCTTCAATTTCATCTATGAACGTAGCACAACATGTGAAGCATGGCAAATCTTTGCATCATCTTGGATTTATTTTTATTTTTTTTCTGTTATTTCTTTGGTGTGTAGCAATATTTGCATATTTAGCCTTAAAATGGGAGTATTGGAATTTTCTTTCATTAAGATTGTTTTTTACTCTTTGAGAGTGGAAATCATTTAAGGGGAGGCTTGGTGTATTGATCAAAGGAACAAAGTTATAGCTTGAGGTCAAGGTAGCAAAACAAGTTTTCTCTAAAATTTCTTAGGATATTATAGAATAAAATACCCCCTGAAACTCGCTTGTGTGAAAACATTTAGTAATAGATTATCATTTTATGGAAGGAAAGTCATTTCATGCAGTGAGCTTATTTCTAAGGTTGCATTTGTTTCCGCAATCCCCTGGAATCGGTTTCCAGAGAACCATGATTCCACAAAAAAAAAAAAAATCGTTTGGTTGCAAAGTGATTTCAAATCCACGTGATTCGTGAGAAGGGATATTATTGTATCCATTAGAAGCATGGTATAGAGGACATTATCCATATTCGGGGAATAGGTTTTTGACTTATTCTTTTTTTTACACATCACGGGAGAATAAGAGTTGTACTGACTCCCTAGCTAAGAAGACAATCTTTTTATTGAGTAAATATGAGTTAATTATGTATGACTACCTTATCTCCGATACTTGAGTTTTCAACATATATATTCATTTTCTATATATTTCCTCCCCAACTACTCATGCTGTCTCTAGTAATTTTGAATTACACATGATCATCTAAACTAAACGCATTAGAAGGAGAAACAACTCTACCTCATCTCATAAGGGTTGCCTATTCCACGTTGACAGCTTTAAAATCATTAGATTAGAATTATTTTGTTTATTCACCGATAGATTGAATATAAATATTTTTTTCTTATATAATTAAATTTTATTTGACAAGTATAAACTGGTTCAAAATGTAACCAGTTTCAGTTTCTTCATCTTGTTGAACACTTCTCTACGTGCCATCATCAACAATGTGGTCTTTCTTTCAAACAATGACCCCACTCCACGCCCATGCATGTTCCTTGTCACAAAATGGCAAAAACCGTTTCCACTTTCTTTATGAATGATTTCATTACCTTTGCAGCTTTGCTTTAAATGACCCTCAAGGAGGATTTATATACAATAAGAAATATATTAGACAATACTTATATGCCAGCTTTATGTAGTTATGTTAGGTTTTTTTTATTAAAATTTATATTAAGTTTCAAAATTAGTTTTTGTATTTTTTTATTTAAATTGTTTTGTTAGTGTGTGGGACCCATGAGGCACCCATGAATAAATGAGGCCCTTCATGACCTTGGCTATGAAGCTCTTCA
Organism: Hakea prostrata; assembly: GCF_041222555.1. NCBI lineage: Eukaryota > Viridiplantae > Streptophyta > Magnoliopsida > Proteales > Proteaceae > Hakea > Hakea prostrata. The sequence continues at coordinate 46,985,878 of NC_142607.1, read as the reverse complement.
TAACATTGATCATGGGTCTTAAAGGTCTTGATCATGATGATGAGGTGAGCTTACTTGTAGGGTGAAATTTACTCAAATTCTAACTATTGACTTTCAATTCTTATTTCAACTTCATGACTACTCATGGCCATTACCATGTTGGGGTTAAGATTATTGAATGGATTAAATCCAATTCATACAAAAGAAGTGAATATGAGAGTAATTCTCCATTTAGTGGGGAGGTTAAGTCAAGGTGGTTTATTTCCATTTGGACAAGCCCATTGATTCTCCATTAGTAAGAATTGATTATCCCCCTTGTGAGGAGGTAAGTCATTGTGATTCAATGACCCAATTCCTTGCCTTGAGAATCTCAAGGGGTGTAAGGTGTGGTTTTGGCCTATATAAATCCATCCCCTTCCTTGCATGTGGTGTGGAATAGAGACACTCCTTACATGCATTATTTGTTTAACAAAGTTCATTTCTTTCTTTGAGTTTGTTTAAGTGTTGTGCTATAGCTTTTGCTCATTGAAGGGCTAAAAGAGCTATCTCATCTTCTAGTTGGAGGTTTTATCTTGGAGGTGGTGGTGCGAAGAACCCTTGGTAGTAGGTTGCATCAATTATTTTATTAAATTAAAGAATAGACCCATATATATTTTGTGGGGCCCACACATATTTGAAAAAATGATAAATTATTGATAATGATATATTTTTTTCCGACAAAATATAGGTAAAATTAAAGCAACAATATAAAAGAAATATACACATGACTTCAACTCTAAAAGTAAATGCAAACCAAAATTTTCAGGAGGAGACGAAACCAAAAAAAAATTTTTAGATAAGAGATGCAAATCAATGGTAGTTAGTTACCTACTAACTATAGACATTTTATTCACAATACAAAATCAAATAACAAAAACGCGAATAAATAAAGAAACATAGAATATAAAATCAAATTAAAAAAAATAACAAAAGAAAAGAGAAAAAAGAAACAATGAATAAATGAGAAAGAGACTTAATTGTGGAGTAGATTTTTTTCAAATTTTCTAAAGCCACGCTTAGGGAAGAGAATAAATAGGAAAAAAGAGGATAGAGGAGAGGAGATAAGAGAATAAATAGGGATGAAGAGTTAGGTTTAATTAGAAATAATATTTTGATTTTTGAATACCTAAATAAGATTTTTTCAAAATCCAACCCACGTTATAGAAACATAAGAGAAAAATAGGAAAAAAGACGAGAGAGAAGAGAGGGGAGAATAAAGGGAGATGGATAGTTTTTTATTAGGAATGACAAACCCATATTTTACATAAAAATGTTCACAATATTGGGAGGGGGCAAATAGTGACATTCCATGTAGGAAGAGAAAACGGAAAAATTAAAGGAATTAGGGGAATATGGATAAAATTTAAAAAAGGCCAGCCCAGGTTGGCTAAGCTTTGCTCATTGAAGGGCTAAAAGAGCTATCTCATCTTCTAGTTGGAGATTTTATCTTGGAGGTGGTGGTGCGAAGAACCCTTGATAGAAGGTTGCATCAATTATTTTAAAGACAACACTCAAAATGTGACTCAACCTCGTTCGTCGGTGGTTCGTTCGATTGCAACATTAAGCTCTCCGGATTGGCTAGGGATCTTCATCTTTTAATTGTATTACAATTTCATTATTGTGTCCTGTAGAATTTGTAATACAATTACCCAACAAATTATGCTGGAAAGGTGAGATGTCATCTTAGCCAAATATATGGGATGACAATTGATAATCCAGATACATATGGTTAGATAATACCTCATCTTCCAAATATGTATAATCTGCATAAATATGGCATGCAAATATTTTCCAAGCATATATAATCATATTATCATATTACTATTATAAAAGTATGAACTCAAAGGACATGACTACATTTCAGTTACCTTAAATACCTTTATGTATTCAAATAATAAGAACTTTAAGTCACTAATAAATGATGTCTGAAATTGTAAATTTCATTCACAAATATATGTTTGAAGAATATTTCATCCACTGAAAGGGGGGGGGGGGGGGGGGAAATCAATTTCTTGTAGGAGTATAATTATATTTTTGGAAGAAAGAAAATTCATAATTTACAAAGAAATATCCAGCATCTTCGTATCATAAAATAAAAGTAGGTTTGTAGTTGAATAATAAGCAGTAGTAACATAAAAAAATAGTTTCCTGTACATATATATAATTTTATTTATGTCCGTGGTTTATTTGAGAACAAGACACAATCTCTGATAAACAATTATATTTGAAAACACATTACACATGCATGTGCACGTTGTCCTTATTAGTTTACATAAAAATAGCACACAAATATTCTCATGATATCTTAATTTTCCTTTATAATTTACATAAATATGGCATGTAAATATTCTCAAGAATACGATTTATTATACACTAATCAAAAGGAATCTACACGAGGACACTAAGGGGTCATATCCATTTGAAAACTTCCCAACACTATGAGAAATTATGTGAACTCTTGTATTTCAGCCAACGCATTCTGAGCCCGCACATCAGCCATTGAAGCTTCAAAATCAACGTAAAACAGGTATTCAAAATGCTTCGCTGTCCCATCATTCGTATCATCTACCACCCTGATTGGACTGTTCCTATGCGGCCTATTCTCGATCTTCGTCAAACTGATATTTCTTAAAGAAAACGCAAACAACACCTTGAACAACATCAAAGTCCCCTTAATCACCCAATATACCTTTCTAGGTTATCCGAAAGGAAAACAAACACGTGAATAGTGACTTTAAAAAATTTATGCCAAGACCTCCGTAAGATGAAAACAATATCTTATTTATTTTTTCTGATGTGAATGATCCACCTTCAACTCTTGCTCTGATACCACTATATCACTACAAGAAAATAAGGCTTTAAAAGTCTTTGACAAATGCCTTTATAATTTTAAAAAATGCTTCTAATACCTTTAGAGGCATTTTCTATAAATGCTGCTTAAATGCCTTTATAAGTAATGTCATAAAAGACTAAGCCTTTTAGAGGTAATTTAACAAATGCCTATATTATTCATATTTTAGAGACACTTTTTTAGTAGCATTTGTAAAATGCTCAAAAAAGTTTCTTATTGCATTTGCAAAATGCCTCTAAAGATTTTGTTATTGTTAATTTCAATTGCAAAAATTGTTTTTGAGGCATTTATATTATAAATAGAGACTTTTTCACAATTCTAATGACCATTTTTATTTTTGTGGACAATTGAATAATACCACTTGAAAAAAACTATTTTTTTCCTCATCTCACACATTTTTTTTCTTGATCTGTGAAATACTACAAATAGATTAATTACAATACTCCAAACACATTAATTATAGATTTTTTTTTATTTATTCATATAAAAAAAATCATTGTATACATAAAATGTTTATAAACAACCAAATTTTCTACAGATACTGCAAAAATACCTCTAAAAAAAATACATTGTTTACACTTTGATTTCAGTACAAATGTGCAAATGACACGTGTATTGTAGCTCCAATAGGAAGGACATCCTCGTCAATTGTGAACTAGGGCTATGTAGAGGGTGAGACTTTCCTACCCTTTCACCTATCATGAGAAATGATCCAAATACCTTGTCTAAAAAAAAGCAAAATCTTCATTACTCATGAAATAAAAAGCACTGTGAGCATTGTTGTTTTCCCATGAAGATTACCCAAGGAAATTGGTGGGTTCAACCTTCTGAAGTACTTGGGCTTGAAAGGAACCTCAATAAAAAGAATTCAACATTCAATGGGGAACCTCTACAATTTACAAACCTTGGATCTGTTTTGGACATATCTTAGTGGCATTCCCAAGAAAATATGGAGAATGCACTAACTAAGACATCTTATTTGCCACATGTTACGGCAGTTTCCAAGTGAAGTAGTGGAATGCATGGAAAAGGTTGTGAATAAGATTGGTGGTCTAAGTAGTCTTTCTAGAATCAATAATTTGAGGGAACTCCAAACGTTGTGTCTCGATGAAGGCAGTTGGGTGGATGCACTTGACAAGTTGACAAATTTGAGGCAACTCAAGATATGAATCTAGAAGAAGAATTACCTAATTTTTCTAGATTGATAAAGCTTAGCCTTCCAGAGGATGGCAGAAGTCCACTGGAGATTTAATCAGTTCCGGAATGAATTTATCAAAAACCATCAAGACATATTCCAACTCTAATATTTCCTTATTCATTATGAGCCACAAAGATGAAATTATATCAAATGAGATGCCATTACAATTACCTGCCATCAAGAAATCTTCTACATATGTAAGGCTTCCCAACTAAAACCTGATAGAGGCCCAAAGTACTTCCATGTGAAAATCTTGCTATTTTAAGCCAAGATACTCTATGAATATATGAAATTACAATATTCGTATGACTCAATAATCCCATACCAAAGTGAAAAAAATAAAATTGGAATTACACATATTGATCACACTAGAATATTATTTAGCCCATATGTCTATGCAATTCATCCATCCCATAATGCAATTATGGAGCCATAAACTCCAAAACATTCTCTTTGGAAATAACAATATATTTTGATATAACAATCATGTGAACCAAGTAAAGATATTTAGTCATGAAGATTTGTAAACCCAATAAATTGTTATACTTTCAAAAGAACCATGCCTTTTAACTTTGTTATGAAACAATAAATTCAAGGCTAACAACTTTGATCATTTAGAGTTTTTGCATCCAACCTAACAAAAATAAATCATATTAAATAAAACATGACATTGTTGGGTAAGCATCTTGAACAAAATATATTCAATAGAATAATATGCACAAGATGAACTTAATATCTTCTTTTCTTCCGATACTTTTTAATGGATTTTTGGCCGTCACAAATCAATACTTACTTGATGAACTAATTAAAATTATAATTTCAAAACACCTAGTATATGAAACTAATAAGAACCAATGTAATAATGTCTTTAGCTTGAATAAACAATTTTTTTGAAAAAACACCTTTAACTTACCCATTTATAGCACAAGAATATGAAAAACCATATAAGAAGTATACATCATCTTCTTCTCTTCCTTTCAACTTTATTTTTCCCTTACATTTAATATATTGAGAAAGTAAAATAAATAACATTATAACCTATAACGATAGGTTAACATTCTAAACAACCAAATAAATAGATGAAAAAAACTCATGGTAGTCATCCTTGTAAATTCATCTCCAGAATTTAAGGAAAATTTCATACTAAAGCAACAACCATTATGTAATATCTTAATAACGATTTTCATTAGAATTACATATAACAAGCAAACATATAACAAACTTGTACTGATGTTTCAAACATCAAAATAGGTGGAAATGTCATATGGTCCTCATTTCATTAGATCTTTAGAATAGGAGCATCAAACAATTTTAATAGTAGCTCATAGAGTTTCTTAACAGCTAAAGAGTCTAATAAACTCTTTGCCCTTACCATGATGTCTATAAATCAATTGAAGAGGATAATCTCTCAGCAATAAAGTCAAGATGGCTTTCACCATACTTGCACCAATCACTAAGTATTTCAACCACGGCTACCATCCACTCATTTACACCACCATCCGCAATAAATAATTTATCTTTCCAAAAACTCAAAAAATTATCAAGAACTAGCCCATCAAAGGTTTCCATCTTTTCATTAAGAGGTTGGATCTCCTCTATTCTTTTACGCTTGGAACAAGAACCCATGTCTTGTACCTTAAATAATTTGTTTTAAGATTGTTAGCCAAAATTGAAAATATAATTAGGGGAAGAAATAATCAAGAGAAGAATTTGGAAAGACTTGTAAACAGAACCTGAATCGAAAAGAGAAGAGTAAAGGAAAATCGTCGAGGTGCGTCAGACACTTTCCTTAAAACAAATTTGTCCCTTCCACAATGTGCTTGAGGATTCAACGGACGTTTGTCTCCCATGATACAACAACGAACAACAGAATACTCAGCACAAAGTAGACCACTATGACGGACTTGTTAAGTGCATTCTTTCTATCACCGGAACACCACAAAGCAACAAGACTCTAAAAAAAAGACTTTAGCAAGACTTTAAAACAGAAAGAATGAATAAACCCAAGATTTTTTTCTTGTCAAAAGGAAGAGCTTCAATGAACCTTCTTCAATCAACCATCTTCAAGAATCATAAAACACTATGAAGACTTTCAAAGCTCGTTAGCAAAATTCTTAAAACACAAGAAAGAAAACCCCAAAACAACAACCATCTTCATCAAGAGGGGATCCCTATTTATAAAGGAGGTCTATGTCTCTTTAACTTGCTTGATAGATGAAAAGCCATATTCACTATTGTCAAACTTAATGAAATAAGTTTTGGGAAATGAAAAGCTTTAGACTTTAATAAACAAACTAGGAAAATAGAAGTTTCTTGGGAAATCAAGAGTCCCAAAACCTTCTATTAATCACAATAGAGAAATGAGAAGTTTGGTTGTTAGGAAATAAAAGGTCTCATAACCTCCAATCATGAACTCTCTTTAGGAGATGAAACACAAAATAATCCATAGGTATTCTCATAACCCTTCATTCATGATATCTCCTTGTGTAATGAATCACCAAATAGTCCATAGGTATTCCATGCACTTGTTTCCACAAATTCTCCATATTTAATGATTTTTATTCATATTCACTCATGCTCAAAGAGCATATTCCAACAAGTACCAACTTATTGGCTAAAAAGTTCAAATTTTTTTAAGGAGTTTAAACAATTGTCTATTTCGTGTTGGCTTTGCTTTCTTTGTAATAAAATCTCATCTTTCCCAAAATCAATGTTTTAAATTAGTACCAACCTAAATGCCAAAAAGTTTAAAAGATTTTCATGAAAACCTTGTTACATGTATAAGGAAAACCAGAAGATAGAGATGTCGAAATTTTTAGTCATACATCGGATGATTTGGGAGAATTGGGGAATGATGAGAGGCTATAAATGGATGACTCCCCCTCCACATGTAATTCATCTCAAAATATTTTTCCTTCTTGTAATTATTTATATATAGTGGAATTTTTCTTTTGCCCATGTTTTTTTTCTTTTCTTCTTCTTTTTAAGGGTTTTTCACTTAAATGCTTGTGCTCTTCTTTTCTTTTATTTGCTGATTGTTCTATTCAGTGAATTTTTTTTTATAACTCGATAGTGGTATCAGAGCAAGAGTTGAATATAGATCCTTCACATCAGAAAAAATAAGTAAGATATTCAGTGTATTTTTTATAACTCGATAGTGGTATCATAGTAAGAGTTGAATGTGGATCCTTCACATCAGAAAAAATAAGTAAGATATTCGTTGAATTTTTTATAACCCGATAGTGGTATCAGAGCAATAGTTGAATGTGGATCTTTCACATCAGAAAAAATAAATAGGATATTCGGTGTGTTTTTTATAAACTGATAGTGGTCTCAGAGCAAGAATTGAATGTGAATTCTTCACATTAGAAAAAATAAGTAAGATACTCGGTGGGTTTTTTATAATCCGAAAGTGGTATCAAAACAAAAGTTAAATGTGGATCATCTACATTAGAAAAAATAAATGCAATTCTTCTCATTGTAAAATCGTGCAATTCTATGTCAAATTCTAACAATTCTCATCTATGGCCGTATCTCATATTTTTCTTTTCATTTTTGAACATGTGCATAATTTTGTTTGACACACAGTTTTGGTAAGTTTTGTACTATGATAATTGGGTGTATTTTATATTAGTCGATATTTGCTTGTTTTCCAAGTCCTTTCTAAGTTTTTAACTACAGTAAAATCTACAAAATTCATGGCAATGAATAAGTTGAATTCTTGATCAAGAAAATCATTGAGGACTTCCTATAGATAAATATCCTGGCATCATTATGGCATACAATAAATTTTTCATGTCCAATCATTTGAGCCATATCCTTAATTCATCTAGCTTACTTTGATTAGAACCTATAGGAGCATAGGTTGTCTTTCATTGCATCAAACAGTCTACAAGCATGAAGTTTTTCCTTGTTGCTAAATGTTGCTAAAGTTTGAAACTAATCAAGTACCATCTCTTCAATGTTTTGTAGGGACACAATAGAGAACTTATTGATGGTTTATGGGTATTCTTTATGCATCATGCTTGTTTCTTGGGATCAACAATGCTTTTACAGTGCAATCAATTATTTATGTTGAGAGGACAATCTTCTATATAAAGAGAGAGAGCAGCTGGAATGTACTCTCCATTTCCTTATGCGTGGCCCCAGATATGAATATTGGTTATTATATAAGCACAGATCTTGTTAAGTAAACTAATCAGTATATTACCTTTTTTTTGTTGGTAGAGGCTGATAGAAATTCCATACATTGCTATGCAAACAATAATATTTGGTGTCATCACATATTTCATGATCAGTTTTTGAAAGAACAATAGCTATTGTTTAAAACCTATTTTCCATGTTATTTTACACCATGAAAGCTGATTATAACTTATTTTCCCTAGTCCTTAGTTGTAGACAGATCTTAAAAGTGAGCTTACACTTGTTTCATAAGTAAGATCTAGCTGGAATAATTTGACCATTCAGTTCATAAGACCTGTTAAGCAGTTGAACACTTTTTGAAGCACTCATTTGGTTCATTTAGTAGTTTTCTATCTTCTGTTGTTTGCTGAAAATAATAAATTATTTTTTTGATTTAATAATGTAGCTTATACTGCTTTTCTTGTATAAACTAAAACCCAAACAATATCAATTTTATAGTCTGCTTTTCATTACCATGTTTTGTTTCATAGACAAGATTTTTCTGAAACACGGATAACATAAAAATGTGAAGAACTTCTTTCTTAAAAAGGAAAAGGTTGAGGAGCGGTTAACCAATTTCTTCAACAACATTTGAACATGCTGTTGTAGGGGTGTCAATTTGTAGCCCGAACTGTTGAAACCGAACCGCACAGGCCCGTTATAGCCCTAATCGGCCCGGTCCGAACCTTAATGGGCTGTGTTTGGGCTGAGGGTAGCGGAGCTCGCACCAACTCGAAACCGAACCGCAACCCGTTATAGCCCGTTTTACAACCCGTTTTATAATTTTACATTAAATAGTTTTTGAATCATTATACTACCACTACGTAGTTGGTATAGACAATTAAAAAATTTATGCATGAATTCAAAGATCAAATAGTTATTTTACTACTTAATTTCTACTTAAAATATTTTACTACTTAATATCTAGGTTTTTCATAGAATTTTGGCTTTTGTTGTAGGATGTTAAATTATTTCTTCTTGTTCTTTTTCTTGCACACCATAAACTGTTAGCCCAAACCGTTAGTTAGCCCGAACCCACACCGCACCAAACCGAAATCGGCCCGAAACTGTTATTTTGCTAATGGGCCGTGTTTGGGCTAGGTGTTTTTCAGCCCGAAACGTTTGGCCCAGTCCGAAACTGCCAAAACCGCACCGTTGACACCCCTATGTTGTTGCTAGTGCTCACTTAAAGTGTTTAAGACTCCATGCCAGTTAAGAGTTTCAACGAAACTAGTTCGACAAATCTTAATTGAATTGAATAAATACAATTTAACCAATATGTTTCAAAACTTAATTGTTTGATAATTAGCTAAGTTGTTTTAAAATACAATGGTTTAACACATGGATTCTATTTTGCAGTATAGTTTTTGTTCTACCTTCTATTCATGTACCTCACATTTACCTACTTTACATTCTATGGGATTATGACGATTGGTCTCACACCAAATCAGCATTTAACAGCTGTCATTTCTTCAGCATTTACATTCTATGGGAGCCTCTTTTCAGGTTTTATTATCTCAAAACCAGTAAGTAATCTACTGTTCACAAACCATCTACTTCTACTTTTCATGTTTCCATCTAAACCACCAACAAAAAGCTATAAAATCATTCATCTTCTAACCTTGCCTTTTGCTTGTCACAGAACATTCCAGGATGGTGGATTTGATTTTACTATATTTGTCCAGTGGCTTGGACCTTAAGGGGTATCATAAGCTCTCAGCTAGGTGACGTGGAAACTCTAATCAACGAACCTGAATTTAAGGGATATGTCAAAGAATACATCTATGTCAGTCTCGGCTATGGGCCAAGAATGATCGGTGTTTCTATAGTAGTGCTCATTGGCTTCAATATCTTCTTCTTTAGTGTTTATGCAATGTCGATCAATATTCTTAACTTCCAAAAAAGATGAAGTTGCACAGATTTGGGTTTGCTTTGAAGGAAAATACTTGGTCAGAAGTGAAGGTGAATGAACAAGGAAAAGAACAAGAATAATGTGTTGTATTATTTTTAATATAATAAATGTTTCATTTTATTGGATTTATAAGTGCAAAAAACTTTCCTTTATTTATTTTAGGAAAGTGTTTTTTATTTAGTCCCATATCGGAAATCGAGAAGTCGGATCCAAGTTAATTAATAGGTGCTGCCTATTAAGTTCGATTTATAATAATAAGACATGCCAATGCGTATGTAGTGTACGAGTGAGGACGGTGTATTGTCCAAGTGCACCGTGGGTAGTGGGTTTTTTTTTTTTTTTTTTGGATATGAGGTTCATCCGGGCCAGCTTACGCGCACCACGATTACATCCTCGAGGGAGATTTATATATATATATAATAATGTTGCCGAATGGGTGCGAACCCAAGACCTCCCCTAGGGAAGTTGTTTAGGCGCTTTTGGCACATGCATTTAGATCAGATTTGAACCGTGTATTTTGATCAACGGCAGATCCGGGGTGATGGAAGTAGATCCATACATATCTATTCGTTGGTTCAATTTGGACCATTAGATCGTGTAGTTGAACAATCCAATGGCTCATATATGAATGTAGGCATTTGTATCCCTATAGAGAGGTGCATCCATACGAACAGAGTCATGAACTGTTCATTAGAGGCACCTCAATGCCTATAAATACTCTGTAGCTAGTGATAAGAAAATTTTTGAAGTTTTCTCTGTTCTTGGGGTTTTGTCTGTACTTTGCAAAAACTTGAGAAAAACAACTTTGAATTGGGCTTCTTTGTATCTTGGGAGACAAATTGCTAGTATCTCATGGCACCTTCAGTGAGGGTGAATTACGTCTTAAGGACAACGATTATAATAACGCGCCTAGAAGTTCTTGCTTTCATACTGTGATCTCGTGATCTTTTACTTTAGGGCTTGTTTGGTTGTAAAATCTTAGTTTATGAATCTGAGATTCACCTTCACACAAAAACGAAAACCCAGAATTTTTGGGGGAGGGGAAAAAAAAAATTTCAAAAAGCACGCACACCAAAACGGCGACAAATAGTTTTTAGGATGAATCCATAGATTTCATTCCACAACCAAACATTTAATTTTATAAATTATGACTCCATAGATTTGAATTCTATAGATTTGAAATCTCACTTAGAATTGAAAACCCGGAAACAAAAAAAAAAAAAAAAACCCTACATAATGATGGTTCATGCTCACTTTAGATATAATTTTTGCAGTATCATCACTGTTCATGTCAAAGGCCCTATACAAAAAGTTATTAGGCGTGATAAGGATGATTTTCCATTATTTCCCTAATTGTCTCTAATTTGAATTCTTTCCATACTATTTGCTCCTCTCATTTGAATTCTTTCCATATTATTTCCTCTTCTCATTTGAATTCTTTCCATTCATCATTCCTTCCATTTGAATTCTTTCCATACCATCTCATTCTTACATTTCATCAGTATCCTAATTTGGCTTGATTGATCTATTAAATCCTTTTCATGTATTGTATTTCCATATAAACATTTCCATGTAATGTATTTCCATGTTTTATATCTTTCTTTTATTGTTCATAGTTATCTAATAGCATGGGATATATGCTACCTATATATTTGGTGTTCTCTTATATAAAATTATTCAACCATTTTTCTTATTAAAGTTGTTTCTTAATATGGTATCAGCCTAAACACACGATTCTTCATCTTAATTAGCCATGTCTTCTTCTTCCTCATTTTCTACCTCCTCTTCAATAACTACTAATACTAAGTTTTGTTGATTTGGATTCCTCTCCTACGGTTCACTCTCCTACTAGAACTGTGGTCCCTTCAGCTATTGCACCATTTTTCACCACATATTAGTATCATAAACTTCTATCTCTGTTGGAATCTAGTGACATTCCACCGTTGGCAAATGTTGTTGGCAAAGTATATTCTTTATGGGTTATTGATTCTCGTGCTAGTTTTTATATGGTTTTAAATTTGTCTTTATTTCTTTTGGATAGTCTTGTTCCCACACCCAATCTATTCGCCTTCCAAATGGCAGTTTTGCTTTTTTTACACATATTGGGAATTACAGCCCCGTACCCACTTTATCTCTCACGAACGTATTACATATTCCTTCCTTTGATTCAAATTACTTATCTGTTACCCAACTTACCCAACAACTTCATTGTTTCATAACTTTCTATCTTGATCATTGTGTGATACACGAAGGAGATGATTGGGCCAGGAGGCGTACAATGGACTTTATTATTTTGAGTTGGATTATCTCGTTGCTGCTACTGCTGTTTTACCAGCCAAGGACCTTTGGCATTCTCGTTTAAGCTATCCATCTTTAAAAGTTTCTAGTTATATTGCACGTTTGGATTCGAATATTTCTTTTCCTAAAGATTGTTTTTGCTCCATTTGTCCTTTAGCTAAGCAAACTCGACTTCCTTTTACATAAGTACAATTTCTACCACCTCTTGCTTGGAATTGATACATTATGACATATGGGGAACTTACTTCATTCCCTTAATTTGTGATGCAAATATATTTTTTTAACTATTATGGAAGATTTTTCATGATGCATCTGGGTGTTTTTGTTAAATTATAAATTTGATGCTTGGTCCCAATTAGTGGAATTTTTTGTTATAATTAAAACCTAATTTTGATACCAAATTAAACAACTCCGAACTGAAAATGCTCGTGAGTTTTTTAATTATCATTCAAATGACTTTTTTACAACCCATGATATTATTCATTAACATAGTTGCGTTGATACACCCCAGCAAGATGGGGTTGTTTAACACAAACACCGCCATCTTCTTAATGTGGCATGTGCTCTATCCTTTCAAGCAAGTTTGCCTCATAAGTTTTGGGGTCCTTGTGTTTTGACAGCCGCTTACCTAATTAACTATTTACCACTCCGTTGCTACATGGTAAGTCACCACTTCAAGTTTTCTTTCGCAAGATCCATTCATATTCTCATCTTCAAATTTGAAGGAGTATGAAAATAGTTTTAAACCATCTCATCCTTCCATTTCATCAGTTTAAAGGAGAATATGAATGGATCTTGCCAAATAAAATTTGAAGTGGTGACTTATCATGTAGCAGCGGAGTGGTAAATAGTTAATTAGGTAAGCGGCTGTCAAAACACAAGGGCCCCAAAACTTGTGAGGCAGATTTGCTTGAAAGGATAGAGTATGTGCCAGATTAAGAAGATGGCGGTGTTTGTGTTCAACAACCCCATCTTGTTGGGGGTATCAACGCAACTATGTTAAATAATATCATGGGTTGTAAAAAAGTCATTTGAATGATAATTAAAAAACTCACGAGCATTTTCAGTTCGGAGTTGTTTAATTTGGTATCAAAATTAGGTTTTGATTATAACAAAAAATTTCACAAATCGGGACCAAGCATCAAATCTATAATTTAACAAAAACACCCAGATGCATCATGAAAAATCTTCCATAATAGTTAAAAAAATATTTTGCATCACAAATTGAGGGAATGAAGTAAGTTCCCCATATGTCATAATGTATCAATTCCAAGCAAGAGGTGGTAGAAATTGTACTTATGTAAAAGGAAGTCGAGTTTGCTTAGCTAAAGGACAAATGGAGCAAAAACAATCTTTAGGAAAAGAAATATTCGAATCCAAACGTGCAATATAACTAGAAACATTTAAAGATGGATAGCCTAAATGAGAATGCCAAAGGTCCTTGGCTGGTAAACCAGCAGTAGCAGCAACGAGATAATCCAACTCAAAATAATAAAGTCCATTGTACGCCTCCTGGCCCAATCATCTCCTTCGTGCATAGGTCATGTATCACACAATGATCAAGATAGAAAGTTATGAAACAATGAAGTTGTTGGGTAAGTTGGGTAACAGATAAGTAATTAGAATCAAATGAAGGAATATGTAATACGTTCGTGAGAGATAAAGTGGGTACGGGGCTGTAATTCCCAATATGTGTAAAAAAAGCAAAACTGCCATTTGGAAGACGAATAGATTGGGTGTGGGAACAAGACTATCCGAATGAAATAAAGACAAATTTGAAACCATATGAAAACTAGCACGAGAATCAATAACCCATAAAGAAGATACTTTGCCTACAACATTTGCCAACGGTGGAATGTCACTAGATATAAATGTGAAATCCAGCCCAAACCTAACCTAGCCACCCTATATGTTTTGGGTGAAAAAGGGCTTGTTTAATGTTTGACCTTGAAGTTGGACCTTAAGTATCGTGTTGTTATCCGTGGAAGGTCTAAGGAAGTCAAGTCAGACATCTCCCTTAGTGTAGATCTAAAGACCCAAAATGAAGGAAGAAGTCTTTGTGGGCCATCTCAGTAGAAGACATGGTGTTTGACACGAAACCCATGGATATTGATGATGGTTCTTCCTTATTGAAACCTTACTTGATTTGGAGTTGGATTATTCATTTGTGAAGAAGAACTTGGTTGATGGGCCTAAAGCCTAGTTGGACCTGATTTGAAGACATCCCTCAATGCTAGGTAAGTTGTTTGAAGTGTGGTATGAAGCCCATCCAAAGATATTGAAGGTACATATAAGTGAATCATTTGCATTTAAGGTACTTATGTCACTGATATAAAGCCAGGTTGTTCCGTATATTAAGAAATTAATAGAGTTTGTGGCAATCAACTACTTTAATTAAAGAAGTCCAGAGTGAGTACATTGGGATAAGATGCATGAAGTTTGGCCTTAGAGAATCAACAACTACATACCTCTACCACATACAAATTCATTTCAAGAATAACAACTCATCATTTCATTTCAAGCTTTCAAGCTTGAGATCCTCAAGTCTGAATGATCCTACATCAAGTCTAGATCTCACATAGTTGAAGGGAGAGAATATAAGCAGATGAGTCCTACAACACTACATCAATTGCTACTGTTTATGCAGTTAAGTAGGAAGAGGTAAAACCATAGGGGTAAACTCCTTGCTGAGAGGAATTTGTTCAGTGAACCATCACATACTTCCATCTTAAGAGATTAAGAACAAAATCTTGAACACCTTTATCCAGAAACTCTTTAGACCCTCATCTCTTTCAAGTAGAACATCACCAGGAGACTTCATTTTGCTGGAGTTGACATTGGATATGACGACACGTCAATCTTTGAGAAGGAAAGTCTGTTGTTATCCCTTTTCTTAAGTTCAACCAATATAAGATAATGTACTACACCTACAGAACCAAGATGAACAAAAAGCATACCTCACCCACATCCTTCAAAGGTGAAAGGCCTGTCGCTTGCTTTTCTTAGGTTATGAATGAAGGAGGCATAAAATTTAGCATGATCCTTTAATCAAAGTGACAAAACCATTTTATATTCCTTACAGAGGCAAACCTAAATCTAAGCTAAATCTAACAGGCTTTTTTTCTTCTTCTTTCAAGTCTGCTCTCCTCTTATTAGATAAAAGCACATCAGTCCAGTATTTAGTCCCACTGTATTTTCTTGTGAAAAGTCCACTCTGAGGGGTTGATAGTAGTCTTCCCACTGAATGCAACAATATCATAAGGGGAATCCTCAGAAAATTCAGTTGGCAAAGACTTCTAGTGGAAACTTAGTTCCCACTCGGCTTTCTTAAGAACCTTTAGTATCTCCTCCACAACAATCTGGCTTCCTTCAGAAGAGAAATGAATACCATCTCTGTGAAAATAAAAACACACATCAGTTACGAAATACCCAAGACAAGATATCACCTAACATTTTCAAAACATAAAAAGCCACGAATTTGACTTAAAAATTTTTACTCAAATTATCTTTATGATGAATAAACTTGCACAATGAATATTCCAAAACATTCTCAAATGACAGTGGCCTTCATCTGCTCCGCTTGGCTCCCCACCCAAAAAGAGTTAAATAGAAAAAATATAGAAGAATAGAAAACAGATAAACTTTTTATTAGCTTGGAAAGAATTATCAATCTTTATTTGTTTATATATTTTATTTATCAATCTTTATTTGATGTATGATGCTGCAACATACACTGCTATCTAACTTGGATGATTTCGAGGACTTTCTTGTTGCCATGTGGATGGACTTGAGCAATTTGCTGCTTCATCCTCTCTACTGCAACAAATATATGTGGTAGAGTAGGGTTTCTCTGCTGATCTACCATCCTCAACACATGCACCATAGGCTCAAGCATTGTCACCACTATTCTCACATTATGTCAAAAAATCTTATTGAGTATGGTAACTGTGCTCTCCTTCTTCCCACAGATGAAGAACCCTCCTAGCTAAACCACTGCGTTGATGCAAACATGCTCTTAAGGCCAGTCTTTGTACTCTCAAAGCTTTGTAGTGCTATCCAATTAGTAACAAATTTGGTTATGCCTGGCCTCAGTAAGTCACCTTGACACTTGTCCCTCATCATCTTTATTGCATATGTGTGGTTATAGATGAAGGTGTAACTTGTCGGGCTTGCTCCACGGTCTTCTTCACAAGCTTGACCTTTCTGATGTCTTTCAGCATTAAGTCAATGCAGTGAGCAATACATGGAGTCCAAAAGAGCTTATATTTGTCCATTCATCAAGGCATCAATACAAAGTCATAAAGTGTACATGTAAATATGTAATGTAAATATATGTATTTAAAAATAAAAATTAATACTATATGTTTTGATATTTGGAGTCCTCTTGCATCTTCAACCCAACTTTCTTGTATTTGGAGCCATTATCAGTCATAGTTTGGATCTCATTTTTCACTCCAACCTCCTTCACCACTTGCTTAAATAATTTATAAATATATTTTGCATCCATCTTATCACCGAATGCATCTACTAACTTGAGGAATTCAACATGAAATTGATGATGGATTGTTTAGTAGGACCAGTCCCATCATCAGCCATCACCGTCACTCCATAATGACCACACATGGGCTTTAATCTCTTAATATACTCATTTAAGTCCTCTTTATGCTTAGGCAAATAGACATTATATATTTTATATGGAGTGGGTCCTTGTACACCACTCCTAGCCTTGCCTATCTCCTTAGTAATATCCCTATAATAGGGCCCTTGGACTGTATGTGTTGGAATACTATGGTAATAAGCCCATTTGGAGAAAGCCATCCCCACTTTTTCTTTCCCACTCCCCCATAAGTGCTTCAACTTTCTCTGCTTGTGCTCATGCCTCACAAGTAGGGTTGGATCATTGCGATGAATCTCCAGATCTGGATTTATAGGATGTGCTGACAAACCTCGACCCCTTGTAGGGGCCCGTGGGATAGGAACCTCCTGCCTCACACTCTCACTCCTCCTAGGGACTTGGGAGCTGCTTATGCCTCCCATACATTCTGGTTCTCTAGAGGACCCACAATCAAAAATACCTCTGTTGCCTCCTCATGTTATCAACCCTCTGTTGCTCCCTACTCATCATCATCGCTCTCCTGACCTGTTCAGCCTCTGGTTCATGATCATATCCATACTCTTCTGGCTCATCTAGACCATAATCCTCGGGATCTGGAAGATCATCAAGCATGCATCCTCGAACTCCTCCCTCTTTGTGTTCTCTTCTCTTTGCTCTTTTGCTTTCTCCCACTAATATATGAGGTCATTGCCTTCTTGACCTCTACGGGCACCTTTTGGCACCCTACTACATCCTTGTTTCCACCAGTTAGATGCACCTTCAGTCTAGAGGCCCCACCTCCTCTTATTTGTTTCTTACAGTAATTACACTCGCTCTTCCTCTTATCAGCTGTCAATGGCCTCCCATGTTGCCAAGTTATGTCTGACATCTTTGAAAAAAAGTGTTTGATACAGGAAATACACACTATCTTAAAAAGCTCCACAATATGCTCAAAAAAGTACATACATGCTTCTAATAATAACCTCATAATTTTAAGTATAAAAAAAATAAGTAATTTTTAACATATAAATAATTTAAAACTATATAAAATACACACTATCTTAAAAAGCTTCACAACATACTCCAAAAATTACATACATGCTTCCACTAATACTCTCCTATTTTTAAATTTAAAAATTTTGACCTTGGGCTTAAAAAAAAAGGTTTTCCAACATTAGGTAACCAATTCCTCAATGGTGGGATCTTTAAAGTGCATAACTGAAGGGAGAAAGTGTTGGCTCCTATGACGCTTCTTCGTAACTTTGCCAGATGGGCCTTGATTTTTCAAATTGAAACTCTGGATATAACCTTTTTTGAATTTCTTTTGTGGGTGTTGTGCATGGACAAACTTGTGTGATGAGGACTCCTTCATTTTTGACAACTGCTTGGACTCCTAGATTTTGGGCGGCATCATAGTAATCAACTATTCTTTTTGTAATATTTGGAGCTACTAAAGATATACAGTGTATCTTGGGTTGACTGAGATACTTCAATGCTCTATTTGCCAGTTCTTGGTTTCTGACTTATGGATTCTACTACTTGACCAGGTCTTCTAGGTACTGTAGCCTTTGCCTTCTTCTGCTTCTACCTTCTGATGGCAGTTGTTGCTGGGGCAATGATGCTTGGTCTGAGGCTGGTTTTCATAACTATTCACCCTATGAAGTAGGGAATCTTTTCTCAGTGGTTGTTGCACATTTTCTTATCATTGTTACTTGTTGCTGTTTTATATCCTTGTTTTTAATCTTCAATTTTACCCTTTCTTTTCCAGGTGGGGAGGAACTCTTATGAATTCGTTTCTTTTCAATGTTGGACTCATTCTCCTTTGCTCGATCAGGTCTAACCTTGTTTGGCATCCTAAACCTTTTCTGGATATCAAAGCTGTAGATTGACCATGTTTAACTAGATTGAGGCTTGTCTATGAGGTTCATCTCATCATCAATCAGATAAGAGCAGATAAACATGAACTGAATATTCTGAAAAAGGACTCATACAGAAACTAGTGAGCCCTAAAGATTAATATCTTTATGGGTTCTGGCGTATGGTTTGTGTCAAGAGAACAACTTTAGTCATAGATATAGGAACCTGTAGCTTGCATTACCACCTGAAACGGTAAATTGAGGACTCATTAATCATGAAATAAGGCTCAATTAGTGACTTTTTAATATGATGGATCTTCTCAATAGGTACCATGTCATCTTGTCATAAAGACTCTGCTTTGTTTTCTGGTTCTTTTGGGAAAAGATAGTTGTCATCTGTCCGCGATATGTCAAATGGCTTGATCTTTCAGAAGATATCCATTTATGAAGATCTCTAGAGGTTTTCCTTGTATCCTCATTTTCTGTTTGTTTTATCCTTTTTTGCAGTGTGATTCAGTTCTGTTCTACTGCTTTTGGTTATTATGCCCAAGCAACTGCTGCCCAAGAAATATTTGGCCACACCTTGCAGTCTCTTCGTGGAATTAAATATCTGTACATGTGAGTTACAAAACTTACAACTAAATATCTATACCTTGCAGTCTCTTCGTGAAAAAAATACAATTATCTCAGTCATCCAAGCATAAACATTGAATCTCTTAATTATCTTGTAATATTTTCAGGGATGGAGAAAAAAAGAAAACAACTGGCAGATTCCAGCTTTCTAATTAAGTAGTGCTTCTTGGAAGAAGATTGGCTGCGAGACTCTCACGTTCTCATAGTCTTATCATTTATCTTGAAGTGATATTCAGAGTTGGATGTTAATGGGCTGACTTTGTTTCAATATGGTGATGTCAAAGTGTATCAATTAGTATCTTTTTTTTCTACCAAAAAATAAAAAAAAGTTAGTATCCTTTTGTGTGGTAGAAGTAAATTCATTCATATAGATGATATGAATTATACATAGGTTGAGGATTGTATCAGCTAGGTGATTTCAAGAGATTTATCGTCTTATTATATTGACCAATGCATTTAGGGCAATCCAATAGGGAAACATCTAGATATGTATTGTATCGGTTATATTTAATATGTATATTGATACCGTGGAGGAGGCTGTAGATGTAGCATTGCGCTTGGGGGAGGAATTGACTGCTAGTAGGATTTTCTTTTGTAATAGCTCGACTTGTAGCCATGTTGTCATTAGATTTATGCCACATGTAAAAACGAATGGAAGCGAAGTATCAATGTAACTATCGGTTATTTATATTATGCTTGAGACCTTATAATTTTTTAAATTCAATTTTGTAAATATGTAGAAAAATGTTAAATATTCCTTCTGAAAAAAAAAAAGTTGTGGGAATTTTTATTTCTTACCCAGCAAAAAAAAAAGTTAACAATCTAAATTTTGACATTTTTTTTTTGAATTTTTAAAAATTTTATAACAAAATTACAAATACTGAAAGAAAATTAAGAATGCGATTTGTCATACACCAATCAAATGGAATCTAACAAGAAGGACACCAAGGGGTCATATCCATTGGAAAACTTTCCAAAACTCTGATAAATGATGTGAACTGTTGTACTTTAGCCAACGCATTCTGGGCCCGCACATCAGCCATTGAAGCTTCGAAATCAACGTAAAACAGATACTCAAAATGCTTTGTTGTCCCATCATTCGCATCATCTACCACCCTGATTGGACGGTTCCTGTGCGGCCTATTCTCGATCTTTGTCAAACTGATATTCTTCAAAACAAACGCAGACAACACCTTGAACAACTCCGAAGTCCCCTTGTCATGAGCGAACACGATACTGGTCTTAAAAGGCCGGTCCGTCCAGGGAATTATCAGTTCACGAGCTAACATAACGAACCGGGTCACATTCCCCGAACCGTCTTGAATTCCATCAGCTAGAATCTGCAAACCGTACAACTCCGCCGCGCGAGCGCTCGCGATCGCTGCGGTGTCTCTCAATCGGGGACGGGGAAAACATCAAAAAAGAGGAGACGACGGGCGGGAAGGAAAAAAAAAAGTAAAAGAAAAAGGACCAAAAATCGGATGTTGTTTGCAGCGACGGATTCCGCCGCGCCGGCAGTGTCGTCGACGGCTTCACGAGCGACGTTCAAGCCATTTTGGTGAGGGTGAGCTCGCATTGAGCTAGGGCTTGTGGATGGCTGATGACACGTGTCAGGATCTCTTTCTTGACTCCGGGCATTGCTAAGAGGCAATGGTGAACTGGAAGTTGAACTTCCCCGACGATGTGGAGGCGGTGGCGGAGGAGGAGATCGTAGTTCCGGTGGATGCTACCGCCGAGGAGTTTTCTATCGGAAGAACAGCTCTGTCTGCAATCCAGAGTTCGACTGCTTGGAAAGCCACTTCGAATTGGTCGCAAGGGATCGCTTCACAGTTAGGGTAGGCTTTGCCGGCGGCAGCTTCACTGTACGCACCAGGGAATCCTTGGTAAGCTACGCGGAGCTGAGAGCCGTGCATAGGAGCATGGGAGAGATCTGCTATGGTGAAGGGTTTGGGAAGCTTGGCAACAGGGACCAGTTCTAGAGTATTGTGGCAATTAACTGTAGTGATATTAGTGTTGTCGGTCTTTTCAGGGTTAGGGTTTCCCTGCTGAGAAACGACTTTGCTAGCGAGGATTGCGCAGGAGCTTTGTCAGTCGGAGCGGTGATTTGAGCTTAAGTTGCCCGCCGAGTTGTTGGAGGATTCTGGTCGCGAGACGCATTGGACGATGAAGCGAGTAGGGTTCCAATTCTTGGGAGATCTGGTCAAGGGTTTGTGAGGATCTGAGAAGAGGGATTTGGGAGATGTGTTGGGAGATAGTGACATTGCCTGCATTTTCGCTGGCGGAAAGATTCAGATTTTGCACAATGGTAGGATAGTTGAACCCAAACTCGCATGGGAGGTTTTGTTGGGTTTAGTGATGAAAATCACTTTATCTTTTGTTTGAATTCAAATTTGAATTTGGTTGGTCCCACTTAGTGTTAAACATGGGTAGGTGTTTGGTATCATTAAGAGGGTCTTGAGAGAGGTAAATGGAGAGAGAAAAAGTGAGTTTCTAGTGACTTCTAAAGTGGGTTTTTGTCCAAAAACGGGATTAGTTTTTTGGGGTCTTCTTCTTCTTGTGGTTTTGCAAGAAAAGGGATTTCTTCTCTCTTGTGTTCTTCTCCATTGCAACTCCATTGAAGCTTGAGCTTGGATTAAAGGGTTTTCTTCAAGAGCTTAAGGTGGAAAGGTATTCTAAGGATCTTTGAGAGGTTATGTGACCGGTTGAGGTAACATTGTATCACACTCAAATCTTGTACTATTTTGAAGATTAAAATAGTGAAATCCCTCCCGTGGATGTAGCTAATCTCGAATATTTCGGATTAATGAACCACGTAAAATTCTTGTGTGTTGTTTGCATTTCTTTTTCATTCTTGTGGTGGTTTGTTGTTTATTTGCTTTGTGATTGTCTTTCAATTTATATTGCACAAGATCTTGGTTTATTTTGTTAATTTGGGTGATTTGTTTAATCATCCGGTTCCGTGGATAAGGTCTTGTCTTCTACAGTTTTGGGTTGGCGTTTATCCGGGCGGCATATATAGTAGCAATACCTCCCCACCTCCATAATATCAACTCGCCATGCCAACCGGCGGGATATATAGGAGTAATATCCCCCCACCCCATAATATCAACTCCCCATGCCAACCGGCGGGATAAATAGTAGTAATATCTCCCCCACCCCACCTCTGTAATATCAAGTTATCAACTCCCCAGCACACACACTAAAAAAAAAAAAAAAAAAAAAAAAAAAATCCCTCTTCTGATTTCTTCTTCTGAAAAAAAGGAGAGAGAGAGGGTAAGTGGGGTTGTGGAAGAGAGGAAGAAGAAAGGAAAGTCAGTAGTTCGCTGAGAAGCGAAACTTCAAGCTGGGAAATGTATGGTAGAGGGAAAGGGTTTATAAATGGGGAGAGAGAGAAACTATAGGTGAGGAATGAAGAAACAGGACAAAGACTGGGAGTTGGAGTTGGACTGAGGAGCGTGAGAAAAGAGGGTGGTGCGTCGTGAGTGCGAGTGTGTGCACTTGCTCTGTGTCAATCCACCAATTTCACGCTCACAAGTCACACCTACCCACTAGTCTCGGCTTCTCTCTTGTCTGTCGGCGTGAGAGTATAAGTGTACATCTATATGCGTGAAATAAGTTTTTAATCTTTTTGAACATTTGAATATTGTGCATTTAATACACGGCCCTTGTTGCTAAATGTCAAGATCAAAATTGACTGAGATTTTGATCTCGACCGTTCGTCTAGCATGTGGTAAAAGCAAGATGGATTATTGAGGTCAAAATCTCAGCAATGCACGGCCTTGAAGTTGATCCTCCCCCACTTAGAACACCTCTTGTGGGGTCTGATGAAACATAGGACCAAGTACCCTTCAATAGGGTTTCCCCCCCTGTCCGTGAGGGATCTTGAAAGTAAGTGAAGAGAAGTAAGTGAATAAGAGCCAATCAAGGTCAGGACCAAGGATAGGGCCAGCCAGTGTCCAGGGTAGGGGCAGGGCCAATCAAGAACAGGGTCAAGGCCAATCATGGCCAACCCATCTCTACCCGGCCCAATTAAGGCCAATCAGGGAGGGAATGGGCTTGGCTTGGCCTTGTAGGGCTTAGGGCTAAGGACAATAATCCTTGGCCTTGAACTAGGGCTAGGGTGGGAATTGACTCAGATTAGAACATATAGGTTTGAGCTTGGGATTGCAAAAGCCCGACCCTATTGCAGCCCTACCTAGGGGTGTAAACGAAGCGGATTCAAATCGGATAGTAGTAATACCATATCCACATTCTATTATATTCGTACGGATTCGGATAGTATTCTACCGATTTTTGGAAGAATTCAGTCGGATTCGGATGATAATCGGATAGTTATTTTCTTTAGTAGATTCTTTTAAATGGCACGAATACAGATAGAATACAAGCTTTTGACTACTTGGTTACATCTTTATCATTTTATTTGTGAGGGCTAAGTTTTTTTTTTTTTTTTTTGGTAAGGAGGGTTAAGTTTGAAATTTGATCAAATAATTGTTATCCGACAGTAAGAAGGAGGTATACCATATCCGCATTCTATTAGTAATCGTACTAAGATGCAGATGCGAATTTAAAAGCGGATTTGGGTTATCCATTTACACCTCTACCTTACCCTACTCTATTCTTCAAATCAATTACAGAAAACGATAATTTTTAACAAATGGGGGTTACGTATTCATCTATGCTTTTTACAAAAAAGCTTAAACAAAAAAATGAACAGAAAAGCTGAGGCGTAAAGACTTCTTCTGGTCGTTGATAGCCGTGAAGAGTTCAAATCTTTTTATTGTCTATTTCGTATTTCAGTTAGTTAGGCAATTAGGTTGGCCAAAGATTTTTTCCGAAAACCTTTGTTGCATTTATATAAGGAAAACCAAAACAGAAGATTAAGACAACCGAAGAGAGAAAAATACAAGTGATTTATAGTAGTAATGGCAGCTTCCAGTGAATTATTGGAAATTGAAGAGGAAATTGGAAATGAATCATTTGCTAAGCTTTCCAATGTAGCATCTCTGAGAACGGATGAAGAACTACGAGCTGCGATGGAGAGATTACCGTCTCAGAAACGTGCAGCTCTGAGAACGGATGAAGAACTATGGACTGCGATGGAGAGATTACCATCTCAGAAACGTACTTATTTAGCGATTCTGAAAAGAGAACCAGAGATGATTGATGTTCGCAAGCTAGATGAAAAAACTCGGAAACTTGTCGTTCGAGAAGCTCTGGCAAACAACGAACAAGACAATTATGATCTCTTGTCGACTATCAGAGGACGACTTGATAAGTATGTACTCACGATCGATCGATTTAATCATTTTTTTTGTTGTTTAATCTTCTGGTTTTCAATCTCCCTACCCTAACAGAAGAGAAGAGAAGAGAAGAGACTGGACCAATTCTCAAGGATCCAAAATCGCCTTACTAGTTCTTAATTTACGTGATTTCCAACTTCATAGGAATCAGGTTTGGTAACGGAATTGAATAACGCGTTTTTGGGCCTTCATAACCAAGCTCTAGTTGGGCCTTAGTCCAATTTTTCATGGGCTTTGGGTTACGCTTGAAGCCTTAGATCGGATCCTAAAATACATTTGAGAGTAATAAAAATAATGCCGGTTGGTCCAAGTGGTAAGCAACTTGATCCGCTTAAGCAAGATTCCAGTATCGAAACTTTGTAGATGCAAAAAATTTCCCACTACAGCCAGGTGTGCGACCCCGGTCCAACACTGGATTAGTCAGGGCAAGGCCTTGAAAACTGGGGTTGACAGGAAAAAAAAAAAAAAAAAAAAGCTAGAATTTTATTTTATTTTATTTTATTTTGGGGTCGACTAAGGACCCATTGAATAACCCATAAAAAAACACTTTCTGATGTTTTTTATGTTCCAAAAAAACAGAAAATTTGACCGAAAGTGTTTTGTTTTAGCTGATTATTTTAATAAATTAAATTTAGGATAATTTTTGCTCCAAGAAGTTTGTAAGCTAGCTTTAAGTGAAAGAGTATAGAAATATAAAAACTCTTGTAAAATCCTACTCATCGTCTTTTTACTTTTAGAAGTAAGTTTTATACCTAAAATTTGGTGGATTATCAAATGAATCGAAAAAAAATCTTAGAAAGCAAAATATCCTACTAGAAAAATTAACCAATTCAAAACTCAAATTTAAGCAGTTAAACCTCCATCTGGTTAATGGGGTGTATCAAGGTGTGGTAGAAGGACAAGGGCAAATGGAGGAAGCCTTGGCTGATATAATTATAGATTATTAAAAGCGGCATTTAATCAAAAGTCCATAATTTAAATAACAACATAATGGTATGAACTCCCTATAGAAGAAATTAATTTTTAAGATCAATCAATGTTAATTTGTTGAGAAGGAAAAAATAATATTAATGAAGGTTGTTGAAAAATTACAGTGCAGGATTGATGGTTCCAAGCGTGGAAGTGAGGTTTGAGAACCTTTGCGTCACAGCTAATGTTCAAATAGGCAGTAGATCATTGCCTACATTGTTGAATTATTACAGAGATGCAATAGAGGTAAAACAATTACAGTTTTACAGTTTTAGTTTTATTCCATTTATTTCTTTTCTTAGAATCTCAAAGGAAGAATGGTTTTGTAAGTGCAGAAAATTTTAAGCAGTTTGAAGATTTTCCACCCCAAAAAGCATTCACTTAAGATCTTGGATAACATCAATGGTGTTGTGAAACCAGGAAGGTAAAATAATTTTTTAAGTTTTTTTTTTTTAAATGTAATTTTAGAAAGTGACTTACCATGAAAATTTTCCTTTATAAATATGTTCTTAGTAGGAGGTGTTTTGCTTATTGTCCAATTTCATTTAATTTGTTTTTTTTCTCTTCTATTTGTAGGATGACCCTACTTTTGGGACCACCCAGCTCAGGAAAGTCCACCTTACTTTTATCTCTCGCAGGAAAACTTGACCCAAAATTAAAGGTTGTACATTTCTATCTTATAAAAAAAAAAAAAAAAATTGTTATTGTAAATTCAAGTGCCTTAATGTATAGCCTCGTAACTTGTGGTTCCAGCCAAGCCAAAAAAAAAAAATCATTAAAAGTCTCTCTAGTAATGCACATTCTATGATGAAATTTTTTATGATATTGATCTTCATTCTTATGCTAACTACTTTATTCTATTTTATTTTAATAATTGAAAAAAAATTTATTAACACACTCTAATATGTTAGAGTAGGGGAAAGGAGTGCTGCATGGCTACATTGAATCCCATGCCCTGACATAGGAACACATGAAATTGAAATCCCATTCCCTGTGACAAAAAAATTTATAAATTTTTCTTTTTTGAGGTGGACACTAAAATTTATCAAGATGCCCGTGAGCACCACAGCCAGACTCAAATAAGACTGACATATAACCAGTTACCCAAGCGCCCCACATGAAAGACAGGAGACAGGCAGAGAGGCTTGCACGAGCTAATGGTATTTTCGTTCTCCAACAACTTTAAAAATTATTTTTAAAAAGGGTCAATTGTTCAATTTAGAGAAAAATTTACTTTGATAACTGAAAATGGAACACTTTTTTAACATGTCAAATGATTATGTTAGCAAATGCATGCTGGTGGTTTCAGGTCTGTGAAATTAGCAATACCGACAATGTTTGCTCTGGAGTTATACAGTGAAATGCAAGGATTATGAGGGACAGTAGTACATGTCTGTGTTGAAAATCTACACACAACCTTCATTGTGGATGAGTTTTGTCACTTAATAGCTAGTTTTGATTAATTTTTCCACAATCTAGGTGTTTCAGGCAATAATCTTGTCTTAGAATCAATGCCAAGAACCTCCAACCTGCTTTGAACCCTGAAATATAACATTGTTAATTAATTGACAGGGTTGGAAAAGGGTATATATCCTTTCCCTTTCTTATGTAATTTAAGCCCCTAATGTAGTTTGTTCTGCATTTGATCAAAATTAGGAGAGTTTATTGTTTTTTTATATCAGTTTTCGTTTGCCTGTTCTGATTAAAATAGGGAATGTCTTCAACCACAAACTGAAAGAAGAAGAAGAAAATCATCAAGACTTTCTGCTCTTTTTAGTGTAATAATTTTGATATTGATTCAGCTTTTTGGTTTCAGAAAACTGGGAGAATTACATACAATGGACATGAGTTTGATGAGTTCTGCGTACAGAGTACTTCTGCATACATTAGTCAAACAGATGCTCATATAACTGAGCTAACAGTAAGGGAGACACTAGATTTTGCTGCAAGATGTCAAGGTGCTGGCCAAGAATTTGCAGGTTTGTATCTTGTTAATTTTCTACTAAATGATGCCACAAGATTTTAAGAAATGAAGGCAGAAAAACACCAATTGCTTCACTTGATTAACTCAACTCCAAGTTGAACTCTCTTGTTCTCATTTTGTAACTGCTCGATTATTGAATCTACCAACATTGCTGGATTAGCTTGCAGCCTCTCAAATATGGTCAGGCTTTTTGCTTTTGTGTGGTTTTGCATGACCTTTTTTTTTTTTTTTACATGTGCGCCACAAGTTCCCTTTTAGGACAACAGGGAAGAGAAAGAACGAATATTGGGATTTCAGTTACCAGTTGATCTTGCTTTGAACCTTTGAGGTTAATTTCCTGAAAAGTGTTGTATGATAACTGATAAATATATTTGGTAATTGCAGGATATTTAAAAGATCTGGAGAAACTGGAGAAGGAAAAGAATATACACCCCACTACAAAAATCGATGCATATATGAAGGTTCTTCCTCTTCCAAACCAAGACTACAAAATGCCCACTGTTTATCTTCTTTGTATTTTTTCTGAAATAAGCTGAATTGTACAGGCATCATCTGTAAGTGGCAGGAAACATAGTCTTTCTACAGATTACATCTTGAAAGTTTTAGGCCTTGACATCTGTGCAGAAACACCAGTGGGTAATGATATGCTCAGAGGTGTTTCAGGTGGTCAGAGAAAGCGAGTCACCACTGGTAACAGACTTATCCTTTTGATAATTGCTATCAATATATTTGTTTCCCCTCCCCCCCTATTATTACTCATGATCCTTTCTGGTTGTTCCTTTTGAATTCTTCTTCTTGATTAAAAAAAGCCCTTGTTGGCTCTATATAAAAGTCAAATTAAGTCAGAATAGCTTTTTGTCGAGCTTTGCTCAGTAGAGCATTATCTGAACCAGAGCATGATATCCAACTTCCACTCCTAGAAGTCCCTATACATTGGCCTTGAACTTTCTGACAGCTTCAGCTTGCTTTGTACTATTCATCCTAACTGTTCAGTCATTGGTCTTTCTACATGAATGAACCTTCTCAGGTGATTTCCTACAGTCTTTTACCTATTAGCATTACTGCCACCATTGACATTGGCTAGAACGTTCATTTTGATGTCCTAGTTTGTCTTCCTCAGTCTATAATCAAAGGTTTTGGACTTAAAACTAATTTTGTCCAGTGAATAATAATATTAGTTGATTGTTTTTCAAATTCAGGTGAAATGATTGTTATGCCAAGAGAAAAAGAAATCCACATTCCTGTCTTTCCAGTGTTAGAAAACATCAATTTCAATATCATCATTTTGTTTCTTATCAACTTGGACTTCAGAATTATCTGTTAAGTTTTGTTTTCCAAATTCAGGTGAAATGATTGTGGGGCCAAGAAAAACTCTTTTCATGGATGAAATATCTACTGGTCTTGATAGCTCAACAACCTATCAAATTGTAAAATGCACTGGGAACTTTGTTCACCAAATGGGAGCCACTGTCTTGATGTCTCTTCTCCAGCCTGCACCTGAGACATTTGATTTGTTCGATGACTTGATACTATTATCTGAAGGACATATTGTCTATCAAGGACCTCGGTCAGAAGCTGTGAGGTTCTTCGAATCATTAGGCTTTAGACTTCCACCTCGTAAGGGGATTGCAGACTTTCTTCAAGAGGTATTGTTATGTAAAAAGTCATTGGAGCTTGTGTTTCTTGCCCACTTCAGTTCTTGCATTATTTGAATTTGCTCTGCTTTCAGGTTACCTCCAGAAAGGATCAAGCACAATATTGGGGTGATTCTTCAAAACCATACGTGTTTCTTCCCAGTTCAAGGATTGCAGATGCATTCAAGGACTCGGAGTTTGGACGTTCCTTGCACTCCACTCTTGGAGTTCCATATGATAAAACCAAGAATGTTCCTTCAGCTCTTGCCCAGACAAAGTTTGCTGTTTCAAAATGGGAACTCTTCAAAGCATGTTTTGAACGTGAACTTTTGCTAATGCGCAGGAACAGATTTCTTTATATTTTCCGAACATGCCAAGTATGTTTTACTTTCGATCTTCTGCTTCTGAAGCTTACAACTTTATACAGTTCAAGTAAATCCCGCATTAACTTGAAATGAAACTCATTTTTATCATGACTTTATTTATTCACAGACTATCTTTTTCCTAGATTAATTAAGACTGGTCCAGTTCAATTGGTCTCTCTCTACCCTGTTGCCATCTCCCCTCCCCCTACCCTTGTCTTTCTCTTTTATTTTGCAAGTACTGACTGAAACACACTTTCAGGTTGCATTTGTTGGAATCATAACATGCACAATATTTCTACGGACAAGAATACATCCTACAAATGTGATGAATGGGAACCTCTACCTTTCTTGCTTGTTCTTCGGACTTCTGCATATATTATATAATGGATTTACTGAGTTACCCATTACCATTAGTCAACTCCCAATCTTTTATAAGCAAAGAGATAATTTCTTTCATCCTGCTTGGGCATGGTCCATTCCTAGTTGGCTTCTGCGTCTGCCTTATTCCATCATTGAAGCTTTTGTATGGTCTTCTGTTGTATATTATGCAGTTGGGTTTGCCCCAAGTGCTGGGAGGTACGTATTCTTTTAACCAGCTTTACAAATTTTTATTTATTTCCTCAACTTTTCATTGTATTTATCTTCTCTTTTAAATGTCTCTAGGTTTTTTTGCTTCATGCTCCTAATATTTTCAATACACCAAGTGGGAGTGGGCTTATTCCGAATGATAGGTGCTCTTACACGAGATATGGTCATTGCCAATACAGTTGGATCTGCAGCTTTACTAATTTTTCTTTTGTTGGGTGGATATATAATACCAAAAGGTTGGTCTACTTATTTTGTTCTGACAGTTTTAATGGTAATAGGAGTTATCAGCTTTAATATAATGATTTGGTGGTTTGTTTATAGGACTGGTCAAGCCATGGTGGGTATGGATGTTTTGGTTATCACCATTGCAATATGCACAGCGTGCAATTTCAGTTAATGAATTTACTGCTACAAGATGGATGGAGGTTTGCTCCTTTTTGTTTAAAATGGCCTTTCCTGCTTCATAATTTTCATGTCTCTTGATTTTTGAATGCCGTATATTCTTATAATTTTTTCATCTGAAGTAGTTGACCTTATGCTATTTCTTTGGCAGAGATATTTGCATGGAAATAATACTGTTGGACACTATGTTCTTCAGTCACACGGTTTACCAGATAACCCAAACTGGGTTTGGATTGGAGTTGGTATTTTAATGGTGTATGCGCTGGTCTTCAATGTTGTGCTTACTCTTGCTTTGACTTACCTCAATCGTACGTCTGAAAGCACCTAGTGATTTTATGGATCATAATATCTCTCTGTTTAAACAATATTGCATTAATGATCATAATTTTCTTGTTTACTGCAGCTCTTAGAAAACCGCAAACAGTCATTCCACTTGATGCTGTGGAACAAACTTGTGATAGTGGTCAGGGCACATACTCTAAAATTTATGTCAACAGCATATGTACTGTCTTGTATTATCTAAGTCAGAAATTTTGCTCCAATAGTTTACTTACCCTAATGCATACAGGTGCAATAAATAGTGAACTGTCTAACCCAATACACATATCTACTCAAAATAAATCAGCAAAGAAGGGAATGATTCTTCCAT
Organism: Hakea prostrata; assembly: GCF_041222555.1. Classification (NCBI taxonomy): domain Eukaryota; kingdom Viridiplantae; phylum Streptophyta; class Magnoliopsida; order Proteales; family Proteaceae; genus Hakea; species Hakea prostrata. The sequence continues at coordinate 46,954,445 of NC_142607.1, read as the reverse complement.
TTCAGCCATTATCATTGACATTTCATCACGTCAACTACTTTGTTGACACGCCAAAGGTAAAATTTCCAAGAATAATTGTTCACTTCAATTCTAAGAGAATGCATATAACAATTCTTTGTTTGTGTGTGATAACAGGAAATGACTGCCAAGGGGATTCCGGAAAAGAAGCTACAACTCTTGTCTGATGTTAGCGGAGTATTCTCACCTGGTGTTCTTACTGCACTAGTTGGTTCAAGTGGAGCAGGAAAAACTACTCTAATGGATGTGCTTGCTGGTAGAAAGACTGGTGGGCATATAGAAGGGGAAATCAGGTTATCCGGTTTCGTGAAAGAGCAAAGCACTTTTGCCCGAATCTCAGGATATGTTGAACAATCTGATATCCATTCACCCCAAGTTACAGTTCAAGAGTCATTATTATTTTCTTCAAGTCTCCGCCTTCCAAAAGAAATCAATAATGAGGATAAACGAGTAAGTACTTGATATTGCTTTGTGATTAGATAAACATCTTGTAATTGTCTCTAATATAAAATATTATTATCATGTATTATAGGAGTTCGTTGAACAAGTGATGCAACTAGTAGAGCTTGATTCTCTACGACATGCTTTGGTTGGTGTGCCTGGAAATAGTGGCTTATCAACTAAACAAAGAAAACGCCTAACAGTAGCAGTGGAGCTTGTCGCAAATCCTTCCATTATTTTTATGGATGAACCCACATCAGGATTGGATGCTAGGGCAGCAGCCATTGTGATGCGAACCGTTCGTAACACTGTTGATACTGGTCGAACAGTGGTTTGCACAATACATCAACCAAGTATTGATATATTTGAAGCATTTGATAAGGTGAGTATAGCATATATGTTCAAAAAATATCAAGAAATCATAATTTTACTAGTATGAGTTCTCATAGAGTTTTCCGTCCTTGTGTATATGGTTTAGCTACTTCTTCTGAAACGTGGGGGACAAGTTATATATGGCGGGGAGCTTGGTAGGAACTCACAAATTATGATTGATTACTTTCAGGTACAACTTAATTCTGAAATTTTTACATTTTTGTTTTACTAGTTGTCCTGACTGAAATAATTTCCTACATAAATGATATCATCAAACTAATTTTGGTTTCTATTTTAATTCTCTGAACTCCAATCAACCACTTTGAATCTAGTTACCAGTGTTATGAAATTTACTTCATTGATCTTGATCTATTATGACTTATTATGAGTATCTGATAGACAGAAATGCTTAAGAAGCTCAAATTTTCTATTTCTGGGTTCGGAAGAATGAGATCAAATGCCCTAAATGAGTAGCTGATCAATGTTTCTTTCCTTGCATAGAATATTAGGGGAATTTATCCAATTCCAAGTGGCTACAATCCAGCAACTTGGATGCTTGAGATCACTACACCTGCTGCTGAACAGAGAATGGGTCAAGATTTTGCACACATATACAGGAACTCTGATCAATACAGGTGACAACCAACTAAATAAAAATTTTCTTTGAGAACACAAAACATAGTTTGTATTTTCTCTAAATTGCTGACATGTACTTGTTCTTGGATGACACTTCTCACTTTACAATCTAATTTTATCAATTCATTAATGCAGGGAAGTGGAAGCTTTAATTGAAAGTTTGAGCATCCCACCTGATGGTTCTGAGCCTCTAAATTTTGCTTCTACACATGCACAAGATAGTATTTCTCAACTTGGGATATGTTTATGGAAGCAAAACCTTGTGTATTGGAGAAGTCCTCAATACAATGCCATGCGGTTATTCTTTACTGCATTTAGTGCCATAATATTTGGCTCAATATTTTGGGATGTTGGTTCAAAAAGGTAATTTTTTTTCTTCTCCTTTGTATGCTGGGGTTTATATTGATATGTTGTATTAACAATTTATTTTCTATAATTATATCTATAGTTTCTTGTAACTTTGGATCAAAGAAGAAATTTCGACCTTGCAAAAAAAGAAATTAAATTTTTTTAATTATTTCAATATATATTAAATACAGTAAAATTACATAATTCACACAAAAAAAAATAATTCAACACCATCACAGCAATATGGTGTCTCAACTCTTACATACATTCATTTGAAGCTTATACATGTACTATACATATACATTTTTAGTGATATACATAATTTAGTAAATAATTTTTAATAACAGAAAAATAAAAAAAATAGTAGGAAAAATCAAAAAATAATTTTGAAACTATAAATTCATAGATCAACACTCTAAAGTAAACATACATAAATTTGCAAGCAATCTAAGATGATTTAAGGCACAAATGAAACAAAAATAAAAAAATGAAGAAGTTGGTTTGAGAATAACTCACCTTGCAAGATTTGAGAAAATGCACAAATGGAGAAGCAAATCTAGTATTTGAAGGAAATGGAGTTGTAGAAATTAGGTGTAAAAAGGGATGAAAGCAAGAGAAATTAAAAAATAAAAATAAAAATTCAAAAACAGGTCGAAATCTCCAGGGGCAATATTGCTCGATGCATTGCTCGATAGGTCGAAAATGAGTTGACTCGTATCGGTCGAAATTTTGACTCGTATCGGCCGATATTTGGACTCGATATATCGGTCGATACGAAACAATATCTGGCATTTTTCGTGCCTCTACCGTATTTTGTTTCGATTTGAAATTTTGCAGGCATTTTGATCGAAATTTCGACCATTTTGATCGAATTTTTTTTCCATGCTTTGGATGTTGTCTCAAGCTTTTCACTTCATTCATTTACAGGGAAGTGTCATCGTGAAAATATCTTCCTCTACTTTTATGAACAAGCAAATCCCAAATCTTGAATTCTCTAATTTGTTAAAAAATATGATAGAAAAATCTCCTGTATAACCATAACTTCAATAGACAACTAACTTGAAGAAAATCATAGACCAAAAATGTGTGAAAGCAGTACTGGTTACTGAGTAATTGAAAAATAATATGGAAGATGAACATAAGTTGAGTAAAGGGGAAGGAGACGTAGGCACACCACAAAAGGTCTGAGAAGTTTACTTTGCAGTATTGAATTTGGGGAAGGAGACGTAAGCACACCACAAAAGGTCTGAGAAGTTTACTTGCAGTATTGAATTTGGGGGACAAAATATTACATTCAAGGCACGGCGAGAAACTTGCTTTGCCCCTGAGAGATTAAGCTTGTGGAGCTTTCTATTATAATTAGAAAATTTCTATTGGAGCATTTGGAAAATAAAACAGATAATAACCAAGACAAATCAGGACTCATTAGATTTCCATGTGGTTGAATTGAAGGACAGGGAAGGGGGGAGGGACAGACTAACGGAGAAAAATAGATATAGAAATACCCAAAACTAATATGACCCTTACCTTTATTAACCTAAGATCAAATGCTTTCTAGGTTTTAGGTGAAAATAGGGATGTCAACGGTTCGGGTTGGGCCGGTTTCGGGCTGGACCTAACGGTTTGGGTTCGGGTTGACTAACGGTTTGGGCTAACGGTTTAGAATTGGTTTACTAACGGTTTGGGTTCGGGTTTACTAGCGTTATGTTTTGAGTACCTTGTTGATGTGTGGAATTTATCAAGAGCATGTAAACACATATAAGCATTAAGTCCTCTTCAAATCTCTTGTGTTGGGTGTTCAAAACCAAAATCTTTTTTTCTACAAAGAAGTAAAAATTATTGAACTAATATACAAAAGAAAGCTAGCATCTTGATGAATTTTAGTGGGTTGTATTTGCTTATTCTCATTTCCCTTCTTGACACTTGTAAAAATGGATCAAAATAAAACATTAAAAGATTTTCAAATGATAATACACTTTCTAAATATTTACTAAGCCCGTCTTCCAAATGGTGAAGGCTTGGATAGGCTTGTTGTTTGCATATTCCAAAGTAAAACAATTAAGAAAACAAATAGAAACTTGGGGGTTTTCTTGTCTTTCACATTTAAATTTATTTTATTTTCTTTATTTATAACGGGTTTAACGGGTTGGTTCGGGTTCGGGCAAACGGTTCGGGCTAGCGGGCCACACACGGGCTAGCCCGGCCCAGCCCGAACCATTGCGAGCTGAGGTTGTTCAGCCCAAACACAGCCCATTAAGCTTTGGTGTGGGCTGGTTTGGGCTATAACAGGCCGGTCCGGTCCGGTTTAATACTTCGAGTTAGGTTTTGACACCCCTAGGTGAAAATTACAAATGTCCCGTTGTTAAAAAGTCACATTTGAATTTTAACCCAATAATAGCCTTACAGCATTTGGTTAATGGTCTACTGTCACAACAGAATTTTATAACATATTCATGAACTCAGAAACCCCCCTCCTCAGTACTGAAATTTCAACTGACCTAGTGGTTGAATGTGGAGACAATTTATTGTCTGTCTTACTCAGGCTACCCTGAATTACAATTGTGTGTGATCGAATTCTCTCCACTAGGTTAATTTGAAACATCTTCTGTTTATAATTTACATCTTCTCATTATAAAACCGTGCAATTCTATGTAAAATTCTAACAATTCTCACCTATGGCTGCATCTCATATTATTCTTTTCATTTGTGAACATGTGCATAATTTTGTCTGACGCACATTTCGGCAAGTTTTGTAATATGATTCTGGGGTGTATTCTATATTAGTAGATATTTGCTTGTTTTCCAAGCCCTTTCTAACTACAGCAAAATCTACAAAATTCGTAGCAGTCAATAGGTTGAATTCTTGATCAAGAAAATCATTGATGACTTCCTATATTTCAGCTTCCTTGTAGATAAATATCCTGGCATCATTATGGCTTACAATTAATTTCTCCTGTCCAATCATTTGAGTCCTATCCTTAATTCCTCTAACTTACTTTGATTAGAACCTACAAGAACATAGGCTTTCTTTCATTGCATCAAACAATCTACAAGTATGAAGTTTCTCCTTGTTGCTAAATGGTGCTAAAGTTTGAAACTGATCAAGTACCATCTCTTCAATGTTTTGTAGGGACACAACAGAAAACTTATTAATGGTTATGGGTGCTCTTTATGCATCATGTTTTTTTCTTGGGATCAACAATGCTTCTACAGTGCAGCCAATTATTTCTGCAGAAAGGATAGTCTTCTATAGAGAGAGAGCATTTGGAATGTACTCTCCATTTCCTTATGCAGTGGCTCAGGTACGAATATTGGTTACTATATAAGCACAGTTCCTGTTATGTAAACTAATTAGTATATTACTTTTTCTTGTTGGCAGGGGCTGATAGAGATTCCATACATTGCTATGCAGACAATAATATTTGGTTTCATCACATATTTCATGATCAATTTTGAAAGAACAATAGGTATTGTTTAAAACCTATTTTCCATGTTATTTTACACTATGGAAGCTGATTATAATTTATTTTACCCAGTCCTTAGCTGTAGACAGATCTTAATTAATAGTGAGCTTACACTTGTTTCATAAGTAAGATCTAGCTGGAATAATTTGACCATTCAGTTCATATGATCTGTTAAGCAGGTGAACATTTTTTGAAGCACTCATTTGGTTGGTTTAGTGGTTTTCTATCTCCTGTTGATTGCTGGTAAATAATAAATTAGCTTTCTGATTTAGTAATGTATCTTGTATTGCTTTTCTTGTATAAACTAAAAACGTAAACAATATCAATTTTATAGTTTGTTTCCATTACCATGTTTTGAACATGTTGTTGCTAGTGCTACCTTAAAATGTTCAAGACTCCAAGCCAATTAAGAGTTTCAACGAAACTAGTCCGATAAATCTTAATTGAATTGAATAGATACAATTTAGCCAATATGCTTCAAAATTGAATTGTCTGATAAATTAGCTAAGTTGTTTTAAAATACAATGGTTTAACACATGTATTTTGTTTTGCAGTAAAGTTTATGTTCTACCTTCTGTTCATGTACCTCACATTTACCTACTTTACATTCTATGGGATTATGGCAATTGGTCTCACACCAAATCAGCATATAGCAGCTGTCATTTCTTCAGCATTCTACTCATTATGGAGCCTGCTTTCAGGTTTTATTGTCTCAAAACCAGTAAGTAATCTACTATTCACAAGCCATCTACTTTTACTTTTCATGGTTCCATCTAAACCACCAACAAAAAGCTATAAAATCATTTATCATCTAACCTTGCCTTCTGCTTATCACAGAACATTCCAGGATGGTGGATTTGGTTTTACCATATTTGTCCAGTGGCTTGGACCTTAAGGGGTATCATAAGCTCTCAGTTAGGTGATGTGGAGACTCTAATCAACGAATCTGAATTTAAGGGATCTTTCAAAGAATACATCTATGTCAGTCTCGGCTATGGGCCAGGAATGATCGGTGTTTCTGTAGCAGTGCTCACTGGCTTCAGTATCTTCTTCTTCTGTATTTATGCACTGTCGATCAAGATTCTCAACTTCCAAAAAAGATGAAGCGGCACAGCTTTGGGTTTGCTTTGAAGAAAAATAATTTGGTCAGAGGTGAAGGGGAATGAACAAGTAAAAGAACAATAATAATGTGTTGTATTATTTTTAATATAAAAAAATGATAAATGTTTCATTTTATTGGATTTATAAGTACAGAAAACTTTCCTTTATTTATTAGGAAAGTGTTTTTTATTTAGTTCCACATTGGAAATCAAGAAGTCTGTTCCATTGCAAAACTTGAGAAAAACAACTTTGAGTTGGGCTACTTTGGATCTTGGGAGACGGTTCGTTGGTACCTCATAGCACCTTCAAGTGAGGCGAATTACGTATTAAGGACAATGATTATAGTAACACGCCTAGAAGTTCTTGCTTTCATACTGTGATCTCGTGATCTTTTCTTTTACATAATGATGGTTCATGCTCACTTTAGATATAATTTTTGTAGTATCATCATTGTTCATGTCAAAGGCCCTATACAAAAAATTATTAGGCGTGATAAAGATGATTTTTCGTCATTTCTCTAGTTGTCTCTAATTTGAATTTTTCCATATTATTTGCTCATCTCATTTGAATTCTTTCCATTCATCATTCCTTCCATTTGAATTCTTTCCACACCATCTCATCCTTCCATTTCATCATTATCTTAATTTGGCTTAATTGGTTTCTTTATTAAATCCTTTCCATGTATTGTATTTTCATACAAACATTTCTAATGTATTGTATTTCCATGTTTTATATATTTCTTCTATTGTTCATAGCTACCTATATAATAGCATGGGATATATGCTGCCCATATATTTGAAGTTCTCTCATATGAAATTATTCAACCATTTTTCCTACTGAGGTTGTTTCTTAATATGGTATTAGCCTAAACACACGATTCTACATTTTAATTAGACACGTCTTCTTTTTCCTCATCTTCTACCTCCTTTTCAATGGCTACTAATACTAAGTCTGCTGATTTGGATTCCTCTCCTACGATTTATTCTCCTACTGCAATTGTGGTCCTTTCAGCTGTTACACCATCTTTCACCACATATCAGTACCATAAACTTCTATCTCTGTTGAAATCTAGTAACATTCCACCATTGACAAATGATGTAGGTAAAGTATCTTCTTTATGGGTTATTGATTCTAGTGTTAGTCTTCATATGGTTTCAGATTTTTCTTTATTTTATTCAGATAATCTTGTTCCCCACACCCAATCTATTCGCCTTCCAAATGGTGGTTTTGCTCCTGTTACACATATTGGGAATTGCAGCTCCATACTCACTTTATCTCTCACAGACGTATTATATGTTCCTTCCTTTGATTATAATTAGTTATCTGTTACCCAACGTACCTGATGAACACATTTATGTGTGAAATCTTAGGGCATAAAGCATGTATTTTATACACTTTGAGTGGAGCTACCTTGAGTTTTATGTTGTTTTTGTAGATTTTATGAATTTTCAGGACTTGAGCGAATATTTGGAGTTTTGGGTATTAAACATGCGATTTTACACGTCAAGAGGTCCGTTCAAATTCTCAAATGCGAAAATGGGCCTGACCTGGAGCATGATGGGCCAGAGATGTGATTATGGGCCAACTCCAAAGTATTTTAGAGATAAAGAAGCAAATTTTGATCTACAGGCTGAGATTAGAAATTATTAATTAAATCTACAAAGATATTATTGAGAGAGTCCTAATGGAGAAAAAGAGTCCTTGCACACCTCAATATCTTATTTCCTATTTGGGACTTGGTCAAAGAAAGAAAAAGAGGGAAAATCCCATTTTTGAATGTCTTTATCCAGTTTCGATCAAGCCCTTCATCGAACGGTCATCCGGTGTCCGATTGAGCTGATTTTTGGAGGAGAGCTTTACGAATTCTTAACCCTAAAATCCAACAGTGGAATTATGTATTTGATATCTCTAAGTCCATCCGATTGGTACGCCAAAACCCTAATTGGTTGAGTCAAATAAGAACTTTGAGTTTTATTTAAATTCAGTCGTGCCTCATATCTCATGTAAACTCTATAAAAGGAGAGCATACTTCATCAAGGGAGAACGTGTTTTTAGAGCTTAGTAGAAGCACTCTTTCTTCTATCTTCAGTTTATTTAGGCTTTCTCTAGTTTTCTTTGTTTGCATTTGTGAGATTTTAATTTCTAGATTGAATGTTTACATTTTTTTTGTTTTTTTATGTAATGCAATTCAAGTTCAAGTTTCAAGTTTTTAGAATCTTTTTTCTTTGGGTCTAGAAATTGTAGATTTAGATCATTCTAGATCTGATCTGGTTGTTAGGGTTGGTTGAGATTCGAATCGTTTGTTCAATTCGCAAGTAAGTAACATTCTTTATTAATCTTCTCTCCTCCCTCCATTCCCACTTCTATCTACCCCTCCATATTCTTAATTTAGGATTTACTTTCAGCATTTATTTATTGTTCTCCATTCCCCTGAGTCCTTAATCAGAGATGCCTACAGTCGTGCCTCTCTTTGGTTAAGGTTTCCATTTTACTTTTTGCAATTTACTTTCTGTTATTTACTTTCTGCAATTTACTTTTAGCATTTATTTATTGTTCTCCCTTCCCCTGGGTCCTTAATCAGAGATGCCTACAATCGTGCCTCTCTTTGGTTAAGGTTTCCCTTTTCTTTTATTGCTTTGATTATTTCTTTTTTGCAATTTCTTTTTTTCTAATATCCATTCCCCCGATCGGTGGACTGTAAGCTACGGCAAAGGGTCCACGGTCAAAGTCATTATTATTAATTTATTATACTCCCCTTCCCTCGATCCAGAGCTGACACTCGGATCACTTCCCTTTTCCTTTTTATTTTTATTGTTCGCATTTTTTTCCCGTCTGTTATTTATGCATTGATTGTGTTTGCTTTATTTTTCATTTCAATTCGATTGCATTAGATGTATGGATTATGATTGTTTAGTTTAGTTAATTAGTTTAACAAAAATTGAATCATTCCACTATCGCATTACTATTAAGAAGTTGAATTCTAAGTGGCATATCACCTTGAGATTGACCCGTTAGCTACACGATATTGTGCGCTTGTGGTTATTTTTAATTTCACAAACAGTACCTAACAACTTCATTGTTTCATAACTTTCTATCATGATCATTGTGTGATACATGACCTACGCCTGAAGGAGAGGATTGGGCTAGGAAAGGCGTACAATGGAGTTTATTATTTGAAGTTGGATTAACCAATTGATGTTGGTATTTTACCAACCAAGGACCTTTGGCATTCTCATTTAGGCCATACATCTTTAAAAGTTTCTAGTTATATTGCGCGTTTGGATCCGAATATTTCTTTTCATAAAGATTGTGTTTACTCCATTTGTCCTTTAGCTAAGCAAACTCGACTTCCTTTTCCATCTAGTACAATTCTACCACCTCTTGCTTTGAATTGATACATTGTGACATATGGGGGGGACCTTACTTCGTTCCCTCAATTTGTGGTGCAAATTATTTTTTAACTATGTGAAAGATTTTTTACGATGCACTTAGGTGTTTTTATTAAATCATAAATCTGATGTTTGGTCCCAATTAAGGGGATTTTTTGCTATGATCAAAACCTAATTTTGATACCAAATTAAAGAACTTCGAACTGATAAGTTTTGGGGTTCTTGTGTTTTGACAGCCGCTTACCTAATTAACCATTTATCACCCCAGCTGTTATATGGTAAGTCACCACTTCAAGTTTTATTTGGCAAGATCCCTTCATATTCTTATCTTCAAAATTTTGGATGCCTTTGTTATGGTCATAATCATTCATCCATTCGTCATAAATTTCATCCCGAGCATCTTCGAGTGTTTTTATTGGGTATCCATATGCATAAAAAAGGTATACAATTTATGATTTACAAACACATAAGGTTTACATTAGTCGTGATGTCACATATGTTGAAGATTTTTTTCTTTTTTCAAAATTGTCATCCCCATTATTGTCTATTTTACCCATTGCAGCTCTAGATAGTGATATTTTACCCATCTTGTCGTATCCACCCTTATCAACCACACCCTTTTCCCAACTGGTTGAAGAACCTTCTTCACCCAACCTCTCATCCACTACCATCTCTCAGCCATCTCGAGTTCATCAACCACCACCCCATCTTAAAGACTATCATTGTTGTGCCATGGATGCCCAAGCTCCTCCTACATGCACAGGTACTCTCACTTCTAAATATTGTTTTTTATTCTATCATAGATTATCCTCACCCATTTCAAGTATCTCAAGGCCCTCAATGCTATAACTGAATTTATAAACCTTGCTAAGGCTATTATTTCATCTGATTGGAAGGAGGCAATGGATAGTGAAATTGTAGCTCTTGACCTTAACAAGAGTTGGTCTCTTGTACCTTTACCCCAAACAAGAAACCCATAGGTTGTAAATGGGTTACAAAATTAAAAAGCATTCAGATGGGTCAATTGAGTGTTATTAAGCGTGTTTGGTGGCAAAGGGTTATACTCAAATTGAAAGGGTTGATTTCCATGAGACATTTGCCCCAGTTGCTAAGTTAGTACTGCCAGAAAACATCATGCCATTGCTACCATCAAAGGATGGTCCTTGCATCAATTGGACGTCAACAACGCCTTTCTCCATGGCGATCTTGATGAAGAGATATATATGACACTTCCGCCTGGTTATCATCAAAAGGGGCAGAAATTGATTTGTCGCTTGCATAAATCATCATATGGGCTTAAGCAGGCATCCCGTAATTGGTATTGGGTATACACAATCTAAGGCAGATTACTCTTTATTTTCTCTACTTATAAAGTCTTCATTTACCTTTGTACTTGTTTATGTTGATGACATTTTAATTGTTGGGTTTGACACAACTGTGATTTCCAACTTAAAATCACTTCTTCAGCAACATTTTCGGATTAAAGATCTTGCTTAAATATTTCCTTGGTCTTGAGGTGGCACGCACGGTACAAAATTCGATCGAAATGTGCGAAATTTAGCATTTTGAAAAGTGCGAAATGGAACTCATGAGGACCGAAAAAAGTCCTCAGTTTCAATCAAAATTGTCAAAATTTTGACATTTTCGATCGAAACATGAGAAATTTCCCTATTGGGTCGAAACATGGTTCAACCAACCTGAACCGGCTGGAGAAACATGGGAAGTTTCGAGAGTTTCGATCGAAACTTGAAATTGGTTTACTAATTTAAGTGAACCGGCTGAACCAGCGGGTTCACTTTTATATAAAGTCATCTTCTTTGATCAAAACTCTGGGAAACCAGAGTTTCGATCGTGAAAAAGGGGTGGAGCAGGGAGGTTTCAACAGGAGTTTCCCACCTTTTTCGACCTGTTTTTCATGATTTTGCATGATTTCGATCACTTTTGAGCACTCCTTTGCTGATTTCGACCCTTCTTTGTGGATTATTTCATAGTTTTCAAGCTTTGTTAGAAGGTAACCTAAGTTTCCCCTATTTTTTGATTTTTTCCTTTCTTTCATGATCAAATGGTGTTGGAATGTTTTGAAATTTACTATGATGGTCTCTAGTAGGTAGATTAACAAGTGGTGGATGTTGGATTTGATTTTTGTAGTGTTCTACTATTTTTTATTTTATTTTTCTGATTTTAAAAAATACCTAAAAATTTACATTTTTTCCTTCCTTTCATGTTCAAAGCATATTGGATTGAGTTGATATTGTTATTTGTTGTCTCTAATAAGTAGATTTACATATGTTAATTCATTGAATCTGATTTTTGAAGTGTTTTACTATGTTTTCTAATTTTTCTTGTATTTAATAATTATTATAAAAAATATTTTTAATTAGGAACAAAAATCTCATAATGTTTATGAATACCTTACTCTACATATGTAATTGGTTGGATCTGTTTTTTGAAGTGTTTTAGTATGTTTTCTAATTTTTCTTATATTTAACAATTATTATAAAATATATTTTAATTAATAAGAATTTTAATTAGGAACAAAAACTTCAAAATGTTTATGAATACCTTAGTTTACACTTTTCAACTAATGTGTGACTGTGTGTTTACACTTTAGTGTCTTTAGGGCCTTAGGTTAAAATTAAAGTGTTGGGTTTCTATTTTAACGGTAATTATTATGTATGTTTGTATCAGGAATTCAAGATTCAGGCACAAACTTTTGAGTTAGAGACTCAGAAACACGATGTCAAACATAGCTTGGTAGCATGGTAAGCCTCTGACAAATGATAGGAAGAAGTCAGAGTGTAAGTATTGTTTGAAAAAGATTGGATCAGGTGGGGCCACTCGACTAAAGATCCATCTAGTGGGAGGGGACCACAATGTGGTTGGATGCCCCAATGTCCCTTATAAAGTTAAAGTGGCAATGGAAAAATATGTGATAGGAGGGCAAGAGAAGAGGGCACAGAAGAAAGCAAAGAGGGATCAGTTCCAGGCAGCATGCATAGAGAAGGTGGAGGTGGGAGAGAAAAATGTGGATCCAGATCCAGGTGATGCATCATTCCTAGAGGCAGAGATGGAGAGAGTACTCAGGATGAGTAGGGAGTCTTATAGACTCGATAAGATCAGGAGGACACAGAGGGCCATGGGTGCAGGGTCATCTAGAGATCCAGATGTTGGGAGGACAAGTGGAGGCAGCTCTAGTATGAGGAGGAGCCAGAGTGTCAGAGAGTCAGTTCCATTACCATGGGCCCCACGATCACGACCTAGTGCCACATCTGTTGCTTCTAGACCCATTGAGGCAAATCTTGATGTGCAGATACTACGCACTGATCCTGACTTCTTTGCGAGGCCACAGTCAAAACATAAGAAATTAAAGCAAATGCGGGGTAATGTGAAGGAGAAGGTGGGGATGACCTTTTCTAAGTGGGCATTGTATCACAGTGTTCCTGCAAATGCTGCATAGGGGCCTTATTATACGGCGATGACGGATGAGATCAGTGATGCTGGACATGGGGTGGTTAGGCCAACCCCATATGAGATATATAATGTATATCTCCAACGGCATAAGGAAGACTTGAAAGACTACATTGATGGTCTTAAGCCGATGTGGATGCACTATGGGGTGACATTGATGTGTGATGGTTGGACTTGTCCCACTAGACAGTCTATCATCAATTTTATGTTGAATTGTGATGGGAGGATGGTGTTCCTCAAGTCTGGTGATGCATCCGGTCACAAGAAGGATGCAACAAAATATATATATATATATATATATATATATATATGGGTTGCTGAAGAGTGTGGTGAAAGAGGTAGTCGAGCACGTGGTGCAAATTGTGACTGATAATGGCTCCGATTTCAAGAAGGCTGAGATGAAGTTGATGGAGGATCCCAAGTATAGGCTCTTTTGGACTCCTTGTGCGGCACATGTATTGATTTGATGCTAAAAGACATGGGGCAAGTCAAATTTTTGAAGGACGTTGTTCAGCGGGCTCGAAATGTGACCACATTCATATATAACCATGGATTTGTTTTGGATATGTTGAGGAGGACGTGTGGTGGTGACTTGGTGAGGCCTGGGGTCACAAGATTTGCTACAAATTGGATTTCCTTGAAGAGTTTCGAGAAGAAGAAAACCCAACTACGTGCGATGTTTGCATCTGAAGAGTGGTTTGCTTGGCCCCAATCAGAATCACTTGCAGGGAGAGCAGCATGGGCTACCGTATCCAAGTGATACCTTCGGGGAAATCTAAGAGTTGTTATAAAGCTTCTAGACCCTGTGGTGACAGTCTTGAAGTTGGTAGATCAACAAAGGAAACCAACTTTACCGCATATATGGGCTCCAGTAGAGATGATGAAGGAGATGGTTAGGAAAGTCTATCCTAAGGGCATCTAGAAATTCCTTGATATCATCCAAGAAAGGTGGGAAAGGCAATTGAAACATCCATTGCATTTGGCTGGTGAGTTGAAAGTTATTAAAATTTTCAAGTTATTACTTAAATACTTAATTGTTAATAACTTAATACTTATTATGTAGTTTTATAGTTTCTTACCATCTCATTTGTTGGCTTGTTTGATAGCCTATTATTTGAATCCCATGTACCACTATAGTGAAGAACTTGGGATGAGGGCAGATTTGAAAGGTTGTGAAGTAGTGGAAAGGTTGGAACCAGATTCAACAAAACAAGCATTAATTAATAATGAGGTAAGATTGTGAGTTGTGACTTGTGAGATGACTAGTAGTCTAGTACTTAAGAACTAAGATAAATACTTGTTTTTTATACTAACTTTGTAATTATTTATTGCAGTTAAAGGCTTTTAGAGATGCTACTGGTAGCTACGGTCGCTCAGTCGCTATTCAGGCTAGGGAGAACACCACTCCTGGTTAGTCACTTAGTCAGTTAGTCTAAGTCTTAGATACTCAATTTGAATTTTTGACACATTTTATTTTTACTATTATTAATCTGGTTGGTTATGTTTCTTGCAGTTGAATGGTGGCTGCAATACGGGTTAGACTCAGAGTACCTGATTAAGATTGCAGTTAGAGTGCTCTCCCAAACATCTTCTGCCACTAGCTGCGAGCGTAATTGGAGCACATTCAATCTGATACATTCTAAGAGGTGGAACCATTTGGGGGTGAAGCAATTAGAGGATTTTGTATATGTTCACTATAATATGAGGTTAAGAGAGGAGCACATTAGGTTAGGTCAAGAGCAAGGTAATGGGGACAAGATTAAGTTGGCTGACATCTTTGCCATAGATGATGAGGAGGAAGAGTACCCCCCCCCCCTATTTGAGTGGGTCAGAGAGCCATTGTTGGATGAGGGGGGAGGTCGACCCAGCAGTCAAATTGCACGAGAGATGGGAGCTAATGTGGATGAGTTCTTGGCCACAAATGGGAGAGTGCACACCGAGCCTAACCGTCCCTTTGTACCACACCCCGGTGCATCCAGTGTCAGTGAGGATAATATTATATGGTCAGATGATGATGATGATGTTACTCAGCCACTCGCTAGTCAGGCACAGGATGATGCAGAAAATGATGATGATGATGATGGACTTAGTAGTGGGGATGACAGTGGGAATGATGATGATGATGGTGGTGGTGGTGGTGATGATGATGATGGTGATGGGCCTGCTAATCGGGATTCAGCTGAACCAGGGGAGAGACCACCACCAAAGCCAGCAGTGACCCCAGTTGAGAGTCAGGGATAGGGAGGGCATTGAGGTTCACGGGGGAGAGTCAGTTCACCCACGCTACCTAGGATGTTGACCACGGTGCAGGTCGTAGTTCCACTTACAGCCGAAAGGGGAAAGGGAAAGGGAAGCAGCATGGACATGGGTATGAGGATGACACTTCATTGTATGGGTCTTACAATCCCACTAATGTGAATAGCTTGGCAGGATCCATATGATCTATGAGTCTAGATGAGTCAAGAGGCTCCACTGCCGGATACTGGATACCGGCAACAGCTGATCCCCACTCTTACGAGAGCGGTATGGAGAGTGCTACATCTTCTTCTAGGGCTTATAGTAATGCATCTTATGGTCAGGGGTTTCCTCAGGATTATGGGGTACATAGACTAGTGGAACAAACTAGGATGTATTATCTAGCATCTGATGGGAGGACGATATATGTGCACAGGGGTGCAACTTATATGGATGCTAATTCGGGGGCACAGATGTTTGTGGAGCAGATCTTCGGCATGCAACCCCAACCCCAACGCCCTGAGGCTCAATCAAGACTTCCCTATCCTTATTGTGGATTCCCTCAGATCGGATATCTTATGCATGTTGACAACCAGACATATAGAGCTGCAGTTGTTGATTACCTCAACAACCATAAGCATCACATGTCATGGGAGGTTTATGTATGTTGGTCAGAGGAGAGGATGTCACAAGCATAGTACTACTCAAGTCACGAGATGGATCCGCCGAGGCACTCCTCTTGGCACTGATTTAGTGAGTTGTACTTCCCATTTTATTTATATTACTAGTTACATTGTATTTGATGTTTAAGAGTTTATTTGATGTTTTGAATTGAACTTAGAAGTTAGAAGTTATATGTTGAATGTTATGCTTAAGCATAGTTAACTTTATTGTGTACTTCTCGGTTATCTTTACATTAATGTTTTGTACTTTATGACATATCTACATTGATATTTTTTAATAAAATGCATGTGTCAATGTGTTCTTCATACTCTAATTAGCTTAACTACAGAATCCCACCCCAAAATACTCTCTAAAACCTGTCAAAACTTGTACTAAAAAATCCTCGATTTCCTCAAAATTTTCCAAGTTTCCACCTAAGTTTCCCATTTTCACCCGGTCGAAACTTGAGTTTCCCTCGAATTTTTTACCATGGTGGCACGTTCTAAGAAAAGTATTTTCATCAACCAATGAAAATACACATTGGACATCTTAACTAATGTTGGTTTCACAGGTGCTAATCCGACTCAATTTCCAATGGAACAACACCTCAAATTGACTACTTTTGATGGTGAGCCCTTACCTAATCCAACATCATAGCATCGGTTATTGGGCCGACTTATTTATCTCACAATTAGTCATCCAAATATTGTTCACGCTGTGAATTTTTTTAGTCAATTCATGCATGAGTCTTATAAACCTCATATGGATGCTGCTAATGATTACTATGTTACCTCCATGGCACTCCAGGACAAGGGATTTTTTATCTGCAGATAGTAAGTTATCTCTTCGTGCTTATTGTGACTCAGATTAGGCAAGTTGCCCTATGACTCAGCAATCTACCACTGGATATTGTGTAGTCATTGGTTCCAGCCCTTTATCTTGGAAATCTAAAAAACAAGTTATTATGTCCCGCTCATCTGCTAAGGCTGAATATAGTGCTATGGATTTGCTCTGCTCATTTGAATTATTTCCATATTATTTCCTTCTCTCATTGAATTCTTTCCATTCATCATTCCTTCCATTTGAATTCTTTCCATACCATCTCATCCTTCCATTTCATCAGTATCCTAATTTGGCTTGATTGGTTTTCTCTATTAAATCATTTCTATGTATCGTATTTTCATACAAACATTTACATGTATTGTATTTTCATGTTTTATATCTCTCTTTTATTGTTCATAGTTACCTAACAGCATGAGATGCATGTTGCCTATATATTTGAAATTCTCTCATATGAAATTATCAACCATTTTTCCTATTGAGGTTGTTTCTTAACAAAAATTGATCTGATTTTTATCCCTATTGGGTAATGGACATTTTAAATTCTTTGGGTTTCATTTGTAATGAGAATCACAAACCCAAAATGTGGAGTAAAGAATTGTTTGAACTAGTGTTGGGTTCTTCTGAGGAAAACATTCTTTAACTGTTAAACGTATGTATATTCTTTTCATTTATTTTTTAATAGAATATTGGATTTAGATTTGAATTGTGTAAAGGAGAAGAAATCAGCTTCTTTATTGGAATCCGAAATCCAGAGACGTGGGGAATACCTATTTCAACCGTCCTCTACGTCTAACCAAAACACAACCTTCCACTATCACTTTCTTATTGTTTTTAGGGTTTATGCGTGCCTCCGGTGTCCCCTTCACTCACATCTTCAAACCCAACGTTCCTCTTCATATTTTCACAACATGGTCGGTGGTATAGTGACCCTCATGAGTGTGGAGCATTTCAACTACTTGGCACTTAGTCTCCTCTTTTTGATAATAGGGATATCTGCAGTGGCACTCATTGGCTGAGCCTACTCCCAGTTGAAGTTGTTTGGCGTGATCTTATCCTCTTCACCCAGGCTGCCATATAGCGATACACCCCCACTCACATAAGTGTGGGACCCACACTGTGCCAACCTAACACATACAGGTGTGTGAGTGTAGATCCCATACTCATGTGAGTGTGAGTGTATGGTTATATGGGCAGACTAGGTGGAGAAGATCTACACTCTAGGTGGAAGGCCTTCAGGTTCCCTAAATACAATAGGGAAACTACAGGGTAATTGGGCGAAATCAATTTGGTCATCATTGGGCTCGATCTACTTTATTCCCTCCAACTCTAATTTAAAGTAAATCACACCAGTATCGGATTTTTATCAGGTCCATTTATTTGTCCATTTCCCTCTGGATGAATGACACATGTCCATCAGTCACATCCAAAGGCTCAAATTAAATTAAAATAAATATATCCTCAAAATCTTAACTCAACCTTTGGATGTGACTGATGAACATGTGTTTTTTATCCAGAGGGAAATAGAAGGTAAGAAATGGACGTGATAACAGTCTCACTAGTATTTGCCTCTACTATCCGTCATAGGCCTTGAAATTGAAGTGGTTCTGGGCCTATCTCTCTGAAGTAAACTTGTTTAGGCCCATTAATTCCAATTTTAGTTTCCGGTAATCAAATATCATTGGGCTCATCTCAGCCATCTAATGTACACCCAACACAATATCAACCCCCAAAACAAGTAAGAAAATAGGCTTCAATTAGGATAGAATAGTCTTGGATTTTAGGCCCTTTACATGGAATTTTATTTCCACCACCTACCCTTACATTGACATTTGGTGCTTCTTCGACCTCCAAATTCAAGATTTTTGGGGAACGTGTCACAGAACGAAATGGTGTTTTTCCCATCTTAAGCCACACTCCTTTTGAAGAAAATTCCAAAAATCCATCTGCTGGCCTGTTTTCCTTATGCTTTTACTCTTGCAAAGACAAGAGCAACATATTAGTTTCCTTTGTCATACTAGGGCTAAATGTCTCTTGCTTCGGTGTTGTGGTTTTATAGTCACTTCTAACACACAAAGTACAAAACGATTTAATTATGGATGAGGACCATTATTAAGCAGTCCCCACAGGAACACCTTGTGTCTAGGCAATGTTTTTAGTTTCCAAAACAATGACCACCATTTCTTGCATAAGTGGTTGTTGAACACTTGTCTTACTTTCAACCCATCACCCCACTTCACACCCAAACCCCTGCATGTTCTTTATTGTGAAAATGGGGTTAAGTCTCTTCACTCTTTTTTTGGATGATTTCATTATCTTTTCTGTAAAAGATCCTCAAGGAATGGGAAAAGATAAAAGAAGAATCATTTACATTATGGGCAGAGAAAAAGGAATGGGAAAAGATAAAAGGTTGAGACCCATTGGGTGAAACTGTTTCAAACCTTCCAGGGATGGAAGACAAGTGAATCATTTGCATTTAAGGTACTTCTGTCACTGATATAAAGCCAGGTTGTTCCGTATATTAAGAAATTAATACAGTTTGTGGCAATCAACTTCTTTAATTAAAGAAGTCCAGAGTGAGTACATTGGGATAAGATACATGAAGTTTGGCCATAGAGAATCAACAACTACATACATCAAGAACCAATATAAACTCTACCACACACAAATTCATTGCAAGAATAACAACTCATCATTTCATTTCAAGCTTTCAAGCTTGAGATCCTCAAGTCTGAATGATCATACATCAAGTCTAGATCTCACATAGTTGAAGGGAGAGAATATAAGCAGATGAGTCCTACAACACTACATCAACAGCTACTGTTTATGCAGTTAAGTAGGGAGAGGTAAAACCATAGGGGTAAACTCCTTGCTGAGAGGAATTTGTTTAGTGAGCCATCACATACTTCCATCTTAAGAGATTAAGAACAAAATCTTGAACACCTTTATCCAGAAACTCTTCAGATCCTCATCTCTTTCAAGTAGAACATCACCAGGAGACTTCATTTTGCTGGAGTTGACATTGGATATGATGACACGCGATCGATCTTTGAGAAGGAAAGTCTGCTGTTATCCCTTTTCTTAAGTTTAACCAATATAAGATAATGTACTACACCTACAGAACCAAGATGAACAAAAAGCATACCTCACCCACATCCTTCAAAGGTGAAAGGCCTGTCGCTTGCTTTTCTTAGGTTATGAATGAATGAGGCATAAAATTTAGCATGATCCTTTAATCAAAGTGACAGAACCATTTTATATTCCTTACAGAGGCAAACCTAAATCTAAGCTAAATCTAACAGGCTTTTTTTCTTCTTCTTTCAAGTCTGCTCTCCTCTTATTTGATAAAAGCACATCAGTCCAGTATTTAGTCCCACTGTATTTTCCTGTGAAAAGTCCACTCTGAGGGGTTGATAGTAGTCTTCCCACTGAATGCAACAATATCATAAGGGGAATCCTCAGAAAATTCAGTTGGCAAAGACTTCCAGTGCAAACTTGGTTCCCACTCGGCTTCCTTAAGAACCTTAAGTATCTCCTCCACAACAATCTGGCTTCCTTCAGAAGAAAAATGAATACCATCTCTGTGAAAATAAAAAGACACATCAGTTACGAAATGCCCAAGACAAGAATATCACCTAACATTTTAAAAACATAAAAAGCCACAAATTTGACTTAAAAATTTTTACTCAAATTATCTTTATGGTGAATAAATTTGCACAATGAAGATTCCAAAACATTCTCAAATGACTGGCTCCCCACCCAAAAAGAGTTAAAAAGAAAAAATATAGAAGAATAGAAAACAGAGAGACTTTTTATTAGCTTGGAAAGAATTACCAAGATCTTTATTTGTTTATATATTTTATTTATCTAATTATTTTTAGGAGCAGGCCTTTGTGCAACGGTTGGTGGACCACAATTTTAGCCTGAGGTCAAAGCATCAAAATAGCCTATCAGCAAAAACTGTTGCAAAAGACTGCATAAGAGAGTTGCCCCCACCCCAAAAAAAAAAAAAAAAACCTGCACGGGACTCTACTTGTTTCTTCAGCACTGGAGTCACCCTTTATACATTTATCTTTTTAACATGAACAGAATCATCGATGCAACTACATCGGTCAATTTCCTGTTAACATTTTGTGTGGAAGAAGCATCCAATCTCCTTAAGTCCAAACTAGGGGGTTAATAACTCACCATCTGATGGGGCCAGCTAGGGCTCTGGTATCATTACTTAACATGAACTTTTCAGCACGAGGGTTTAATTTATGAACTAAAATACCACTCATTTCCATTCCAACCTTACCTCCATCACACTTCAGTATTTAACTAGTTATTCTTGAGCATGATTCTGAATTTCAAATTTAAGTGTCATCAAGGCACCTGCTCCCAACTGCAGTATTTTCAGTATCATATGTTGTGTTTTCCATGCATATCTACAGCATTTCTTGTCTATCATCATGCACACACTCACAGATAAATTTAAAAAAATAGAAATCCCCTAATAATAGTCTAAAACTTAAAATGGAAGTGAAATTACGCTTTATCACCAACTGTCCAACCCAATCTAAAAATCCCATTTTAAAATTGAAGTGGAACCTAGAAGAACAAACCATGCCCTTCATATCCTACTGGATAAAAAGCTAATATTTGGTTCCCAGTTCATCTGCATCTTGGCTCTTCAAATGAGTTTGAGCCCAGTTCATAGAAGTGACATTGCATCAGCATCCCCTCAGATAACTCTAAACAAGGCACATGCTACAGAACAGGAGCCCTATTTGGCATGGAAGACCACTTAGGAAGCATTTGGTGATGGAAACCCCATCTTCTATGTACTTAGCGTTGATTGTCATAGGATACATAAAACTTTAATGCATTAGATGTTGATATAAAATGAACCACCACAATGGTTGGACAAAACATAGGATCCATTAATGTATGTAAATGAAGACAAGAAACTTACGTAAGGCAAGCAGTCGACCAATCATCCCTTTTTTGAATTGCAGACCAAAGATCAATAACCTTCACGTCCATCTCCCTACAAAGCTCTAAACAAGCTTCTGAGTATCTTCGACAAGCTTCATTTGTTCGATCCATAGGGCTAAATATACCACTGTAACTGGTTTCAAATCAAACCAAGATGTAAGGACATAAAGTACCTCTCTAGAAAGACTGAAAAAAGACATGCAAAATAGGCATCAAAGTACCTTTTATCTCTTTCTTGGATCACCTCCTCATTGACAGGAGGACAACTAAGAAATATAATGCGTATTTTCTCTGAAAGGCTCTGATTATCAGATAAATTATGAATTAGAATGGAATAAAAACCAAATTCAGGAAAGACCCATCAGATCATAGTTGTCATGGTGTCGCCTAGGTGCCCTTTTCTACAGAACACAAGGTGACAACTTGAGACATCATTGGTGTTGCTTCTATTCTGCTTCCTCCAACACCTACTATTGCCTAGTTGCTGGGACAACCATGCTTCAGGTCTCCCTAAAGGACTATCCAGAATCAAATGTTTCAAATTCACACAAAATTTGAAAATTGGTTGTAACAA
The DNA here is from genome assembly GCF_041222555.1 of Hakea prostrata. Classification (NCBI taxonomy): domain Eukaryota; kingdom Viridiplantae; phylum Streptophyta; class Magnoliopsida; order Proteales; family Proteaceae; genus Hakea; species Hakea prostrata. The sequence goes on along the minus strand of NC_142607.1, from coordinate 46,931,919 downwards.
TCCTTGGGTGTACTGGTGGAGGGAAGCCCATACATCTGACAGGCTAATTTCCTAACGGACAACATCTTCCCAAGGCATAATACTAGAATGGTAGAACTTCCCTGCCACTAAGGCCCATGATTGGTCCGGACTTCAACATGTAACAGAAGATTATCTTTTTATTATGCAAAAAGTTACCTTCAGATGAATTGCAATCTTTTTCATGTTTTCAATGTATTCTGGAAGTGGTACATGAGGTCCCAAGCCAGACGAATGAGGCCCCATTGAATCATTGCCACCAAAGTAAACTATCACCAATGAAGGTTGTATAGCAGCATCCTAGAACAAAGATAAAAACAACAATGTACCATGAATCAAAGAAAGACAAACCAGAAAACCAGAAACAGAAAGCCAGGTTGATATGCTCGAAACCTAAAGAGCCCCTGTTCTCAGTTGAATTATATTCTAGCCCTTCACAATTTAAGGTTAACTAGATTAGCTAATATTGGAATTGTTTGAAGCAAGAATCTAGCCAATAGAGGCGCCCTGCCACAATCCTAACCAGCAGAGACAATAGTAGCATCAAACAGACTAAAGGCCTCAGGTGCTGGGAATCATCCCAGGCCGGAGAACATGTGTATGATAATCCGATGCATAGTCTACCCGACAGCCAAACCAGGTAAATTATCCAACACACCCACCATGAGTGGCCACTGCGGTAAATTTTTTGGAGTCACAATTGGGCCAAGTCAGTTGCCTGACTTACAAAGCATGGGTGGCCATTATAACAGTCACAATGTGTCTCCAGTGAACCCGTTTCAAAATTGGCGGCAACCAGAAAATTTTATCAAGGTCCAGTAGCACCCAATGGGGATCCCTTTCAATAAAGGGATGTTCCCTTTGAGGGGTAAGGAGATCGACTTGAGTTTTGGCCACAGCAGGTGCAGTTCACTGCTCTGATTGAGCAAGAGGGGATAACTGGTTGATTCAAGACTAGATTAACTCTGCTTATAGACCCATGATTAATCTTTGAAGTCATGAAGTCAAAGCTTTCTTTTGCCATTTGGCAATGCCCAGATTTGGTTTAAACTTAATGTTTTAACACAGGCCCTCATGGTCTATCAGTCCACAAACTTTCATCATTCCATGTACAAATGTTTTTAGTCTAGAGATACCTTCTAGACTTGGTGGACTAGAAATAATTCCTCCAAAAAAAATACTAATTAGAAAAAATATTGTGGAACATATCCAATTGGCTGCTAAATTTTCTGGTTTAGCAATGGAACTTATTCCAGTTCTATGGGGCAAATGGTTTGTCTACCTATGTGCCAAAGGAACTGCTAAATTTATTGAATACTGAGAAGCTAAATTCTTAGGGAGAAAGATACAGAACATTGCTTGCTGCTGAACAGTAGGCAAGAAAGTATACAGCTAATGAGACATGGCCTATGCGAGGAAGCTTAGTTGCACTTCAAGAGCTGGTTACTGATGGAAGATGCACATGGACTTGAGTTCCCTTTGGCCCATGTGTGGAAATGTGGAAAACTAGCTGATCCATACAGCTTGACTATGTCTTAACTCTTAAGTTGGACAGAAATGTAAGAGTGTCAGCTAAATCAGGGATAACTACACTTGGAACCATTTAATTACAGGACTAGAAAGAGGAAATAAAGCACTCTATTTTGATTATTTTCCCTTTCCCCCTTTTTTTGAATTATTTTATTATTTTTCCCCATTTTCAGAACTTCAGTTTAAACTAGAGCAATGTCTGTTTCATTTGATCACCAGCTCAGGCATATCAAACTTTATTTAAAAACAAAATTAGTAATCACTGATGACCGGTATGTCATTTATAATATAAATTGTCTGTAAGTATACTGACAAATACAATTACTCATACTAAAGATCTAATTGATTCTTTTCAAGTCACTTGAAGAATATGTAAGGCCTATTTCACATTCATCTGAAAGAATGGCCTATCATGTAAAACAGATCCATTATTACTGAAAAACAGAAAATACTTGTCATTTGGTTCAGAAGAACTCTATCTCCAGAATAATCATGGACAGTGCCACATCATTCACAACAATACATTATCAATAGTATTGACAGTGAAACTATGGTTATGTTATTATATAGGCCTGATTTTTTATATGATTTCTATTTTCAAAGTTTTTTGGTTTGATTTTTGAACCCTATCAGAATGAAATAGATATGCTGAAGACGGCTGAGTGGCTGTTTCAGTTTTGAAATTGAAATTTCTTTCAGGCTTGCTGTTTAATGAGCACAAGGTTACACTGATGAGCAAAACAGTAATTCCATGTTTAAATTTTAAAACACCACCTTTCTTCTCCTAATGGTCTCACCAGTCACTACCACCACTGCTGCAAACCCCCCCCCCTCCCTAGTCTGCCCTCAGCACCTTAACCCCCTCCCAAAGAAATGTAGAGATTTCAGAATAATGCAACCAAAACAATATAAATATCTGAAAAAAGAATATTTTTGTTGACCATTTCATGAATTTGTGGAATCGAAATAAAAAACCTACAAAATCTGATCATAGAAACTTTGATATAACAATGAATCTTTGATTTAGAGAATGAATTAATGGAAGATAAAGATAACATTAGGAACTAAACATGTACATGTAGATAGGTACCTTTGGAAAAACTTGATCGATAACCTGGAGAGCACGCCTTGAGTTCCAACCACTATATCCTCGCAACAATATGTCTGCCTATATACCACATCTCAAGCAAAATGAATCACCTTAAATCAAGCACAGTTGTTGGAAAGAAAAAAACTAGATGATGTGTTTGTTATGCTTCAATGATGAAGGTATTGTACATTTATACTTTTAAAATCATTTGCTTAAGGATCCAGCCTCTCTGCAAAGCAGGGGTAAGGCTGTTAAGTTATGACCCTCCAAGACTCCGTAGTGACAGGAACCTTGTGCACTCTGTATGCTTTCTACTCAAGGAATGAGTTAAAACTCACAGTTACAACATTGTTACCTCATGCATCCTTTGGTTTGATCTATATGATTTGTAATTAATTTAATACTTCCCAATGTAATTCTCTGAACCAGTTCATATTTTGAAGTTGTTTGGATAGGTAGCTAATGACAGATGGATAAAAATGATGGGTAAAATTGGAGTCAAGTCAATGAAGTATTCTCAAAATATCAGGCCGATATATAAAGAACAACCTTGGAGATTATACATGCTATTGTTAGACAGCATCTCATATTAGGATCTAAGGAAAAGGGAAGTAAAGGAATAAAGGGTATATTTGGGCCAAGACACATAAATCAGTAAAGAAGGAATGTTGACTGATGGATGAATATTATAGGGATAAATTACGAGTTTGAGGATAAAAAGGGCATATGCAGAGCATGATGCTCCGACCACTGCAGGTCTGGGGAGGGCCTTACTGTATGCAGCTTACCACCACTTCACCGAGATGCTGTTTCCTGACTATAACCAATGACCAGTAGGTTGTGATGGAGAAACCATATCATTGCTTAGAGGTCCACAATGTTAAGGTTGTGAATAATATAACAAGTAATTTATAAATTCATATAAGTAATACTAGATGGAACAATATTTCTACCAAATAAGAAACAAGTCCAAAGAATTAGGCTAACTAAGGATAATGCAGAAGTTGATGGATTACAGGACCAGAAAATAATGCACTTATTTTATAGGTAACAATGAAAGGGTGCAGAGAGACAGTTTTATACCAAGACCACAGGTCCACAACAACTGCAGCAGGGAGAGCAATAAACCACAATTTGAAGGGACTAAAAGGACAGAGGGAAAAAAACATGGTCAAGGTAATAACAGAAGTCTTCACAGCCCATAATTTGATAGAAGACATTGAGATAGACAGATTAGAATCATGGGATTCGAGTAGCCGAACCCAAATATAGAGGCATGCTATGTGCTGAATTGACTAACGAAGACTTTATGGAAAATTTGCATTGTGAAGTACAGGAATGGGTAGAAAAAAGAGAATCCTGGAAAATTCGCATAGTGAAGGTAAAGGAATGGGTAGAAAAAGAGAACCCTTAAGGTCAGATTGGCAAAAGATATATACAGCAAACAGAAAAGTTTTGATGGTTGTGTTAATGTGATCAATAGTAAGGACAGATCAGACTCTTCTAGGCAACCAATCCTGCCACCTTCCACAGAGCTTAAAAAAAGGCCAACAAATAGAGACTCAGATTTGAGTCCAAGAGTCTACAACCATAGTTTCTTGACTACAGATTTGCTTTAGATGTTAACCCTTCAACATAATGAGATTTGAACTGTCAATCAAGTACCCTTCGATTTTGCAGATAGTTTCTAATATCACTAGACAGCCAAGCAAGCTTATCTTGACAACAAAGGCAATGAGACATTATATTATGTGCAAATATATCTCCTATGCTGGCCAAATCTTAGGATTAGAAGTCAGATCAACAGCAAAGGTTGTGTGCTTGGTTTCCTTCAATCTGAACATTGCAACAACATTAGCTTAAACAAAAGTCAGTGCTGATGCAAACTCCAGTTCCAAACTGGCTGGGACTGAATTCTGTTTTAGGGGGTTTGTTTTGTGTGACCCAATTCTTGTACCCGACCTTAAAAATGATCCTACACCTACATATTTTGGTGGCAAACCAAATGGCCTGATACATGAGATCATGGAAGCAAAGCAGCTTGGGATTTGCATGACTGGAATGACCCGATGGGTCAACCTGCTTACCTGATTAAAACCTATTAATATGTACCCCTATGTTTTCTTATTAGCACATTGTGAGATTTGGGATTTTTCATCCTTGGGTTTGGGGTGAGAGTTTTTGTAAGCCTTGACAATTGGGCTTGAGATCTCCATTGTAATCTTCTTCCTACATGGTGAAGGTTCTTCTTCTTCTTCTCCCATGACATAGCACATTGCTTTGGTGTGTGAACCACATTAAGTCTCTATGTTCGTTTGATTTGTTTCTATCTTTGTTCGTGATTCCTTGATTCTCATTCTAACAAAATTGATTATCATGGACCATTCTAATGTTTTAATGTGTGTATTATTCTACAATGATTTTATACTCTACAATTTTATATAAACAATTTTTTGGTTCCAATCATGCAGAGAAAATCAGACTTCTATAGGGAAACACCCTATCTTGCATCCTCAATCAACTTCAGCACTACTCCCACAGCCCCCCCCCCCCCCCCCCCCCATTCCCTAGGGGGGAAAAATAGAAGAAGAAGAAAACCCTCCCCTTCAGAATACCCATGCTCTTAACCTAACAAAGGTTTAGTGGTGATAGGAAAAGCTGCTAGATATAGGCCATCCACCGGAAAAAATAAATAAAAAGAAAATCAAATCTAAGAATTCACTTAAGTGTTAGCACTAGGAGATCCAGTTCAGATATCTCAAAATAGATAAGAGTAACATCCCGGTCAGCTGCAGATTAAATGATGACAAAGAGAGAGAGTAACTAATGTTCATCAATACATGTTCACCCAAAACGATAAAACTTTCAATTCGTCCCTTACATGAACGACCCAACATGACTAGACCCAATCAGGCGCTGAGTGTATGTATAGAGAGAAAAAAAAAATCTCCTTTCTGCAATTTAGTCGGTAATCTTCACAAACGCCATTAGAAAAACCAATAACTCTAACCTTACTCAGGAGTTAGATTCACAACGACAGACCTTAAGCTTCCTCCTCCGCCGTATAGTGGTGGAAGAAGAGAGGAGTTGTGCTGTTGAAAAGGGTTTGTAATTTTCAAAGAAGACAATGTCCTGTGAGAACTAGTGTGGATTGTGGAACCCACCACCAAACAAACCAAAATAAACAAACAAGCTTATCTTCAAAACAGACACAAATTCGAAAAAAATAGCTCTAAAAACAGCCACAAAAAACAAAAAGACGATAAAGAAGCAAATTGCTTGTGATTGATAATTCTGTAATAGAAAGAACAGAAAAGAAAGCAGCACAGCGCACAGATGGGTTATTCAATAATCATCCAGCGAAGAAGATCAGAGAGAGAGAATACCTTACGAGCATAGATGTCAGCAAGCATAGCACCCCAACCATCGCAGAAGCTAAACTGTACAATGGAAGAACCGAACAACACAAAAAGTGGTCGTTGCGGGCCTACCATTTCCTTCTCTCTCTCTCTCTCTCACAGAGCGATCGCCACCGCCACCTCCACCTCCACCACCTCCTTTGCGGCTTTGAGGGTTAAACAAACTTAAGAGACCTTCAAAGTTCTTAACAGTGGTCGGCTCCTTCCATGAAGTAGAAAGCAGTAACTGCTCTGGTTTTGACTCCAACGTTCATTTAACGTACATAATAATGACATCAATTAATTAGAGAATTCACACATTGATGTTCATTTTTCAGGAGCCGTTGGATCGGAATCTGGTCTTAATTAAAAGGATAACTACCTTACGAGCAAGTGGATCTTAAATTGAGTTTGGTTATCGAAAACCCATGGTAGTTGGAAGGCGTTAGAATGGATCCCACATTTTAAATCAACACCGCCACCTTTATTTTTTCCATCTTAAATGCCATTTTTTTCTGGATTTTTTTTTTTTCAGTTTTTGATCCCAAAAAAAATCTTAAAAAATGCCAGTTGAGTAGGATCTAGGTATGACCTTCCCAGTTCCCACATTGGGACTCAGTCATATGAGACTCCGTGTGTTAACCCCAACCCCAGTTTTGGCATCTCATTTAGGCTCTTGGCCCACTATTAAAGTACCCTCCAACTGCCACCCAACTCTGCAAAAAAAAAAGAAGAAAAAACTGCCCACCCAACCTCTTTTCTCTTCCCCAAATTGGTATTTCATATGATTTTTTCAATGGTTAGTAGTGTGGCTTTTATGGGCATCATGGACAGTATGCATCTAATCTTAATTGTCTCTTAACACTCTTAGAAGTGAGGGAGACAATGATATTTTCATAAAGAACACAATACAATCAATAGTTAAGCTATAGTATCGGGGACATCAATACTTATCTCTATTCTTTTCTTCTTTTCTTTTTTTGAAGGGGGGGGGGGTATGCATCTAATCTTAACTGTCTCTTAACACTCACAGAAGTGAGGGAGACAATGATATTTTCATAAAGAACACAGTACGATCCATAATTAAGCTATAGTATGGGAGACGTCAATACTTATCTCTCTTCTTTTTTTTTTTTTTTGGGGGGGGGGGGTTAAGGAAGAACAGGTGGTGATTTTGCTTGGGAGAAGCACTACTTTGAGCAGTGGACAGTGCAGATTTCAAGTCATTAAATCTGGATTGTGCAATCAACCCACATGTAAATGGTCCAAATTAAGTAAATTACATATAAACAACCCAAATGTCCACCGCTTGGAGTGACGTTGCTCTCAAGCAAAATTAGAATGGCGGTGATGTGTTGTTTGCCTGGGTCATACTGCAACGAGTATTATTACATTGATGCTCCTTTAACCACACATTTAGAAGGACAATCTAGCCCAAAATGCTAACAAAGCAAATCCCCCTAGGTACATAATTGTGAAAGGACAAAATAGTGACAGGGACCCAATCATAGTGTAAGCATTATGACATTATTTGTTTGCAACCATTTATTCGTTATTGGATCTATCATTCCATTTGTCTCTATCATTCCATCATTTTCAATGGGCATAGTCGTTAGTTCCAAGGAAGGCAACCATTTGCACAATCTTCTCCCAAAACATGTATAAGAGGAAGTTCATTGTACAACCATCCATCTTAGGGATAAAACAATAAAAAAAAATCATTTTTGTTTAAAATGAAGTTAGAAAGGCTTATTCTTTAGGGTGGGTAAAGAAAAGCTCAAGTCCTTTAACTTTCCTATAGAAAAAGGGAGATTATCCTTTAGAAATGATTATTCTAAGAAGAGTGGCTTCGTTTTGACTAATGATATTGAGTGTTATTTGGGTAGTCCCATTTGGAGTGGTAGACCAAAGAAGGGAGATTATAATTATATTGTCTCTAAGGTGAAAGAAAGACTAGTTAATAGGGTGGAAAGTGAGTTCTCTGTCACTTGTTGGGAGGGTTACTTTAGCTAGATATTTACTCATGACAATTCTCTATTACACTATGCAATCTACTCCTATCCCTAAGGGTGTTTTGTCAGAGATTGAGAAGTTGACACGTGCTTTTGTTTGGGGTGACACGAAGAATAAAAAGCGAATGCATCTAGTCAAGTGGGAGAGTTTATGTCAACCTCAAGCACAAGGAGGTTTGGGTTTTTGTTCCATTTCTCTAGTCAATGAGAGGACCAGGCAACAAAGAAAGAGGGAGAAGAGAGGCCCAAAGAAAAAAAGGGGGAGAAGGGAGAGGCGCCGGGCAGGACGCGCCATAAAGCAAGGAAAAATAGAACCGGTTCGACCCAGAGACGGGGAGGGGGAAAAGAACAATAGATAAACCCGAAAGAGGATCTAAGATGGAGAGGGCAAACAGGATGGATAAGATAAGAAACGATCATATTAGGCGGGAGTCTCCCAAAGTGAAACTTAGAAAGTCGTTGGGGCACGCCGCAACGGAGACCAGCTCCCGACGGAGAGGAAATCCATATGAAGGAACTGAAGAGCTGGGGTAGACCTAAGATAACCTTAGGAGAAGTGGTGAGAAAGGATATGTATAGCTTAGGCCTGATCTGCATGGCCTGAACCGATTGGAGGGCAAGAATCCATGTGCCGACCCCATTTAGTTGGGACAAGGCTTATTGTTGTTGTTGTTGTTGTTCTTTAGTCAATGATGCTTTCTTAATGAAATTGGTGTGGGAGATTCTTTAGCAAAATTCTTTTTGGGCAGCGCTTCTGAAGGAGAAATATGGATCTAGTCGGGATCTAGTCGGTGAAAGGCTACTTTCTTGGCTTTGTGCCTCGATTCCCCTCTTTGGAAGGCATTATGCAAGGTTGCTCCTAGAGTTTTGGAGAATTGCCACATTATTTTGGGTGATGGACAAACTATCCAGTTTTGGCATGATGCTTGGTTGATTCAGGGGTTACATTTGGTTCTCTTGTGAATGGTAATATCAACCCAAAATTGAGGAAAGAGACGGTGAGTCATCATGTTGATGGAAATGGCTATTGGAGAAGAGATCTCATCATGAATCTCTTCCCATGCGATGTTTTGGAAAGATTTGATGATTGTGGACCTCCCACTTTTGAGGGAGGTAGAGATGTTTTTCTTTGGATCCAGATGAATGTGGGAATCTTCTCTGTTAGCTTGGCGTATAACATCTTGGTGGATGGTGGTGGTAGGGTGAATCAAAGTCTTTTTCTTGATGAGCATTTTTGGAAGATGGTATGGGGCTTGAGGTTCCCTTGTTGTATTCGTTTTTTTATTTGATTGGCAGTGAACAATAGATTATTGGATAACCATCACAAGATGAAAAAGAAATTAATGGAACATGATTATTGTAGCTTTTGTATGACTAGACCTGAAAATTGCCTTCATGTACTGTGAGATTGCAAATTTGCTAAAGGGGTCTGGATGCATTTGGTGGCTAAGGGAAAGCATACTATGTGCTCTTCGAGTGTGGGTTGGAAAGAATGGCTCTCCATTAATCTTTGTGGTTCCATGTCCAAATCAATGGGGAAGTTGGACAGTTTGGTTCGCTTATGCTACCTATTCTCTTTGGAATTAGTGGAATAGAGATATACATGAAAAGGAGTTTGTTCGACCAAATGATGGGTTGAAGTTGATCGAGGACTATGTGAGAACGGTGGTTGCTACTTGAGCAACGTGCTCATTGATGTTGCCAAACAATAAAAGTTCAAAGGTTTTGGAAGTGTGGAAAATCTTATATGTGACCGGATAAAGTGCAATGTGGATGCTTCTCTCAAAAGAAAGGATAACTATATGCAAGTAGGAGGTGTTTTGTGGGATCAAGAGGGGTTGTTCAAAGGAGGTTTTGCAAGGAAATTTCCTATGTGTTTAGCCCTTGAAGTAAAATTAATAGTAATCACTAAAGGCCTTAGGTTGGCTTGGAGTTTGGGGTTTTGTTAGATTCAAGTTGAATCTGATTTTAAGGATGTTGGTGCTCTCCTCAACCCTTATAGGCATGCTCAATGGAGTATTGTTCGCCTCATTGAGGAAATAATAACCCTAGCGAAATGTAAACATTAGATTCTTATCAATCATCAATGTTAAGTCTAGTGCATCATTTTCAACTGTTAAAAAATAAAAATCGGAAAGATAGGCATTTTTCCCGATCGACCAGTGTAGAAAACCAGGGGAAGCTGAAGTAAATTTCGTTTTCTTTGGGTTGATTACCCCGTTTTCAAAAATAATAACAATAAAAAAATATAAAAAAATAAAAAAATAAACTCTTTTCTAATAGAAATGGAAATATTAGATTCTTATCAATCATCAATGTTAAGTTTAGTACATCATTTTCAACCGTTAAAAAAAAATTGTCTACATACAAGGGGAACATGCAATCGGTATTTTTCCCTAAAGTTGATTGTTTTTCAAAACCAAAAAAAAAATCATGCGAAGCAAATTTTCGTAAAATGATATTCAGCCTTGCCTTACGGAAATCATTTTAAGATCGTTATTTCTTGGATCTCTAAGAAGAGATGACACTACTCTTGATCCATCAAGAGGTGAGCAATAGTCTGTAATGGAACAACCTCAAAGTGAAATAAGAACTACTAGGCATATAAGACAAGGGGATTAGATGCTACGAATAGGAGAAGATTCAATGCAACAATTTACTAAAAAATGCTAAGAACAGAAGAAGATTCAATGCAACAATTTACTCGAAAAGGTATAGTCGAGTAAGAAATAAGAAGGGGTCTACTAAATTTTTTTTTTTTTTTTTTAAAATGGAAAAAAAAAAAAAAAAAAAAAAAAAAAAAATGGCAACAAAAAAAAAAAAAAGAAAAGATTTTTTTTTCTTTATGGCCACTTTGCGTTCTCCAGTCTCCTGGCTAAACTTTGATTAAAAAAAAATTCATCAGATTTCAGAAAATTTCCAAGTGTAATGATCTACCTTAAGGGTCACCAGGGTTGCAAACTATTATTAAGTGCTGGCCAAATTATTCAGAGAGTTTAGACAACCTCCTCAGGCAGGATAGGCGGATCCAATCGATCTTCCTTGCCATGGTTGACTGAAAACAGCTTAGCTGCTCTGATAAGGTAAGCCTGGAATTCTTCATGCTCAGCTGATTTCCGAAACTCTGTTGCATTTTCTTTTCTTTCACAGCCATTAGCACAAGGGATCTTCCTCTGTAACTCATCCTTTACTCTCTGAATACACAATGTGAAAAAGAATTAGAACCAATAAATATCACAGCTTCAGGGAAGAAGTCACTTCAGGGATATTAAGGCACCAATATAAAGAAATGATTTGGAAAAATAAACCACAGGCAAATCAGTCACTCCTACGGCAAATGTTCAACACCTATCAATCTGCATCAAATCAATGTGCAGATGCACAATCTTAAAAAATATACCATCCATGCACTTCAATGCAAAAGGAAGATATACATTTGGATACTTCACCAAGCACTCTGAGCTTTATCTTGCAATAGTTAGAATTAAAGAAGCATGAACTCCATCTCTTCTGCAATTCTAAAAGAAAAGCAGCCAAATATTCCACATTATTATATTGGAAAACCATTGTAACCTGATAGTCTAGTCCAATGGTCTGCGTTTTGGTTCAAACAATCTGGAACGTAACACCGTGAGCTTTAAAAGAGAAAAAATTACAAGTAACACAATTCATAAAATAATGTTTGACTACCAAGTACAGTGGTAAGGTGTATTACCTCTATGGAAATATAAAATCAAGAGTGTGTTGGGGGGGGGGGGGGGGGGGCAGAGATGCTACTCAACTCTAAATTAGTAGTGTATCAAGGCAGCTGAGGTTCTTTATTGCATAAAAGAAAAAACTTCATTATTAACAACTAGCTCAGACTTAACCAAACTACATGGGGTCAGCTACAATGACTTTTTCCCTCCAATCAACTCCATTCAAAGTCATAATTGATAGAAAGCATTAGCTATGCATGTCTTTCTTACGACTTCTCCTCAGGTTATTTTAGGCTAATCACTGGCTTTTTTAGTTCCTTCTGAAACAAATCACTTCTCCATGCTAGAGCACCCCAAAGCTTCCCCTGAACATTGCTGCACCATCTATCATACCGTAACTTCTCATACAACTGCTCTAACACAGCAGTCCTTGCTTTATCCTCCGTATATTCGCCACACATCCATCTCAACATCTTCATCTCCATTACACTTAATTAATATACGATGCTCCTCAAAAGCACAACACTTAACCCAATATTTCATATACGGGTTATATGACTATCTTATAGGATTTTCCTCTAAGCTTTAAAAGAATTACGCCAATCAAACACCACTCCAGATTCACCTTCTACTCCATCCATTCTATTGAAATCTTTTTCTGAAACATCATTTTATGTTTTAAGTATCTGAAAATAAGTCTCAATGTTATGGATCCAAGTTATACGGCCACCTATATCAGCAATTTAGATGGTTATAATTAGGACTGGACACTCCATTCATCAGTCAACAGATTTCACCAAGAAAATGGTTAGACCTTGGTCCGAACTGTTCACCTTCATGCACTCAACATTCTGTCTTCCTGACCAAATGATCTGTGAATTTGGTCCTAAGGCAAAATTAAAAGCCCGGCACAGAAGCAAGAGTAATTGCACTCCAAAATGAAATATACTTCCCCTCTGGAATCAATAAACTAGCATGCCAATCATAAGATAACAGATAACTAACTGCTTATACTATTTACGAAACATACAAGGCTGCAATCCCGGCAGTGTCCTTCAAATTTCATGGATGGGGCTATTATTGGGTGATACAATTTCCATCATCAAGAAAAGGGCAATTGCTTAACTTCCAATATAGAAAATCCAAAAGCAGGATTGCAGATATTACTCTCCTATGACCAACAATACTTCCTGTCAGTGTAACTGTAGGTACCTTCCAGAAATAAAAATTTGTTTCCCTCCTTAGAAGGAAATCTTAATACCAGAAACCCTAATGATAGGCAACATTTCGGGATCTTATTTTCATGGTTTCTAATGTTAAGGCTGAAGACTAGAAGAGTAGCAGAAACCTATCATAATCATAGTTCATAAGGGCCTTGTTTCCCCCATGTTGACATCATCCACATTCATAAATTATATTCAGAGGGAATAAATTAAAAGGAATAATGTGAGAGTTCAGCTAACTCATTTCAGACAACCAGCCACCATATTTCATTTCCAAAATTTTGCAAGTTTTTGTGTTGACCCAAGTAGGGTGATGTTATGATCACACACTGCCAAGGGAAGACTTTCTGTACAATTACATGGAGGATAATGAACGGCAAAATGAATACTACTCATGTGATACAAGCCAGTCACACTAAGAGTCATTTAATCAACTAATGGCCTAAAACATGGAAGAAGTGTCATGCAACGTACATTACTTCTACAACTTTGAATATAACAGAGAACTGTTACATACTATAGATGATACATGCAATTTCAGTAGGAAATCAAGGAGGTTACTAGAAAAAACTAGAGTACCTATAAAAGCAAATAGTATCAGGGCATTAAAAAATTCTGGTTATTCACCATGGATAAGAATTTATTAGTCCCATCAGGATTATTATTACCACCATTGTTGTCAATTTTGAAGACACTGCATCTGGCGGCCTTATTGTTGCTACCATAATAGATAGATTATAATTGTTGTTGTAGGTCATAGAAAACATATATGCAAGGGCACAAATTTGACTATATATTATTTTCACAATAGAAGTTTTTAAATGCTTTAAAGCTTACGAAATTAGTTTTCTGAAGTGATGGTAATGCAAATTGGGAATGATCTGAGCAGGCACCTGGTAAAATATGAACAGGGTACCGACAACAATTGGATCATAAATTTTGATTCAGAAATTCCTTGAAGTTTACAAACACAGTTTAATTTTGAGGGATATGTTAAAGAAGAAGCTAGGATGGAGGGGACTTCATGGTTATCAAAGTTATGCATTAGGCCAGTTGCCAAGGAGAGGGAGGCACCTGTACATTCCTCCACATAAGATCTATGAGCCTCTACAGAGAAAAGAATGGGAAGAAGAAGAAGAAGCTTATAACAGATCTAGTTGTCTTTCATTTAGAATAGGAAGATATGACCAACAGGAATTTATGTTTACTTTCTGATTTGGCTTATTTGGTTTACTCAAGTTAAGGACTTCAGATTGGTAAGAGCTTTCTTCTATATCTATTATTCCCCTGTTTTAGGGGGATGTAAGAGTCAGTACTGATTGCAGTTATTGTTTTTCTTGGAAAATGGAAAAACGTTTGTTGATGTATTTTATGCATTAATCTGAATCTAAGAAGCCACTGCTGTTGCTATCATCTTGGATATTACTTCTCACAGTTGCCCAGTTTTTCTGACTTCAATTGTTTTGGTAAGTGTTATTATCCTCTTTATGAAGGGAACTGAACAACTGCCAAGGTCCAGAGTTTACGTATATCAAGGAATAACAGAAGCTGGTCTGAATTGAAATAGTGCAAGGAGGGTCGAACAGGAGAAGTACAAAATTAGAGAAACAACCCTCATATAAAGGTAAAAGGAATAGCAGAGAGAAATACAGAATAAATAGAGCAGAAGATGAAACTCATGGAGATACTAAGGCAAAAGAAATAAATAACAACCAAACTAGGACATACAAACAACTATAGCAACAAATAACAAATCTAATACTGTCCATTAGCTAAACCCTAAACATGAAGTTTTTGGTGAACTTTAATGGGGGGGGAAATAAGGGAATAACAAATCCTCATGCTATAAACCTACTCTATTTTTCTCACATCCCACACAGAGACTAGAATACTGATGAAATCAAATAAATGACAACTCCATCAAGCTTTACAAAGAATTTAACATAAGATTCTTGGCACGCTAGGTAAATTGTTGGTTAAGTTGGAAGCCGAGATCACCACACAACTAGGCCGATGAATTGTCAGGACAAGGTGTGAAGAGGATTACATGGACAACGAGGAACTTTTTGCCACTATTGGAGTTATGGGTTATACAAATGTGATTAGCCGCAGTTTTGGGTGTACCAAAAGCAGTTTAGGATGTCACAAGAAATTATATGGGTCCCTTGGTGTCTATTATGCAGTCAGGGTTGTCACCACGTTAAGATTGTTCATCTTCAGCTTGATGCTTTCTAATCAAATCGTGAGCATCCATTTGGCATCCAGGGATGCTGCTGCATTACCTTGCTTCTTTTAATGGTATGAGCCATTTTCAGTGCTGAATGACAATTAGGCATGTCCAGAAGTTTCAGATCAATTAAGTGATCTGTAGAGCTACCAAGGCATGATTATGGTTTACCCAAACCTCCAAATCAGCAAGTTTGAGTCCAACTAAAGTAAGCTCTATTCTCTAAAATGGAGAGGTTTTTGTTCATATGATCAGATCATCGGATCATATCAAGACCATGTCAAGAGTGAATCCCATCTATCAGAACAAAGTGATTTCTGCACGGTTGGTTCGTTAGCAAATTTATATCATTCTATTCAGATGTCATCATATCTAGGTGTCGATTGGTTGAAATCTTATTATTGGATCTGGGTCTTATTATGGATTTGGAATGAATACAGAATTTTCCATGTTATACTATTCAATTCTCAACAACAAACTAATTTTCAATTGGGCTTATACACTTTCTGGTCAGTCTAGAGCATTGAAGAGCCACTCTAGAGGTTACTGATTATTGTTGATTCAAAATCTTGTGGGTCCATCTACCACAGGTTACAAGCCAATATAAACTAACCTGTGAATGTCACCTTTTGGGCTAAAAAATGAAATGAAAATTGCTCTGTTCTGAACAGGATAGATTAAGTCTGGGAAGTTTGCTTCCTACTACAATTCATTCTACAAGTACAACTGATTCCACCAATATTGAAAATCTAGTGGTACTATGGCCATTTTTTGACCTAGGAGTATGTCAGACTGTAGTAATCCTAATCCCTACATTGAAATTCTTTCTTCTTTACATGCAGATAGGTAAATCTTTCTAGGCTTTCACTGATCCCCACATCCTATTCATAGAGAAAAATCAATCGCTAACCTTAAAATACTGAAGTCATCACATGGGTACAAAAGTTCCACATATGAGAACAATAACCCCAACTCAAACCTACCAAGGCACTTAATCGACTGCATGAACTCAAAAAGTATATGTTTCTTTACCAGCCCACTGTGACATAAAATTTGAGATTTGCTGCTGGTTCTGGTTTTGATCCTGCTGGCAGCATTAAAAAATCAACACTAGTTTTGCACTTAAATGTAGTATGTGGGCCAACTTGGGTGGATAAGTTTCACGATATACCTGAACTTGTGCAAATTCACCTGGAACTATATAAATGTTATAAATCAGGGAGGAAAGCTTCATTCAAATTGCCAAACTGGAAGTCACTTGGTATACAGCACAGTAGAGGAATAAGGTACCAACAAAATTCTGTTGGAAAGCTAAAAAGCACTCAAAAGGCAAACCCTGTCAGACTTTCAGAGCCTCTTTGGGTGATTGGCTAGTGTTATAACCTTGCCATTCAAAAGAAAAATAAACTGGCTAAATTTACACAGCCATGTGAAAGAAATTTGGACGTTCAACAGGTCCTAAAAAGGTCACTCTAGAAAGAAAATCATGGATCAGCTTTTTGGTTTGTTACCCAGTGACATCTGAGTGATCATTCCTTTCCAATTTTCCATATAAACCAAAAACTACTTGGACCATTCAAGACTGGACCAATGAATTTGAAAAATGTATACAACTGTAAGATATTTGTCTTTAGCCTAATGTAGACAGTTTTGAACAACATAGTCAAGATGTTGACCATCAATTAGTTGTTTGAGTGGAGTGCATGGAAATGCGTGGAGGCATTGACTACAGTTGATTGACTGCAGTTAAGTCATTAGAAATATTTTATACGCTAGTTATTCAACAACAGTAACTCATTCCCAAGGAACATTATTTCGCCGCAAATCGGCGAAATTTCGCCAATTTTCAGTAGTTTCGCTGGTCAGCGAAACAAAAACCTAATCGAAACAAAAATCTGTAAATATCGCCAGAAAATCGAATCAGTTAAAATCGCCGGAAAATCGACGATTTTCCAGCGAATCAAACAAAAATGATTGAGTGGAGTGGAGTGCATGGAAATGCGTGGAGGCATTGACTACAGTTGATTGACTGCAGTTAAGTCATTAGAAATATTTTATCGCTAGTTATTCAACAACAGTAACTCATTCCCAAGGACATTATTTCCCGCAATCGGCGAAATTTCGCATTCAGTAGTTTCGTGACCAGCGAACAAAACCAATCGAAACGAAAATCTGTAAATATCGCCAGAAAATCGAATCAGTTAAAATCGCCGGAAAATCGACGATTTTCCAGCAAATCAAACAAAAATGGTTGAAGGAGAAGAAGAAGAAAGAAAGAAAGAAAAAGAAAAAGAAAGAGAAAGAAAAGAGAAGCAGTAGCAGCAGCGGTTAGCACCGTGGAAGAGGAAGAAACAGAAAATAAAAAAAGAAGCAGTAACCGCCACTGCTGGAAGAGGAAGAAACAGAAGCGGCGGTGAGCTGGAAGGAGGTAGTAGCAGCGGCGAAAGAAAGAGAGATAGGACAGAGAAAGAAACAGAGTAGTCGCGGCGACATTTCCGGATTGTTGAAGGAGAAGAAGAAGAAAGAAAGAGAGAAAGAGAAAGAAACCGAAGACAAGTAGTTACCTGCAAGGCTGCAAGTGCTGGCTTGCTGCTAAGGCGCCGGCGAAATCTCACCGATATTTCGCCGAGATTTTGCCGGTTGCCCGGCGAACCAGGCGAACCCAGCGAGATTTCATTCCCTGCTCATTCCAACTAAATGGGTTGGCTACAATGATCTTGCCCACCAATCAGCTCTATTTGAAGTTCAATTTGAAGCCAGTTCAAATCTATGCATGTATTTTCTCACCCACTTTTCTTAAGGTCATCTTAGGTCTGCCACTGGCTCTTTTAATTTCTCCAGTTTAAGTCAAATCACCTCTCTGCACAAGAGCATTCAAAGGCCTACACTCAACATGGCCATGCCACGTCAAACTTTCTCGTACATTATCACACATCAGGGCTACTCTCATACCGACTTTAATATGATCATTCCTCGATTTACCTCTCTGCACAAGAGCATTCAAAGGCCTACACTCAACATGGCCATGCCACGTCAAACTTTCTCGTACATTATCACACATCAGGGCTACTCTCATACCGACTTTAATATGATCATTCCTCGATTTATCTTTTCTAGTTTTTCAAAAATCCATCTCAACATCCTTATCTCCACAGCACTGAGTTTTTATAAGCATTACCCAACATTCTGCACTATAATCATAACTGACCATATAACCCAGCTACTAATTTTTCCTTGAAAATTTTTATGGAATTAACCAATTACACAAATAACCACACACACCTCTCCATTTCAACCAGCCTATTTAAATTCTCTCTAAAGCATCATCCATTATATCACCACATTTATTTATGACTGATCCAAAATATCCAGAATAACCACTTTGAAGAATTTCCATCTCGTCAAGATTCATCACCTCACTATCCATCTTAGTGTAACCAAAGTTACACAGCATATATTTATTCCCCTTGTTTTGTTATTTTTCCTTATATTAATGCACAGATAGGTGGGAACAACACAAAGAGACCTTCAAAGGATCAGAATTTTTATATAGTTGGTATGGAGAAGTCATCCTTTATTTAGTCCAGTGTTGGTACAGGGTGTCTAACTACTGTCCATTGCTGAAACCAAACTGTATACGAGTATCGTACTGAATTGAAACCCTTACAGAAAGTAGTCAGATACTACCATCCTTTCAAGGTTGAGTTCAATAGGACCTATACCCTGAGATGATGTGGGTTCAATCCTGAACTTTAATTCATCGGAAACTATTATATTTGAAATCACATATTTTCACAAGTTGAAGTTCAAATTTTTACAGCTGTCAATGGTCAAATTTGTTAAAAGTGTTATTTTGGACGAATTCAGTTCAGGCTGACATGAAAAGATTTTAAAAAAAAAAACACCACAAGAGGCTGGTATTTAATGGCAGCATGTGAAGCATAAAACTTGCAGAAAATCATCATCTGGATTATGGACTTAACAAAGCCCAGAACAGTAGAGGGAGAGAAACAGTAAACTCGAATTCAATGACATTCTTCATAATTGGTGGCCTAACCATTTAGACTGACTTTTGAATTGAAAGTTGATTGGTTGAAAACTGCAAAGCAGTGGACTGAAAAAAGTCTTCCTTAAGTCTAGAGTTAACCATGCACTTTTGTTTGCCATTAATAGTGCAGAGTGATTTGACATTTTCTATTCACACCGAAGGAGCCTACACTAATTGCAATTCTCATGCACAATATGCCTTCATTATTTATTTTTTTATCTTTTGGGTTCATTTTTCTTTTTGTTTCAGAAGCTAACTTTTTTTCTTTTCGTTTTTTTTTTTTTTTGTTGGGGGGGGGGGGGGGGTGTAATATCTTAGTTGAGATATCTTTATTATCATCTTGTTAGCACTTTTAATGATGGATGTCAATTTTTGCATCCACTACCTCTAAGGGTAACTACATTGTACAAGAAATCATAAAGTCACCTTATTATTTGAAGGATGCATACTTATTAAACAGTGACAGGATGCACATATGCATAACTATGACAGTTTAACCATGCTTCTACCGAATAAATAAATAAACAAAGAAAGAAAGTTTAACCATGCAAAACACTCCGCTTATGGTAACTTTATTCTTTAACCCTAATGACAAAGGCACAGGACTGAAAAGAAAGTTTAACCATGCAAAACACTCCGCTTAATGGTAACTTTATTCTTTAACCCTAATGACAACGGCACAGGACTGAATACCATCAACACACTTGTCTAACGACAATTGTATAGCACCAAAGGCCGTTGTAAGCTTGTATAAAGAATGTATCAGATGATACCTTTCAATAAAAAATAAAAATAAATAAATAAAAGGTATCATTGATACCTAGTATTTATATAAGACATGCCCAAATTCTTGATATAAAACACCAACCAGGATTGAACTAAAAAGATATCTGATGTAGGTTTCCAGGGGATACACCTTCCTTGTTCTCCAACTGTGCCCCAAGCAACCAGTGCTCTTTGCAAGTAAAACCTCACTGTATACTCATTAATGGATTGGTTATTTCAAAGTCTTCAAGAGCAATTTACGTGCAATTTACTGTGGGAAGAAGGGTCCTCTAAGGTCCTAAATGAAGCTAGTGGGACCTCTATTGCTGCATGATATCCTGATGCGGAATTCTTAAATACTGAATTATTTGCTAATTTACTGCTATCATGCTCTTCTTTGAGATGAAAGTTCAAATGGAACTGTATATTTTGGATTTAAAGTTGCACTAAGTTCCTCAAAGCATGTATTAACTCTCAAAAGAAAGAGAGAAGTATTTGCAACCAACAGAACTGTTCGAATCCATCTACATTCCAAAGTAGTAACATATTTCATCTATTCATATGCATCAAATTGTATCTAAGAAAACAACGAAAGCATACTTAATTAGAAAAATCCAACTCTAAATAGGAAGAAGCAAGAAGAAAAGGAAAAAACCTGGAGCAGTCTTGAGTCAAATTTGGGAAGACCAATCTGAGCAACGGTCAGTGAACCAAAGAAATTACCCAAGAGGGCTGCATCCGGCACCTCCAAACCTCGAAAAAGCCCTGCAACAAAACCCCCCAAGAAACTATCGCCAGCACCTGTAGGATCAACTTGGACAGTCGGAAATGCCAGAATCTGCATTTCCTCATTTTCCCGGAAAACCCTACAACCGTCCTTCCCGTCAGTAACAACAACAGAACACCAATTCCGTGTCTCTTCAACATCAACAAAAGGAGCTTCCTCAGCAGAAGCCTTGAGGAAGCCAATCCGAGGAATGAGATGAAAGAAACCACTCTCTCTGAGGGAAACAAGCTTCACAGTCCCATCCACAGGATCAAATTCACGAATTAACGCTTGAATGTCAACAAAAACTACACGACAGATATCAAGCATACGCTCGAGGGTTTCAGGCAGGATCTCCCCTCCAACACCAACGGCCAGTCCGAAATCAAACTGGGAATCGGGAAGGTCTGAAGGGTTAATCGGATCACATGCACGAACCCTTTTGAGAACACGGTCTTGAAACCCATTAGAATCTGGCTCAGAGGTGAAATAGGCATGGAAGACAGTGGTCAGAGAGGAAGAACAGAGGATGGGTTCTTGGGGGACAGAGTAGATAAAATCAGGGCCGACCTTGGAAACATAATGACAGGAGATGGAAAGATTGTCAAGAACGTTAAATACGAAAGACGCAGCACCACCAAGACTCTCACCCACCACTTGCCCATCACGGATCAGAACGTCGTGACAGTAATTTCCCACCACCAGACCTCGGAGATGATCCACCACCGCCTCTGATTCTTCTGGAACTCGACTCACCATGGTGACTTCTTTGATCCGGAACAGAAATTGAGGTTTGTTTCAGTTCTTCGTCGACGCCTTCTGATTTCATGAGTGCTTACAACAACCCAAGTTCAGACCATGAAAACAAACGGAGAGAATCTGCGATGTGGAACAATTATGCTCAAAGAATGAAAGCGTGTTCCTGAGTTTTGAATTGCGTTCGATAAGGAAGCGACGCGCGCCAACAAAACGACTGAGAGAGAGAGAAAGAGAGACAGAAAAGCAGGGGAAGAGATTCTTGGGTACGTGGTGTGTGCTGTGTTTTCCACTATTCCACCTTCAGTTATTCTGAGCCATTGGTGTAAAAGGGAGAATTGAAGAAAATGGGAAATGAAGGGTTCGCAACTCATCAACTAAAAAAGACAAAAAAATTCCCACTATTATCGCAGGAGAAAGGAAGAAGAAGAAGAAGGATTGTATTTGCAGCATTATGGGGACTGCAAGAGAATTTGGAATTGGATTTTGATTCTTTTGAATTGGAAGTATTCGAAATCTGGTAGAAAGTTGAGGACCGTTATTAGTTTTCTGTTCTTCGGGGACATTCATTCGGATCCCGGGAAAGTTGAGAACTGCCATTTTCCGCTGCTACACCATACATGTACGAGGCTAGCTCAGGTTCTCAGTTGTCAATGAATCCTGGACAACCGTACAATTGGAATCTATTCGCCTTAGATTGGTTTGCCGATCTGATCGTCGTATGTGAACTTAGATGGGCTACCAGATCGGACGATTCAAATTGGAATCGTTGTGTAAGGGGTGGTTTGACGAGTCACTATATCATTGCTCTAAGTTGATATTTCTCTCTGGATTTTGGAGTCTTTCCGTTTGACGTGTTCGGCCGTTCCAACTTGACGCCTTTCTTGTCAGGTAGTAATTCAATGCCTTCATGGTTCATAGCATATTAATTAAATTTAGAAATTTAAAAATATAATAATCCAAAGGTGTGTACCGAAGAGTTTAAATCACACAAGTCTCCACCCAACTCTTCATCCACCCACATCACATGTGGTGGGCCTGCCTGACTTGTATGGGATCCATTGTAAAGATGGAAGGATCGGTGGACAGCCTGCTTGGGTGGAGAGGATTTAAATTCCAAATCTAATTGGTACATGAGCTTCTCCACTATGAATGAATCATTTTTCGTCTAAAAGCATTATGGAAGTGGACGCCTGCGATCATATGTCTAATGTTCGTAGGTTTAGATACCATCTTGAGAGGCCATAATGCTTAGAGATTTCCTCCACATGTACCATCAAGGTTTAAAGTAGTAGTATTGAGTATCATATCGGTCAAGTGATTCTAAGAGACGTATCATACTAGTTAATGTATTTTAATGTGATCTAATACAAAGATATTATCGATATGTATTGTATCGATTGTATCCAACATGGATATATATCGACTAGTATTATACCATATCATGGGATACTTAAAACCTTGGGTATAACTATTCTATCCCCTTCTTCTATCAAAGAGACATTAATCTAAAGAGTGAAAGGATTCGAACAAGTGAAATACTTCACTAGCAAAAAAAAAAAGTGAAATACTTGGGTTTTTATGAACTTGAATGAAATAGATGGGCTTCTTGTTAGGATCGAAACTAAGGAAAACTCACACACAAAAAATTAAAACCCACATAATTTTTATGTGGGAAACTCTCAAGGGGAAGAAAAGCCATGGCCGCCAAAACAATCCACTAATTTCAACAAATTGAGGAACCAATTACAAAAGGAGAAGAGTTACATATTTCTATCAAAAAACCCTAAACCGATATATAATCAACATCATCCATATCTTAGGGTAATCTAGGCCATCGGATGAAGAATTTCCATGTAAATCAGGTACACAAAAAACTAGTTTTGTTTGCTCCATTCCCCACCACCACCCGTAATCACATAGAATCGGACCTACATAAATAACAAATCTCCCACTTAGGACTGATTCTCAACTGTTTCTTCATTTAGTGGATTGAGGCGATGTCTTGCCAAAAATCACATAACAAGACCAAGAGAAGTTGAACAAAACTCCAACTTCTCCCTTGAGATTAACTTGGTGAGCATATCTGCAGGATTCTTACTTGTGTAAATCTTCTCTAACCTGAAAAAAATCCTCCTCAAGCTAAGACCTTATATAGTGATATTTGACATCCATATGTTTGGTCCTCGAATGATATGCCAAATTCTTCGCCAGTTGAATTGCACTGTAACTGTCACTATGTAATATGCAATCTACCTGCTTATACCCTAGTCCTATCAACAAACCTTGTAGTGAAGTCATCTCCTTACAAGCTTTTGTTGCAACAACATGCTCAACCTCAACAGTTGATAAAACAACAATCTTTTGCAACCTTGACACCCAAGAAATTGTTGTACTACCCAGAGTAAACACATAATATGTAGTACTCTTTCTTCCATCAACATCTCTAGCCATGTCAGAATCAACAAAATCATGCAATTGTATATTAGTACTTGAATAGCACAATGCCACATCCTTGGTACCTACAAGATTACCTAAGAATCCATTTTATTGCATTCCAGTGTTCCAAACCAGGATTAGACATATACATGTTAACAACTCCCACTTCATGAGAAACGTCTGGTCTTGTATAGACCATGGCATACATGAGGCTATCCACTACTGATGCATATGGAATCTTTGCCATCTTTTTCTTTTCTTCTTCAGTTTTGGGACTATCCAATCTTGAAAGATTTTTAAAGTGCCCTACAAAAGGTGTGCTAATTGGCTTATCACTCTCCATGCCAAATCTCTTCAACACCTTTGAAATGTACTCACTTTGGCATAATTTCAGCATCTTCCTCTCCTTGTTCCTTTCAATCTTTAGTCCCAAAATTTGCTTTGTAGTACTCAGATCTTTCATTGAAAATTCTTTGGACAATTGCTTCTTGAGGTTCCTAATATTTATCATGTTAGAGCCTGCAACTAGCATATTATACACATACAAGAGCAAGATGATGTATGAATTTTCAAAGTTCTTAAAATAACAATAATGATATGCATGACAACGAGTATTATTATTTCCTTAAATAAACCTGTCAAATTTCATATACCATTGTCTTGGGATCTGCTTAAGTCCATTGAGACTTTTTATAAATTTCACACAAGGAGCTCCTTGCCAATCTCTATATATTCCTATGGTTGCTACATATATAGATCTTCCTCTAGATCACCATGGAGGAAAGCGATTTTGACATCCAATTGTTCTAAATGTAAATCTTTTGCAACAACAATACTTAGAACAGTTCAATTTGTAAACAATTTAACCACAAGAGAAAAATTTTAGTAAAATCGATACTTGCCTTCTGTTGGAAACTTTTTACCACCAACCTAGCCTTGTATCTTTGAGAGCCATCATGTTCCTGTTTCAACTTATACACCCATTTGTTTTGAATTGTCATCTTCCTAGCTAGAAGCTTAACCAATTTTCAAGTCTGATTTGTATATAGAGAATTAATCTCATCATCCATGGCTTTCTTCCATTCCATTTTACTAACAACTTGCATTGCCTCATCATAGCAACTAGGTTCACCACCATTTGTGAGCAATAAATAATGTAGAGATGGAAAGTAACGGGTTGGGGCAATAATAGTCCGTATCTCACGCAGCATTGTAATGGGTGGAGTCATTGGCTACTCATGAGTTTCATGTTCATCAATCTGTTCTACATCAAGATGTCCAAGATCATTAGAAGAATGTCATTAAATTCAACATATTTTGGTTCCTCCAATTTGTTCTTCTCTTTGATCTTATCCATCTTATCCTTGTAGAAAACATCCTCATTAAATATAACATCTTTACCTCGGATCACTTTTTTCTTATCATGATCCCATAGCCTATAACTAAAGCTATCTCCTTCATAGCCTGTAACCAAAGTTATCTCCTCCATAGCCTAAGAAAGTGCATATTTCTTATTTTGCATCTAACTTAGATCTATTTTCAGCATCAACATGAACATAGGAGATGCAACCAAAAATTACAAATGTGATAGTTTTACCTCCTTTCTTATCCAAGCTTCCTTCAGGCAATCTGAAGTCAATTGTTGTAGATGGTCCTCTGTTGATCAAGTATGCAACAGTGTTTAAAGCTTCACCCCGGAACTTCTTTAAGTAATTTAGCATTCAACAACATGCTCATGGCATACTCTATAATGATTTTGTTCATGAGGTTAGCTATGCCATTATGTTGTGGTTTCTTTGGAACAATCTTTTGTCTTCTTATTCCATTCACAACACAATACTCATCAAACTCTTCACTGCAATACTCACATCTATTATCGGACCTCAAGCATTTCAATTTTAAACATGTGAGTCTCATTCTCAACTAGACATTTCCACTTTTTAAAGATATCAAACACTTCAGATTTATTTTTTTTCATAAAATAAATCCATAACTTTCTAGTTGAATCATCAATGAAAGTAATATAATATTGAGAACCTTTAAGGGAAGGTATCTCTCTATCTCTACGCTACCACCATAGCACCCTTGATAATCTTCCAAGTCGTTTTAATGAATTTTGTGTCAAGTCCTACATCATTAGCTAATGGACCCACTGAAATCAAATTTTTTTGTAAGTTTTGGAACCCATTGCAATGTCAGTTGTGTCCCTTTTGGCATTCCAATTTGCACATTTCATCTACCAATTATGTCACAGGATTCATCATTACCAAGATATACCTTGCCAAATTTTTTTTTTCATAATTGAGGAAACACTCCATGTTGGAAGTGGCATGAAATGATGCAACAGAGTCTAGTATCCAACAGAATTCACCTTTCCTATCACAACACAGAATCAAAGTTTCATCTTCATAACCTGATTCATTGGAGACGTTCATTGAACTGTTGCTTTTGTCATTCTATTCTACTTTCTTCTTTGGTGCTTTATAGTCACGTTTGAATGACCCTTCTTCTTACAATTCCAACATGTCAATTACGGACCCTTTGAATGACTCTTTCTAGATTGTGACTGTTCATTCCCTCTATTGTTGATGTGTTTTGAATATCTACCTCATTCTTCAATATTTAGGGTAGAATTAGATGTTTCCCCACATGAGTTGTTCTTCCTCCTTATATCTTTATCAAGAAGAAAGCCTATCATGTCCTCAAACTTGAGAGTAATGGACCCTAAAGACTATTAGGTTGACTTAACAAAATTATAAGGACTAAAACTTCATTGTTGAAATTAATTCCCACGGATTCTAACAGACTCGTGATGGTGTCTCCAATGTCTTCATATTAAATATTTGTTTCATTAGAAATACCTTGTTTGATGCTTAGGGCTTTTCATACATCCGTGCTAGGGCTTTCATCACGTCCTCTATGGTCTTTTCCTTGGATATGTTGAAGGCCACCGACAGAAATAGTGAAAGATGAATCGCCTCCAAGACTTTCCGATCCTGTACCTCCCACTTCTTGTCTAGGTTGACCTTTCTTCCCGCCAAGTGGCAAATATAAATCCTTCTAATATAGGTAGTCTTTGACTTGCATCTTCCAAAATCCAAAGTTTGAAGGATCAAACTTCTTGATCCACAACTTCCCTTCTTCCATTATTGCTCCCACTCAAATTATGGCTCTAATACCAAGTTATTAGGATCAAAACTAAGGAACAATCACACAACAAAAAGAAGAAAAGAAACACAAAACACAATTTTTACATTTGAAACCCTAAGGGCAAGAAAACCTAGGGCCGCCAAAACAATCCACCAATTTCAACGAACTGAGAAACCAATTACAAAGGAGAAGAGTATCATAATTATACCAAAAGACCCTAAACCAAGATATAATCAACACCGTCCATGTCTCAGGGTAATTTGGGCGGTCGAATGAAGAATTTTCATGCAAGTAAGGTACACAATCGGGCCCACATACATAACACTTCCAAGAGTAAGAAGCATGGAAAGAAATTTCGTCGAGCAGTCACCGAGGGCGAACAAAATGCGGTCGAAACCCGAAACAATATTTCGCCGAAAGGACGATTTTCGGCGAAACCAAGATTTTCTGGCGGAACTTCCAAATTTGGCCGGAAAATCGACGATTTTCCGGCCAAACTTCAGATTTTTTTTTTTTTTCTTTCTATTGCTCTTTGAGTCGTGGGTAGAGCTCCGGCTATTTCGCCGGAGAAGAAGAAGATGAAGAAGAGAGAGAAAAGAGACAGGGAGAAGAAGGAAAGAGAGAAGGGAAAGAAGAAGGGGTCTGGAGTCTCGGATTTCGCATTTACTAACAGAAAACCAAAGAGTAAGAAGACCTCAAAATAGAATTTTTAGGGATTGAAATCACAATTGCAAAGATGTGTGTTGACTTATTACTTTGCCTAGTTTTGTGTTGGCACACAATTGTACAGAATGAGCTGATCAGAAGGCAAAACCAAACACTACCGAGACTCGGAAATTATAGAAATTCAAACAATAAAGTGAGCTTGAACTCAAGAAGGAAAATGAAAAGCAAATGAGAGAGCTATTCTTTGCCTCAATGATCTCTGATTCTCTGGTGTCATGTTCTAAAAACCATATATTTTGAACCCAACCTACTAAGAAAGCAAGGAAATGGAAGCAACACATTTACAAGGTTTGAAGAGAATTCAAGAAAGCTTTAATTAGAACAGGTCTATCAGCAGCCTGGGAAAGCAGCAGAACATTTCAAGACTGAACTTTGCCTGAACACCATAAAAAACACGTCGCTAAAATACAGTTCTTCTTAGGCACTCCAGGGGTACCAAGTAACATGAACCTTTCCCCACAGGAGACGCCCCAAGAAAGATGATAACCTCATCTTCATTTAACCCTAACCAAAAATATCCCCTCCTTAAAAATATTCCTCTGTAATCCAGAAAGGTTTTGAACAAGGTTTACATGCACTGAATCGTATTTTCTTTTCCTGACTACCATTAACAAGGATCATCCATCTCCCAATAATTCATTTGGAAAGAGGTCTTCCCCACAGCAACAGCATGTAGAATCTCTTGCCCCTATACTAATCATGGCATGGTAAATAGTGTCTAGTAGGAAAAGCTCACATGGTATCACCCTCATGATAATGTATGGATAAGCATCCCCAACTGATCATGGGCAATTTGTTTTCCTAATAGCAAACAACCATAACATTTTCCCAACCAAATGTAGTAAGTTTAGATGTCTATGATAATAATTGAAATAAGAGAAAAAGGGAAAATAAAAAAGGGAAGAGGAATGGCAATCCTGTAACATTCACTCTTCCACCATTATACATCTGCTGAGACGGTTAACTATGAAAAACTTGTGCTAAGTCAGTAACAGCCTTACCCCAGCTAAATAGGATCAGCTGTGAGCTACATGGATTCCTGCTCTTCAATCAACTCTATTCAAAATAAAAAATGAATGTTAATAATGTTTTCATGTTTACAAATAAATGAGTCAGAATCAGAGAATGCTGACAAAATTATTACAAATAATTTGCGCTGAAAATCTCAATTATGCTCAAATGAGGCTTTACACGAAGACATGTTTCTGAATTTGCCGTCAATCCAAAAAAATAAATAAACAACATGAATATTTTGCTCCTAGAAGACGTGGCTTTGTTGTTATACATTTACCAATGCATCTGTAGTTGCATGTATAAAAGTCACCAGATACAAACCTAGTGCAGCTGGCAGGCAGTGCGTTCTCAAACGCAGACCGAAGTATGCAAATGAAATGAAAACGGGCGGAAGAGGCCAGAATGGTTGCTCATGTACAAGGAATTGACAGCAGAGGCTTGAATACCACCTGGTAACTTTTGGGAAAGTAATTTACTTGACTACCAAAAAGGGCCTGAGCACATGTTGTCCTGAGTCTCACCCAGCCAAGGCTTTCCTGACCCGGAAAAGCCACATGGCCATGTGCATGGTGAAGAGTCGAGCTTCCAGTATCAACTCCTCCAGCCATATGCTTAGCGCTGATAAAAAGGACTTCTTCTGTGACATCTTCATCTCAATGACTGCCTCTGATGAAACTCTTCCAATGATTAGGAACGTATCCAGAGAAGATCCTTGTAACTGTAAGATAAGCATTGACAGGGTAGTAACTCAGTCCATGTTCCTTGCACATTACATGCAAATAAATAATTCACCTCAAAAAAATGCAAAATAAATAACGCGAAGGAGTGTCCTCAAACCAAAGAAACCAGCAGGAGATTAATTGCTATTAGAATCAATACAGTTACAAAGACATATAATAACTAGAACTTTCTTTTAACGTGTAGAAGAATATAAAAGGGTAAGAATAATAGACAATAGATATAAGAAGGGGGTAGGGGATTGACCATCTCAGCCCTGGTCTCTCACCCACAGCTATCTTGGCTGTTGAACATGAATTTTACTCCATAACTGAGGCTAATAGGCCACAAATCAATTTCTCCAAGAGTCTTCTCTTCTATTGCAATGAAAATCTATTTATAGGTTCACTAAAGCTTAAATAAGAAATTTTAAAAAAAAAAATCTAAATTGAGACAATAATGAAGATAATAATACATCCCAAAAAAAATGAAGATAATATAACAACTAGAACTTTCTTTTTTAACATATAAAAGAATATAAAAGGATAAGATAATAGATATAAGAAGAAGGGGGGTTGAGGATTGACTATGTCAGCCCTGGTCTCTCAACTACAACTATCTCGGCTGTTGAACATGGATTTTACTCCATAACTGAGGCTACTACTAGGCCACAAATCAATTTCTCCAAGAGTCTTTGCTTTTATTGCAATGAAAATCTATTTATAGCTTCACTAAAGCTTAATAAGAAATAAAAACTTCTTTTCTCAGACAACAATGAAGATAATAATTCATCCAAAAAAAATAATGAAGATAATATAATGACTAGAACTTTCTTTTTACATATAAAAGAATATAAAAGGATAATAATATTAGATAATAGATATACGAAGAAGGGGATAGGTGATTGGCTATCTCAGTCCTGGTCTCTCACCCATGGCTATCTCAGCTGTTGAATATGAATTTTACACCATAACTGCGGTTACTATGCCACAACAATTTGTCCAAGAGTCTTCTCTTCTATTGCGATAAAAAAGGTCTACTTATTGCTTGGTTAAAGCTTAACAAGAAATAAAAAAAAAAATCAATGAGATTAGTGACTAATAACCTAGTAATTAGTGACAATAGAATCCTATTAAAAATAGACACTGATAAGCCCCTTGTATCACGAGTCTATAAACGAAAGCGTGGCAAGCAAATCCCCTAAATCGAGTGGAAGATTTGAAGAGTCATATTACATTTAGGTTACTTTTTAGGATTAGATTTGAAGAGTCATATTACATTCAGGGTACTTTTTAGGATTAGATTTGAAGAGTCATATTACATTCAAGTTACTTTTTAGGATTAGATTTGAAGAGTCCTATTCGAATTGGGATGATTCTTTTGATTAATACTGTAGGAACGAAATTGCTATAAATAGGGGGAACGAAGAGTAGAGGAGAGAAGGTTTTTGAGTTATTGGGTGAGAGTTATTGCTCTTGGGTAACCGTAGGATTCACCTACTGTTAGTAGTGTGTTTTGTTTCTCGTTCAACTTTTATTCAAAATCCATTATTGCTATTATCTTCTTAAGTTATTCCATCTTTGTTAAGTTGCCTCATTCGGGTACTTAACAATTGGTATCAGAACTGTAATGATCCAGGGAGGTAATGGCACTACCTTCATTTTCTAGTGAAGGAGGAGTTCAGAGATGGATTTTAGAGGTTCTTCTCTTTTGCTGGGAGAACCAGATCGAGGAAGAGCAGTGGTTGGGGGTGGCGATCCAACATCTGGAAGGAGAGGCACTTGACTAGATTTATCACAAGAATTGAACGGCATTTTCTTGGACGGGATTCAAAGAAGCCCTGAAGTGTGAGTTTAACGATGGGAGACAACCGAGATCAAATTTGGCGATAGACACCAACCAAGGTTGGATCGAGTATAGTATCAATGTGACTGAATCGCCAAATTGGGTTGTAAAGAAGGCTGGAAATAAGTATCGAACGGAGGATGAAGTATTGGCCGGCTACGAAGTCACGCATCACCAAACGTGGAACAAAAAGACGAAGATAGGATTGAGTGAAGATACCTACCGGACCAGAGTGGAGGAGCAATATTCTGCAATAAAATCGAGATGCGGTGAAGTGAAGAAGCATAGAAGGAGGCCAGGTATAGTCGGCGGCAAGTTGCAGGCGGCAAAGACTTCGGTTTGCAAGAAAGGAAGAAGACGATGGAGTTTTAGGGTTTTTGAGGTTGGTTCGGTTCACCTCAAACCGGTTCGTAGGTTTGGTCCAATCCCTATGAGCCAAAGATTGTGTTATTTGGGCCTCAATCAGTTATGTTTCGTCGCAAACTTAAGGCCCAAACAAACCCAACACAAAAACTGGGCCGCTAGACCCCCAAAGAAACCCCCTTGGGTCAAGCCCACTCCATTAAACCCCAGCCCATCTTATTTCATTAACCCAATATCCAACCCATATTCCTTAGTCCACCATTTTAAGTGCTTAGGCATAACCCATTTAAAAGACCACCCTTGGGCCCAACCCTTTCCATTAACACCAAGCCCATCTCGTTTGATTCAATGGAAAGGATTGCCTCCTTGTGAAAATACTTGGGAAATTTATGATGAGATGCATTAAACCCCAGCCCATCTTATTTCATTAACCCAATATCCAACCCATATTCCTTAATCCACCATTTTAAGTGCTTAGGCGTAACCCATTTAAAAGACCACCCTTGGGCCCAACCCTTTCCATTAACACCAAGCCCATCTCGTTTGATTCAATGGAAAGGATTGCCTCCTTGCGAAAATACTTGGGAAATTTATGATGAGATGCAGTCCCACTTTCCAGATTTTCACCTTCAGGACAAGGTGAAATTGTTGGAGGGGAGTATTGATAAGCCCCTTGTATCACGAGTCTATAAACGAAAGCGTGGCAAGCAAATCCCCTAAATCGGGTGGAAGATTTGAAGAGTCATATTACATTTAGATTACTTTTTAAGATTAGATTTGAAGAGTCATATTACATTCAGGTTACTTTTTAGGATTAGATTTGAAAAGTCATATTACATTCAGGTTACTTTTTTGGATTAGATTTGAAGAGTCCTATTCGAATTGGGATGATTCTATTGATTAATACTGTGGGAACGAAAATGCTACAAATAGGGGGAAGGAAGAGTAGAGGAGAGAAGGTTTTTGAGTTATTGGGTAAGAGTTATTGCTCTTGGGTAGCAGTAGGATTCACCTACTGCTAGTAGTGTGTTTTGTTTCTCGTTCAACTTTTATTCAAAGTCCATTATTGCTATTATCTTCTTGATTTATTCCATCTTTGTTAAGTTGCCTCATTCGGGTACTTAACAGACACTAACAAGAATTAGAAAGTACTAAGCTTTATAATCAACCCACACGAATAAATAACTAAAAAAGAAACTGAACGAAGCTTCTAAATCTCCCAAGAATAATATTATCTGATCTTGGGCCGCACAAATCTTTTGAGGAAAATTTCCACCTAAGGTCAAATAGGGGTTGTGACACTGCTCACATGAACACAACATGAACAGTTTTTTGGACTCCCGTCCATCTTCATTCATGCTCCATTGAACCAACAAAAAATTGCTACATAATCACAGCAGGCTGCCTTTCACAGCAGTCACATCCCACAACCTTGTTGGACTGAATTTGGGGCTTGTTCCTAGTGGTACATATGCACTTTTAATCTACATCAACACATAGGTGTCAAAGTCCTGTCCTGAGATGAGAAACACAGAGAAATGGTAATGGTGACTATTGGATGGGATTTCATTCAGGAGGTCGTCAATTTTATGAGATGATCTCCTCCTTCCATCCCACAAACAGACTCTGCTCAAGTGCAAATTTTATAACTATTAACTGATTAACTACTGTTTCAAAATGGGGAAAACAGAGAAAGCATGCAAAGTTACCACCAAGAACATACTCGGGACCCTACAGTAATCAATTCATCAACCATGTCAAGTGCTGTATAATATTATAATGCATGCTCATTCTTCTTTTCTTCTTCTTTTTTCATCCCCCCCAACATATGTTATCAGAACTAAGGCAAGCAATAAATAAATTACAGTAGCCAACGATCCAAATTAATTGCAGGATTGCAAGTTACTAACTACAAAACCAAACCCAAACTGGAGAAAACCTGGAAACTATGCTCTAGCCTAACAACAATGATTCTATGATTAATATGGAATTATATCATTTCACTTGAAATGTTAAGAAACAATAATTAATCCCCTCAATGAGCTGCAAAACCTAGAGCTACGGACTTGCAAATGATGTTGTTGAGGTGTTGAACCTTTGATTTGAACTAGTCAGAAAAGAAACATCTCACAGCATAAGAGATCATTCAGAGCAAAGCAATAGATACTAGTGCTCACAGATCACTATTGACCAAGAATTACCATACAAACAAGGCAGAAATTGCAAATCTCATAATAATTAATACCATTAGATACCAATTTAAAAAAAAAAAAAACTCTACCAGAGCATGGTTGACTGATCGTAAGCAATCATTGGTCTTCAACATTAACAAAATCACACGAGGAAGTCTACTTAGAAGCTCCGAAATTTGGGGGAAATACTGAGATGCATACATCTGCAAAGAAAGAATATTGTCAGGAGGGTAAAAGATGAAACATATTTCACATTAACACTTTAACAGAACCAGATGAAGTTGATCATGCAATAAGTAAACTAATCATGCAACAATGTTTGTCTGAAAACCAGAGAAAGTATCATCTTCCTAATAACAAAAAATGTCATAAAACAACCTGAAGTTCTGAACGGTCACTGTCATTCCCTTGGACAACCAAATGGTCAGCAGCTGTGTCAATGACCCTATTCCACGGCTTCATTGTAAGAATCCCTGCAAAAAGTATATACAGATCCTCTCCAGCACCCAGTTTTATACTGTTCTCCTTTATTGCATTAGCATCAGAAAATACTAGTGCCTGGACAAAATTTCAAAACATATTTTTAAAAAAAAATTAAATTAAACTAAAATAGGTTGCATGAGACGCAATTTTCTGTGGGAAAGATAGGGGAGGGATTAGATGT
This sequence comes from Hakea prostrata, assembly GCF_041222555.1. Taxonomy (NCBI): domain Eukaryota; kingdom Viridiplantae; phylum Streptophyta; class Magnoliopsida; order Proteales; family Proteaceae; genus Hakea; species Hakea prostrata. The sequence goes on along the minus strand of NC_142607.1, from coordinate 46,897,278 downwards.
CTGAATACCTTCCAAAGAGCAGCATAGTTACTTCTAGTAGAGAAATCAAGTTCCTTGTAAAGGCCATGGTCAAGCAGCACCAACTGAGGTTTTCTCTTGCCTATAATTTAAAAGGAAGTAGATAAGTTCATATGAAAAAAGAGTTATGCATAGTGCATGGAATATGGAAAAAACCAGAGTTCCAGTAAAATAGTAGATTAAAACAAATTATAAAAAATATGGCTGGATAGGTCCTTCATCATGCAAAAGAAAACCCAATCCTCAAAATCATTACACCAGAAGTCCCTGAACTTCTTGTGAGCCACGACTAAAAGTTTATGGCTGAAGGTCTATAAACAGTTACCCTTCCTTGATGAAGGACCAGCACCAGATAAGGACTCTTCAGGCTTGCTCCCAGCATTTTCGTAGCTTTATAGTTTCTAATTAATTAAGCAAAGCTGGGGACAGAATTTTCCTTTATGCATGATATTCTATCTTATGCCTTTTAGTTTGAGCATTATGTTTTAAAAGCCTCCACTATCAGTGTCTCCTATTCCTAATTCTAACCGAATAGACCAAGCCCCCCCCCCCCTTCTCTCTTTCTCCAGGTGGAAAACCTAGTAGTAGAGCCTAAACCCTAGGTAACAAAAAAAGGAACTTTCCTTGGGGTGTCTGGACAAGGGGATGGGGAAGCAACTATAGCTTGAGGACACATCAAAGAAGGCAGCGTTCCAAATGCGTCCAAGGATCTAGAGATGGAGGTCAATCTTCTAAGGCTCCCCTCCCACCAAAGGTGATAAATAAAGATTTCCCCAGAAAAGCAAGGAAAAGGGCAAGTGAAGAAAAGGTGATCAAGATCTTCCATACCATGCCAACAAAGGATGCAAAAAGAGTTGGTGGGAATATGGTGGTTTACGAGGAATAACTAGGTGGGGAGTGAAATATTCCACCCAGATCTCTAACCCAATGTCATGTGTAGGACCCAAACCCTAAAGATCAAGCCCACATCAACTGTGGATGATATGTGTATACTGTCGACTGGATAACAAAACCATGGAAAACAAGGGAGGGGACCTCAACCAAAGTAGCTCTAATTAAGTAGGAAAGAAGGAAGGGCGAGGGAGTACTTGGGTTGGGGAGAAGGATTACACATTTCCAGCCAATGCACATCATTGAAGCCTACACTCAAGTACCTTATGCAATCATTAACAATAGCCACTGCACCATAGCCGAGTTACAGGCTAATTTGGGACATGACAGAGAGAGAGTTGGACACCTAGGATCCTCACATGAAAGTAACCCTTCGAGTCCCACAGACAATGCAAAAAGAAACAGGTCATTTAGAAAAGTATCGGAGGAGTTACGAATGGAACAACATACACGGGTCTAGATTAACTGATAGAGAGGGGCGGTCGATTCGATCAAACGACCCTCTTACTTGTAGTAATAAGTTGAACCCAAGTTAGGGGACTTAGAATATCCTAATTACCCTCAGGAACTGTCCTAAAACCCTTCTCACACCTCACTAAATTAGAATATCTTGTAGGGGAGAAGTGACAGAAGAAGAGGCAAGGAGAGTGAGGGAGTAGTAAAGGGCTGGAAGGCCATCAAGAACCACGAAAATCAGCAATTGGCATTAGATTCAGGTAACCCTTATTACCCTACATAGTTGTCAAGGCGTTGCCTAAGCACCGCCTAGGTGTCCTAGCCCTTTTTTAGGTCAAAATGACCTGGTGTTGCATTGTCACCTTGCTTGGTGTCGCCTTCGTTTTCATTGTCCTCTATCACCTCGCCTTGCCTTGTCGCCTTGACAACTATGCACCCCTATACAATCCTATACCATTTTTGCATTGATTGGGGAATCCTAACATGGGAACCCAATAAATTAAACTTGGGAATGGGGTAAATCCATGGGGGGTTTTGTTGTTTGGGATTAGGTATACGTTTCCCACACCTAAAGGAGCTAGAAACAACAAATGTACTGCAAATATGAAGATTTGAACCTCACCCTTCACTTATAGATAAAATTACCTTTGAAATGATGAATTCAACATGCAAAGACATGGTTCGCACTCAGTCAAGGAGATGAGTAGCCTCAACAAGATGGAAATGGACTCTCAGGGTGGAGAAAGCCCCAATTGGAACTACAGAAGAAGACCCAATCATCCAGCTCAGATTTGGGCTATAAACCCCATTGGACGATCAGCCAATTGATTCCCCCCCCCTCCCCAGTGGTCCAATAGACCAGTGGCTTTGAACTATAAGAATTTGGGGATTTAGCCTTGGGAAAAGCTCCAACATGCATATAATCTTTGTACATGTCAAGGGGTCAGAACTCCAGCTTGGAGAGGCTATGAAGGAAACCACACACTGAACCAAGGGTTTGATCATCAACACCAAGGTGAGGGGATAAGTGCTAGGATTCTAGGAGATCTGCCAAATGTATTTCAATGCTCTGAACTCTATTTTGACCAAATTTTCTGTTGATATGAATGTATTATCGCTGCGATTACTTGCATGTATGTAGGATTGTGAGAATTGACATGATGTGGTGAGATGGACATGCTTACGGTAGTGGAAGTTACATTCATGAGATTAAATTCAGTACTTTTATTTTATTCCTTATTATGAGAATGTGGAAATAATGTGATCAAGGTTGACCGCCCCCCATAATGGGGTACTAAAACCCAGGCCCAATGGGCGCACCAAAGGGCTGGCCGAACCATTATAGCGATATTTTGGTCATTTTCTTGACATAATTAGGGTGTCTTAGGTCTGGATCCCGTTGAGTCCAATGTGTCATCTGGACCCTAAATCTGTTTTTATTTTATTTTTCTGTTTATTATTTTGCAAGTTATTTGAGAGTCCTTATGAGGTTGAGAATTCCAGTTAGGTAGGGATCCCACAACTTAGAGCCCACTTTAATCTCCTAATTGTCAAGACTCCATACCTACTCTTAGAATTTGGATGGAAGTCCTCTAGAGTTAGTTACCGAGTTTTTGGGGGTCAAAATACTTGGTCAAAGTTCGGGTTAAAAAATGGAGTCCTGATTGGAGTCTATTTTAAATTAAGATTCATTTTGGATAATTAGGTGTTATTTTCTAGGATGGATTTTTTTGTGCTTTTTATTGAGTTGTAAAGGGGATCCTAGGATCCTAGTCTATAAGGTATTGTTTACTTGCAAGATAAGAAGGGTGGGAAAATAAGCATGCAAGACCCACTTGTAGTGAGGTTGCGGAATAGGAATGGAAAGGAAGGGGTTTTGTGAAAAGGTTGAAAATGTGGGTCCACTTCTACAATTCCCCTCCCTTTCCCACAACATCCCACAGAAAATATAGGATTTTTAAATGAGACAGGGTGGGAAAAGTGGGATGTCACATCAGCAAACAAGCTTCCTTAATTTAAGGAAACTTGTCTACTCATTTTCTCACCCCATTGAACCAAACAAACCATGCTTTGGGATTTCATGGAAAAGTTTACTTTTTTTCCACCCCTTTTTTCCAACCCCACTTCAAATTCTTCAAACAAACGGTACCTAAGGGATTCCCTAGTTAAGCCAAGTTATTTCCTTATTAGAGCGCAAGTCTTTTCTGTCCACTTGTTAGGCTATAAATATCCCATCCAACTCCATTGCAAGGCAAGTTGAATTGATGAATAAAATTAAGAGTTTGGAGGCATAAGGTCATTGTTTTCTTGGGAGGCCCATGGCGGATTTGAGTGTTCTTCTTCTTGTAATTCAGCCCTTGTTCTTCAATTTCCAGGCTTCCAACATTAGTTCACCAAGTCCCAGCAGCCATTCAACATCAACGGCAGCTCAAGTCCAACACCAAGTACAACCCCCCCCCCCCTTCTCCATTCCATCTGCAAGCCTTCCCCTCCCATCCCAGCGATAGCAGCAGAAACCCACCCCCTAATTCTCCCTCACCCATTCCCTTTAGGCCTCCCTTCTTCCACCAAAAGAATCGCCCCATCCCTAAGAACCTAACCCTACCGTTAGTACCTTGAACACCATTAATCCTAAATCTGAAAATTCCTGCACTTCCATCTTCAACCCCTATAAACCCAGATTTTTACCCAACCTTCAAACACCTATATCATTCCAACCCCAACTCCAATTACCTTGCCTTTCAGGATTAGCATCCCTACCCCTTCTCCTACACTCAATCCCAGCCCCAATCAAATCCAAGAATCCCAAACCCATTCTTCAAACACATCCTAATCCATCTAGGACTGACCTAAATTTATTAGAATCAACCTGAAAAATAGAACATTAAACAACAGCCTCCTCCTTAGCCTAACCAAACACTATAACAGCATCCCCTTAAAGGCTTAAAGCCTTAACCTGGAATTTCACTGGAATTAACTACAGCAACCGCTGAAACCCTAAGCCCTTCTATTCAGCCTTAAAACCCTGAAACTTAATCCTATACTTAATTCCCAGGTCTGAAACCCAATTACAGCATAGTGTTAACCCCTAAAACCCATCTTCCTTTAACCCTCAAGGTGGCTGAAACCTCCAAGACTCAACCCTCACCTTGCCAACCTCAATACCTCCAAGAGGCATTCAATTACAAGCTTCTACTACCCTAGAAGACTGCTGGTTCACAGATAAAGGATCCTGGAGTGACCCAATATTAGGGTTTAATTTCAAAATCCCAAACCCTAGAATCTAGGTTTAAATCAGGAAATGATCATGCAACAATGATGAGCATATGAGCTATGACATGAGGGTGCAAGGTTGTGAATGTGACTACGGGTTTGGGTATGTGAATAGGCTTGAGCATATGCATATCACATTGTAACATCTACCATGAGCATCATGCTAGAATGCATGGTTAGGGGTAGTCTTACATGCTACAATCCTACCAACAGGGTTGATATTGTTGGGTTACTCATGGCATGGATTTTATTTTTATCCTTATAATTGCTTATAGTGTAAGGTGTTAAAAGAGACGAGGTACGAGAGTGAGAACAGTGTTGCTTGGGAGTTTCCCAAAGCGATGGCTGAATCTGTTAGGGGCCACAAGGTAACTGGCACATTATTAGGTTATCAAGGGCTTTCCAAAGCGACAGTCGAATCCATTTAGGGGGTACCAGTAACCTGAATAAGGGGTGCTAACCCAAAGTGATGGCCGAATCTATGAGGATTATCGTCCCATGTTTCCTGATGTACCATGAGTAAACGACCGATGCATGGCTAGGAATGTCCCATATCACAACACTACCTAATTGCAATAATTGCAAGGTGGGTAACCTGTGGTGATTGTGAGGTGTTATGCAGAGAAAAATGTCTTACTAGAAGTGGGTTTACAAAATGACCGAATCCGTGAGAGCCATATGACAACAAGAAAACACCATTAACCAGATTGTGTTCGGTGTTTCCAAAGCGACAACCAAATCAGTGAAGCGTATAATAGTTCGGTAAGGTTAAAGAGAGGGGGTGACGATTGAACCCGTGAGGGATTGGTTCCCAACAGTATATACGTGACAGTAGGTAGTAGACTCACATTTATAATTTTGGCATGATATTTGATGGCATGTTGGAGTGTAGGATAGCATTCACTCATACTTTAGATTTGTGAGTTCTCTTGACAAATTTGGTGGAACTCATCCCTAGGAAATCTTTCTTTTAAATGGAGATACAAGTGCAGAGCCATGGTGGGAGATCTCGCGAGATATCCTGTTTTTTCACCTTGGCGAGGCGAGATGGAGGTCGAGATCTGCAAGTTGGGATATCTCGCTCGAGATCTCGCCATATCTCGCCCTAGATCTCGCTGGAACTCTCAATTTTTGCCTTTTTTTGTAGATTTTGGCTGAATTTTCACTTGCAACTACTCTTAGCACATCTACAACAAGGAAGATCAATCATTTTCTACTTGTCTTATGAATTTATGATTTAATGACTTAAATAAAACTTCTAATGGTTGTATAATTATTTTATTCTTGAAAATTGAGATTGTGATACTCGTATGGATGGAATTTTGATAACATTTAAGTTAGTTGATGCATTTGATATACTTGCTTTTCATTTATATGCTTTAAAGGTTCTATATTACATGTTGTATAACATTACATTCCCTAATCCTACTACATTTCAGTTTCACATTATGGGTAGACTTAGAAATCATACATAGGGTTGTTTCTGCAAATCCAAGGCCACCAACGTGTTCAAAAGGCCTTAAATAAGCTAAATACCAAGTTTCAACCCAATTGGGACCCTAAAACCCACAGAGATGGGCCACCGAGTTGACGCCAAAAAATTGTATATCTCGACCGAGATCTCACCGAGATGGTCGAGATCTCTCTTTTTCAAGGTGGCGAGATCTCTCTCGAGAGCGAGATCTTCTACCATGTGCAGAGCCCATGCAAGAGGCAGAGGCTACTGCTAGTGAGGCAGTGGCAGAGGAGAGATTACAAGGGATGGTGTGCCCCTACATGATGCCCTTTGTGTGTGCTACACCTGCGCTTACAGATCTTAGATGTTCGTCACTTTTAAGAACTCATGTGGGGACTTTATGTTAAAGCTTTTAAACTTTAATTCCAAACTTGTAAATTTGGATTTTGGGTTTACCGCAATTATCATTGGCTTTCCATATTAAATATTTAATGATATTATGACTTTTCTCCTGGGCTATTGATCATGTGTTGAAAGTTGTACTTAGTTATGGTACAACATCGGTGACCCCCGAGTACGAACTAAACAATTTTAGGGCGGGGTTTAACAAGGAGACACTATGATGTAACTAGGCCTATATCCCCCCCCCCCCCCAAAAAAAAAACACACACACACACACAGATTGAAGGGCTATGGAAGCCCAGGAATTGAGCCCAAACAGCCTCCTAACCATGCAGCAATCAGGGTTGACCAAATATCCCTAGGGATATTTTGGTCATTTTCACACGCCTTCTTGGGGTTCCATGAGTACTGGGAGACTCTTTGTCCTATCAGGAGTCTAGAGCTATTTTATTTTCTTTAATTGGTTCAGTCAAAGTCATGATAATTAAGAGTCCTAATCTTGGTGGAAGTCCAAGTTGGAATCTAATTGCAAGATTCCTTCTACATAATTATTATTATTACTTTGCTATTTTCTTATGGTCCCAGGTGGCAATTAGTTATTACTATTAGTTTTAGAAAATTCTTTATTTGTGGTCATAAAGTAGTTGAGTCGAATTCAGTTTCTAGTTTAAGTCTACGTTTTCCATGTAAGGCTATTTGTAGCCCCACTCTCCTTGTAAAGAATCAGTAGAAGATAAATAAGAGAATGAGGCTTGGAGTCACTGGAGAGACCACACAACCTGGGCTGAGAGTTTTCCTTGACTTTCAGCAAATTCAGCCATCTGTCTTCAGTTCCAGCAGCTCCATAGCCTAATCAAAGTACAGCAACCACAGCCCCCTACCCTACCCTATGACAGCCCTAGAAACCCTCCCCCTTCCCTTTACACCCTGCGGCCAACCCCTCTTCCCTTCCCTCTTCCCTTCCCACTTCATTCCACCCTCTTCCTGTTTCTTCGTTCTTGTGGCAGCATCTGGAAAGAAAGAAAAACCAAAAAGTGGGGGGGGGGGGGGGGGAGAACAAAGAAAGAAAGACGGAGAAAGAGAGAAGGCAAGAAAGATCAAGATTCTTGGAAAGAAGTCCAAGATCCTAACAAAGAGCCTTCAAGCCCAACCACAAGGCTTCCTTCTTCCTTTTTCCCTTAGCTGTAGACCTCCCACTCTTTTTCTCAAACGATAAAACCCTAATCCATCTCACCTAGGTCTCTCTTCTCGAATTATCCATTACTTTCTCCAAATCATCTCAAAACCATGCCTAAACCATCCCAAGACTCCAGCCAGAGGATTCCTGGGTAAGTTTGGTATCTCAAACAGTCAAACCATACCCATATTAACACATTCTTTTCATACTAACCCTAGTTCATCCCATAGGATCGTTGGGTAACCCAAACCCTAGTAATCTCAAAACCACCAGGCCATCTTAATTTTGTTCAAACCCTAAACCTTTTGAGAAGACCCTTGTTTACCAAGTATATAAACGGAAGGGCAAATAAGGGAAAGCAGCATCAGTTATAGCAGAGCCACAAGAGAACCTAGCACGTCTAACATCTGAAGCAGGGGAAGAGACAGGTGGCAGCTCATCATTGGACACTGCAGCTCATCATTGGACACTCCATCTGGCAGAAGATGATTGGATAGAAGAGTAAATTCTGTTAGAGTTTGTTACGTGAAGGGGAGTATGAAAGGGGGACTGAGGAAAGGAAAGAGGAGAAAAATATAGAAGCAGCAAGCAGAGCTTGCGGGGAGAGGGAGGACCTCTGGGAATGGCTCAGCCATGGTGTTGCTCAGTCGGTAGATGTTGATTGATGCTGTGTTTATATGTGTTTCATTTTAGTTTGTTTAATTTCAGTAGAGTTCACAGTTCTTAGTATCTCAATCTGTAGTCTGCAGCTATTTCTACATCAGTGTTCTTTAATGGAATCGATTAGTACTTCAAGTTTACCCTGCTGAATATGTCATTCTGAATTCAGTTTCTGTGATAGTCCCTGCCATTAATTCTTTACAAGCCGTAGCAGTAAGAGATTAATAGGGATTCAGGGCAAGTTAGGGGGGGTCCTAACAACTTGGTATCAGAGCCCTAACAATCCCAGGGAGATGCGATGACATTGACGATATTTTCAGGTGAAGGCAGTGTACGGGAATGGGTGATGGAAGTATCGTTATTCTGTTGGGCAAATCACATCGGTTACAAGCAGCAACTGAGCGTGGCTCTCCAGCACTTGGATGGTGAAGCCTTAGAGTGGGTTTACCAGAAGAGTTGGCCAGTGTTCGATTGGAGATACTTTAAAGAGGCTCTGCAACAAGATTTTGGTGGAGGGAACACACCAGATTCGAGCTTAGTTGAGAACATCCATCATATAGAAGTCGATAACATGCAGCAAGGTAGCGGAGTATCAGCCAGAAACAATTTCCAGATGTCATTGGGTCTTCCGATGGCAGCAGCTGAGAACTGTGCCGACAACCTTGGTGCCGAGAATCTGTGCAATATCTCTGTGAAAGGGATCAAGGGCCAACAGCTACCCTCTGCTTGTGTCGATGACATGGCAATGGCAACATTCAAGACAGGAAAGCCCGATCTAAGGAAGAAGGTCACACCTGCTGTTAACGTCTGGCAGCGAAAGCCTTGGCGCCGGAAGGATGGAATCTACATGTATTCTCAAGACTCTGCTCATGGACAACAGAAGAAACGACGACCTTTCAGAAAGGTGAGGAGCTGGGTGGTTCGAGCTACGGCGAAACCTCCTTGGATGAAGCCGAATGTGAGAGAGGATGGCCGAAATCTTCCGGCGGCGGTTAGGGTTGTTGTTCGCAGGAAAGGAAGAAGAAGACGATGGAGAGTTAGGGTTAGTGGAGTTGTTTCGGTTCGCATCAAACCGGTACGTGAGTTTCATCCAAACCAATTGGGCCAAAAACCGTATTTCTTGGGCCACGATCAGCTATGTTTTGACTCACACATTGGGCCCAAACAAACCCAATACAACAATTGGGCCGCTAGACCCCCAAAGAAACCACCTTGGGCCCAACCTATTTCTTTAAACCCCAGCCCATGTTATTCCATTAGCCCAATACCCAACCTATATTCCTTCACCCACATTTTTAAGTGCTTCAGCCTAGACCCAAATCCATCCTATCTCATTAGCCTAAGTTCTGGCCCATATTTCTTAACCCATGGACTTAAGCAGTTAGGTTTAATCGACCCAAAATTAACACTTTCGGCTCAGCCCACTGTATTAACAAGCCCAGCCCAGTCCTGTTATCAGATAACTAGCCTATACTATTCGTCCCATGGGTTTACATACTTAAGCCCCACCACTTCAATAGATCCAATATGGGCCTGGCCCATTTTGTTACAAGGAAACCCATTCCATCTCATTTCCATTCTGGGCTTAAACATTCTAAACCAATCAACAAATCAAACTCAAACCAGTCTGAACCAAGCCCTTACCGAACCAGCGGACCGAACCACAAGTGGAGGAAATGATCGTCTTCAACCTTGTAAAATCGAGACGGAAACCAGGCAGCAGAACTGGATTTGCAGCGTTGCGATGGGTGTGGGGTTCGTTGCCAGCGACAGCATCTTCAAGACCGATTGTTTCACTGCAAGCTGTAATGCTATTTCCCCAGTCGTTTTGCATAAATGTTTTGGGGCTTTCGCACAGAGGACTGCTCACAGGTGTCGGACGACAGCCGCAAGGAGGGTGCTCGTAAGGCGATCACGCAAGGACCCAAGGCTTCTCACTCGGTTGAGAGGACAAGGTGCTGGGGCCGCTGTGCTCGACGGAACAAGAACCACCGATACGCAGGCATCTGCTGTGAGAGTCACAGTTTGTCATCTGCAGGACACACACACCAAACTCATTCAATCACCCTGTCAAAACACGAAGGAACTCATCATCCCGGAAGTTTTGGAGATCTTGAAAAGCTACAACACAGCCAAAGTTAGATTTGGTTCTCGTTACAATATCAAATCCTCAATCAGATGAGCTATCTTTGAGTGCCCTTTTCTCGGTGGCGATATCAAGAACTGTGAGGGTGTAGCTCTCTGCACATGGGCTAGTGCCAGCATCAGAAGCATCAATAATCTTCGCACTTCCTTGCATACCTTCCGTCAGTCTACAGGATGCAGTGGGGAAAGCATTATCTCTGGAACTTGCGAACTTACTTTGGAGCAAAATCTTATATCAACAACAGTTGTAGTATTAGTCTGTGATGGACCAGAGGTTTCTCCAGAAAATAGTTTTCTGTCCAGATTAGCTCTGCATTTTCCATTCATTTTTTCTCTATGGGATAGAGACCACCCAAAAGCAAGTAAGTCCTCACAATTCTTTTGACCAGATGGTAAGTATATGTCCAATTCGGATACTGCTGAACATTCAATTGAAGAAATTCAGGCTTATTCTGAAGAACTTGACACTGTATCAAGCGACAAATATGATAAAATTTCTGCTTCCAGAGGAGCTGTTCTGAAAAGAGAACATATTATTAGATGGAATATCGGACCAGGAGTCTACATTGCCAAAGCATGGGTCAAAGGAAGGGCTTGCATTCCATTGCTTCTTCTTCAGGTCTACAGAACAGGGGTGCTATTGGGTGAAAGTCCTTCATACATATATGGATGCTCAATTCCTTACAGCAGGTGTTGTGATCTCCTCTCTGTATGGACTTTCAAACCATTTGCAATTGGGATCGGTAAACTGACAAAGAGGGCTGGTCAAGATGCTGAACTAGCATGGTTATGTGGCAAGCATGTGAAACTCAAGTTTCAAATTTTGCCGCACCTTGAGGACAAGGTGAAACTTAAGGGGGGAAGTGTTGATAAGACCCTTGTTTACCAAGTATATAAACAGAAGGGCAAATAAGGGAAAGCAGCATCAGTTATAGCAGAGCCACAAGAGAACCTAGCACGTCTAACATCTGAAGCTGGGGAAGAGACAGGTGGCAGCTCATCATTGGACACTGCAGCTCATCATTGGACACTCCAGCTGGCAGAAGATGATTGGATAGAAGAGTAAATTCTGTTAGAGTTTGTTACGTGAAGGGGAGTATGAAAGGGGGACTGAGGAAAGGAAAGAGGAGAAAAATATAGAAGCAGCAAGCAGAGCTTGCGGGGAGAGGGAGGACCTCTGGGAATGGCTCAGCCATGGTGTTGCTCAGTCAGTAGATGTCGATTGATGCTGTGTTTATCTGTGTTTCATTTTAGTTTGTTTAATTTCAGTAGAGTTATCAGTTCTTAGTATCTCAGTCTGTAGTCTGCAGCTATTTTCCACATCAGAGTTCTTAATGGAATCGATTAGTACTTCAAGCTTACCCTGCTGAATATGTCATTCTGAATTCAGTTTCTGTGATAGTCTCTGCCATTAATTCTTTACAAGCCGTAGCAGTAAGAGATTAATAGGGGTTCAGGGCAAGTTAGGGAGGGTCCTAACACCTTTCTATAAACCTCCAAAACCAAGATACACAATTTATTACCCATTTTCTTCACCAAAACCATCCCACAAGGAAACCCATAATTATTTAGACATTCCATAACCCACAATTTACCCTTTCTTTACCCAAAACAAACCCATCAACAAAACCATAACCTTTTATTAGCCCATTTAGTAGCTGGTTCTAATAACAGAGGGTCCTAGAAGGTTAACCGAAACCTTCTGACATCACACTGGTTGAGGGATCTCCAAATACTCAGAGAGTGGCACACGGTCACCAAATTAAAATAAAAAAAAACTTTATGAGTCTTGCGCACGGGGAGGGGGGAACCAAACTAGGGGGGACCAGGGGACAATTTGGCTACAGAAGCAAGTTCACCTCTAAGTGGAGGATGTGGAAAAGGTTCTAGAGGGTCTAAGGAGCCAGATGGTTTGATACGGAGGAGGGCATGGGAGGGTGGGAGGGAGGACCAAACCTATGTGAGACTCACATGGGAGAAGTGGGGGAATCAGGAGCCATTGGAGATGAAAGAAGAAAGGGAGTAGACTTGGGAGTGCAGGGGGCCAGAATGGTTGTAGAGGATGCCTATTGGATGCCAGGGGTTGAGCCAAAAGGAGACAACAAAGTTGGTATCCTAAGTAGAGATAACAAAGAGGGGCTAGGGTCTCACCAAAAGAAGCTTCCTCCAGACCCAGGCAAGGCTAGAGGGGAGAGAAACCATCCCAATGGAATCAGTTTTGAGAAGATGGGAGTAAACCGAATTAACCCATATGGAGTCCTGTCTAGACCAAACTTTCCAAATGGGTTTCAACAAACTGGCAACATTGTAATCCTATAAGACCCCTATTTAAACCCCCCCCCCCCCTTTCCCCTTAAAAGAAGAGTATTGAACCAGTTTGTGCAACTTCAGCTTTGGCTCTAGTGAGACTTTAGGCTCTAGTGAGACTTTAGGCTCTGGTGTTTAAAATCCAGATCTGTTGGTTCCTTGGAATTTTAAATCCAAGCAACTGGGATCCTAGGTGTTTCAAGTTCAAGGCTTGCCAGTGTTTCAAGGCCAAGATCCTTAGGTTTTGGATTCAGCCTGCCATTACCACTCCTCATTTCCTCCATTGAAGCACAACATACTCAGCAAGGTTAGTACATCAATAGTTCATCTCGTCGTCTTTCTTCCCCCCCCCCCCCCCGCTTTTTCCCTTTCCTAAAACCAAGAAAACCCCACATTGTCCTACCTTGCTGCATATCTAAATCTCCCAAACCAGCCATCAGAATCTGCCCAAACTTCATGTGCATCATTACCCCAACCCACTGTCCTTCGATCCAAATCTCATCCTAATCCTAGAAAACAGCAAGTTTTTTATTTTTGGACTCTCCAATACCCTAAAAACACAAACCTAGATCTAGATGGTAACCCAATCCAACCACCGGTTCAGACCAGCAAACTGAAAAAAGAGATAGCATTACCCAAAAAAAAATGAGATAGGAACCAAGTATGGCAGCACCAATAATACTGCTACACTAGAACACTTCGACTACAATTTGTTCTTCCTGTTCTTGTGGATGTATGTCCTTGGACCTGCATCATTCTGAGTTTATCTATATGATGCTTCTTGACTGCCCAGGATTTCATCGTACATATTACAGCCAGTCGAATGACTATTTCACGATACATATTATAGCTAGTCGAATGGCTAACTTCAACAATATAGAATCAAAATTGCAACATACATAAATATCCCCAATCAACTGAACGTCTAACTGCATTAAAAATAAAAATAAAAATAAAAAAGAAAAACACGGCCCAAGTAAAAATGAAGAAAACTGGCAATGAGTGGAGAAGTCTAATCTTGAGGCAACTGGTAACCATATCTCAGAATTACGACCAAAATTCTTGTTGTTAACCTACTTTGTCAAAATCCTACCTGATTAGCCTTACCCCATTCATCTGAACTTCCAGATTTTACCTTTATAGTCAAAGCTTAGGGCGAAATAATTAAAATCCAAGCCTAAAACCATGCGATTAGATCAAGTCCCTGTTAGTAAATTGGATGATGCCTCATAAACCAGTCATTCCAAATTAAAAATTGCATGGAACTAGTATATTACTTGGCTTCAAAAAATAATTAATCTAAAATGGAAATACTCTCAGATTTTAAAGTTTGTATTGCACAAGGAAAATGTCTGACACTAACAAAGATCACAGAACAGTACTCAAGACAGTAAATCAGTAACAAAAATTAGTTGAAGTGGTGCCATAATAAATTACTTTAAACTATCAACAGCCTCACCTAAAATACTCTTTGTACTAGATGGTAAAGGGCGAATCAGAATGTTGGCAGCATGTGGATCACAATGCACAAATCCATGTCTGAACATCATATCTGCAAAAGCTTCGCTAACCTGCATGGTTTGAAGCAGTGATTTCTCATCCTCTAAACTTTTCTTCAATGCCAACAGATGAATAATTTAAGAAAAAATGTCTGCTGTGAACCTCAGCACAATAGTAAGGTTGGCCCATTATCACAGGTTCAAATCGGGAAATAGAGTCTCTGCAGGGGGGGGGGGTAAGGCTATATGCAATATGATCATCCCCAGATCCCCCCCAGTGGTGGGAGCCTCACACAATGGGTTCGCCACTCTAATGTCCATGGGATAATTCCAACCAACCATTCCAATGAGGGCATCAATAGAGAAGTTGGAACATGCTCTGCCACATAACTCATCCAACTTGAAAGCCAAAAACTAAGACAATAAGATTTGAATACAAAAGAATGCATTGAACAGATAGATAAGACCATACATAAAATAATTTTTCATTGCCTGAAAACCATACATCTATTTTGTTCGGAAGAAAAGGAGGATCTGGACAAAATAGATGAAACGGAAGAGATCCGAGTGAATGGAAACGAAAAAACAAAGGATGGATTCCACTTTAACTTTAAAGAGACATCCTATAAAAATAGCCCAGTTTTCAAAAATATTTCGTAGTTTGCCTGAAGATTTACAAAAACATCCATTATAAAATAATCTAGCAGGGACACCACATTTTATAACATAAGTATTTCGTAGCTCAACTTATAAACATGCTCATTTGGCAAACTAGTCAATGAAGTAATAAACTTACTATTTTTGCAACTTCATTTGGTTGAATTCCAAGTCTTTGAATAGCCTTCACATCGCTTACTTGTGCACCCTCTATAAATTCCATAGTCAAAAGCTTTGAGGTACTCAAAGTCCAATAAACTATTGGGGCATGAACATACTCTGCAAGATGAGGGGATAACTTCCTAAAGTTATCCATACATTTCTCGCTGTTCTTGGCTTCTACCATGAAATCTAATTCCTGATGGTCACAACTGGAACTGATCAAAAATTATGCTAACGAAACTTTTGGGAACTTGATTTCAAAGAACATAGAGGTAATGAATATTCATTGCTACATTATGCAAGATAAACAAATTTTTTCAAATGAAATGCATAAAAAGTGCACCAGAGATTAAATGACCATATAGTTGGAACAACTGAAATCACAGTTGATAACCTTAAAACAAATGAAATGCATCATGCCAAACAGAATCCTGTTTTTTGTTCCTGACGAAGTGCAGACACGAAGAAAAAATGATCATATAAGTGAGATTTCATAAAAGCAAATGCATCTACTTTTATCTACCTTTTGTGTACAGGATTAGGATGAAGTGCATTTAAACCAATTTGATTGCATTCCCAGTGTGTAGGCCAATATTTACATCAGTGTATATATTACTGACAAAGTTTGACACCACACAGCTGCAAATGTGAAATTCATACAATGGTTTTTGGTTGAATTTTACCATCTTAGGCCTGCACCAAATGTTCAATTCTCCCACTGTTTCTGCAGGCACTTCCATTTACTAAATTAGAATATGACCAAATTGCAAGACCTTCAAAGCTTCCAGAATTAGTTGCCATTCCAAAAAGTTTCTAATTCTCTTTATGAGTACTTTCCATCTGTGACTGCTCAAACTCCAGATCCAACCATTGGATTAGAAAATCATATTCTGAGGGTTATGTCCATCGACCTAGATCAGAGTCCCATCAGATTGCTCAGTTTTGATCATTTCTCACATCCCAATCCCAGGTAGAATCTCGGCCCGGGGATCCTGGTTTCCTTCAACAATTCTAACCTAAACTTATAGGTGGGCCCTAGGATTCCATTACTATTTTAAAATGAATCCAATCTAGACATAGCTAACTAGTCCTAGGAAATTAACTGATAATCTTGATTTACTATTATTTGACAATCCCTTTGGGGGGGGGGGTGAATAACTCCTAGAAAACTACTTGAACTGTGAAATTTAAAATAAAAAAGTTCTTGAACTTTGAGAAGCACTAACAGAATAGAATATAAAATTTACTCATGTCTTGTGTTTGACATGCTACTCCATCATTTGGATTTACAGAAATTGGCCCATTACAAAGTTAATCCAAAAAGCATTTGATAGGTCCCTAGTAACACAAGTCTACACTCGACAGGGAAAGTAAATCCCTAAATTCTAGGGAAGGAAATGATTGGCAGATTTGAAGAGTCCTATTGTATTCAGGTTACTTTTTAGGATTAGATTGAAGAGTCATATTACATTCAGGTTAGAGTCATATTACATTCAGGTTACTTTTGAAGAGTCCTATTCGAATTGGGATGATTCTGTTAATTAATACTGTAGGAACGTAATTGCTATAAATAGGGGGAAGGAAGAGTAGAAGAGACATGTTTTGAGCATTGAGAAAGTTTATGTGAGAGCTATTGCTCTTGGGTAGCCGTAGGAATCACCTACTGCTGGTAGAATGTATTGTTTCTTATTCAACTTTTATTCAAAGTCCTTTTTTTCTTCTTGAGTTATTCCACCTTGTTAAGTAACCTCATTCAGGTACCTAACAGCATTCCACGTAAGGCTCATATGACCCAACAGAACTTGAAATTAAGCCCAGCCAGGCCCCATTAAGTTAGCTCTGTGCATCATATTTATTTGAAGTAATAACCGTAAGCTATTTCCCTTTCCTTATTGCTATATTTTCAGGGTACTAGCCTGAAGATATTGCTGGCTCATCACTACCACTAACCTCTCTTCTATTTCTCATTCATCACAACTGGTCTGCTGGCTTTGGGATTTGCTACTCCAACTGCCATTGGGCCCATTACCCACAGGCATGATAGGAGATTTCCACTCCCTTTCAGCCATCAGAAGGATAGATAAGCAGGAACTAAATGTGACATAAACAGATTTATATGGTGAACCAAATCCAAATGGAATGCAAGGACACCACTCAAAAAGTTAATACTTGTCAGGAACTTGAATCTGGTTAAATATAATGAAGAAACAGGTAGAAAAGAAATGGGAGTAGACTTACCTTCGGTAAAGTTTCACCTATTTCATCAACCAACCACCTAAATTTGAAATCGCAAGGTCACTGGGATTAGCAAGGTTATTCAAAGACATAAGATAAGCTTTGCTTAGTTTTTCTTGAAACTACAATTGCAGAACAAAAGACTTGGATCAAAAAGCAACATAAAAAGAACATCTGAATGAGTACCTATAATCAAATGAAGGAAAAAAGTTATGGAGGGTGTTCACTATCAGACCCACAGTAGCCTGATCTGCAGCTACTGTATCCGTCATGTGAGTGTGCTGCACCTGCACATCAAGATTGCAAAGAAACATGGAAAGAAGTCTCAAAAAGTATAGCAATACCATAAACCAGCTTCAAGGTTGCAACAAAAACATGAAAAGAAGTCTCACAAGTTATAGCAATATTAAAAACCATTAAAATATTTAGAATTTATGGAATTCCACTTGAAAATATACAAGTTAAATGCAATGACTTCCAAGATGAAATTGAAAGAACAGCAGTTGTAACCTTGACAGCAACTTTCTTTCCATCATGAGTGCGAGCAGAATGAACTTGTGCAAGGGATGCACTTGCTAGAGGCACAGGATCAAATTCTGCAAAAATCTGCACAATCAGAAGCACTTGACTGAATAGGTAGGTATAAGTAAAACATAGTACCCATCTTTTATCGAAATATTGCTGTTTAAAAAACAAGATCAACAGGAAGATACACACAGAATGCTGTAGATAAGTTGTAGAAAGTTTTCTAGCAAAATTGCAAAATAAGCAACGATAATCAAGGTATCAAATATCACTTCACCTTTCCATCCAAAAAAAAAACTAAATTATACCCATTTAATTATAGTCAGTCATGCCATTGAATGAATGAATTTCCTAATAGCAGATGAAGGAAGATAATGTACTTCATCTGGCAATCCACCAAGCTCTTTCTTGAAGACATTGCAAACTTGATCATATGAAGAAACTGGACATCTATTCAACATTGAAGTTCGCATTATTTGCACATATTCTTCAGGAACTAAATACTCCTGCAACAAAGGACAGCAACAGGAACCAGAAAATGAGCAATTCCCATGATTAAGCAATTACCATTCATTTCATCTCTACGATATTGAAATTTTAACATATGAAGTAATTTCTGATGCCTGTCAGCCCCCAAGATATCCCAAATTACTCAAACAGTTCGTGAACAGTAACCAGGAATTGATTCCTACTAAAATTCACAGTTTCTTTCCAAGTCATTTTTTTATAGTCAGACAGAAGACAAATGGAAAAGGCAACTACATAACCTGATCATGATGTAGCACAAGCAGTTAATGTTCACGCTACATCAACCTAGGAGATTGTTCTTCATATTTGGTGGGCTCCAAGTTCAGCTCGCAAGGGGATAGATTATTCTTCATATCTAATAGGCACCAAGTCCAGATTGCAAGAATCAAAATAGGAGATGCTATTTCGGGTAGGAGTTTTAGAGATACTGTCGGATTTTGTTACTTATCTATTGGGATAATTATGCAAGTAGGGTTTAGTTTGGATAGGTCAATAGGAAAAATTTTAGTAAATTTAAATCATTAAGAGTCTTAATTTTACTGAAATATGTTTCTTTGATTATTTAAATCCTTGTATTCAGCTTGAAAAAGATAATGAAGATATGAATTACTAGGTTTTTTATGTGCATTTGCACCCCGTCCCCCTTCTCTTTTTCTTGTCTTTGTATGAATCTTCTTCTCCCTCCCCTACTACCAGTCTGATTCTTCTCAAGCCCGTCTTCCCCCATATTCTTTCTTCTTCTTTTCTTATTCTGTCCCCCACTTCACAACAAGCTCATCTAGAAAACCTGCATCGAAACGACAATGAGAAGATGGTATATGACACTCTTTTATTTCAAAAGTAGGGGGAAAAAGGCAAGTTGCTTTTAATAAATGATAGAAGAGTTTTTGGTCTCAAACTAGCTTCATGTGGAGATTGAGGTCAAAATGACATGAATTTTGTGGGATAGTTAATCCAGATCCATCACCAAAACAGGATTACTTTCCTAGGAATAAACCTGGGAGTGGGGTCATATAGGTGTTGGGCATCAAACCCATGGGTTCCCTATGTAAATAGGCCACTTTCATGTGCCTTAAGAAAATAGAGAAAAGAAGAGGAGGTTCCTCAAATATTGACATTTAGGTTAAGCACGAATTCAGCTTTGTTACTAAGATTAGGTAACTGACCTTAATACCCCCCCCCCACCAAAAAAAAATACCTGCCGAAAAGATCCAGATTGCAGGAAAAATAGAAAACTTAATCAATTGATTTTTTTTTTGGCCAGGAGCAAATAGCTACCTGCTATTGCCATCTTCTTCTCCTGTGTGAGAGCTAGTTTATACTTTATACTGAGTGTGTAAAGCAAGGTTGTCAAAGTGACAAAGCAACCAAAGTGATGGAGGGCTTCCAAGGCACTAAAGCGACAAAGCGCCAAAAAGCGATGACTAAGCAGTCAAAGTGTTCTAGTGTCAATTTTTTTATATTTGATCCAAATATCAAAAGTTACATAAAATTCCTAGCATTTAAGTATGAAACATTTTGCAAACTTAATGAAAAGTTCATTCTTATAATCAGTAGATAAGATTGGAAAATGTAACATAGTCATTAACTTCAAATATAACAACATTGAAATCACAAATCAAACTTCAAAGTTTGACAACCAAATTATCAAAACAACTACAACCCTACTGGGAGACAAAAAGTAACTCACACACCTGCTGAATAAATAACTTAGGCATTATGCATTCACTTCCAATTGTACCAGGAAAAGTAACATAATAAAAAATTTAAAAAAAACCCAATATCAGAATCTTAGAGAAGAAATGCTATTTCAGAATCACAGAGATGTGATATTGGGTTTATTGTTGGTAACCAAATATGCGATATACTGTTATTGGGTTTACCATTGAAGTATTATTTCAGAATCTCAAAGAAGAGAACAGAAAGAAGGGGAAAAGAGAGAGAGAGAGAGGAAAAAAGAAAGAAAAAAAAAGCCAATAAAGATGTGGTTGGGCGTTCAAAGCGCCCACTCGGATGCTTAAGCGACAAAGCGACCACTTTATTGACTTCAAAAAAAGCAACGGTTGCTTTGACTGGGTAGGGACCGCCCAGATGCTTAAACGATACCTTGACAACTATGTTGTTAAGTCTAAGCTGGTGTTGGGAAAATGAACTCCTTGATGGTGAGAAGTCACAAGGTTTTTTAAAGCTTTCCTCTTCACTATTTTGAAGAGCACTCACTGTTCATGAACAGATTCAGTGCAAGCATTTCAAGTCGAGAAGACTTGCTTCCAGCCACCATTCTAATTCGTCAAAATTAATCTACAAATTCCCCTTTTTGAAGCCCTATGCATGTTAAATTCAAGCTGGCTCAGTCTGAGATCCGTTAACTGGCACTTGGTTCTTCTAAGGCTACATCATTAAAAATTTTACACCAGTTATTTCACTCCATGCTCTGCATAAAGAACAACTCCATCATCATATCTTTTGCACAATTTCCTACAAACTTGTTCGTATGACATCAAGACAGTTTATAATTTTTGAGTTCAACAGGACAAAATAAGTTCACTTCCTTTCTCTGTGAGTTGTATTCCAATTTAGCAGGATAAAATCAAATCTGTCTCCAGACCCATCAACCTAATCTTTCCTTTTCTTTTTTTTTTTTTGGGGGTGGGGGGGGGGGGGGGGGGGGGGTGGGGTGGGGGAAGGGATTGCTGCTAGTGAAACAGTGAAGCAAAACTCTGCTCATACATATGTATCCACTATCCATTAGACAAGGCATCTCAAAATTATTGGATATAGGAAGAAAAAGGCCAAGATTCTCTTCTCCATCAGAAACTAGGAGGGAACATAAACCACCCATGCTACAAGGAGATAATAGCAGGGGGTCAAAAGTGTAACTTCAGGCCCCAATCAGCACCAAAGTATTGAGACTTCCTTAATCCTTAATAGAATACCATCCACTATGTTTACAAACAATTTTTTTTATAAAGATAACTATGGAATTCCGTGATTGGTTAGGTACTTTAAGGAAGTTTAAATTCAGTAGGATGAGGAAATGTTATTCCTAGAATAAAGAGAGTCGGTTACAACTAAATTAATGCCTATTTAGGTTTAGTTTCTTTTCTTAAGAGTCCTAAATTATTGTAGCCTTGTTTTTAGGGATTCCTAGTTTGTTGGGGAGAATATTTCTCCTTTCCTTGTATACGTACCTGTAATTTATCGACAAAATAAGAGAGATCTTTTTCCCTAATTACCTGCATGGTATCAAGGCAATAGATCTGAACCATCGTCTCTCACTCTCCAAACTCTCAACCATCGTCTCTCACTTGCCAAACTCTCACAGCTACCGAAGAGAAAACCACTTCTTCATTAGAAATCACATCGGTTTCTGGAAATCATGCTGCCAACAATCATGGCAGCGCAAACAACGTGCAACTTCAAATTAATAGACACAAACTCAATGGCAACAATTACATAGAGTGGTCACAATCAGTCATGATGTACATCTGTGGGAAAGGTAAAGATGAATATCTTACAGGTGGAGTCACTCCTCCAAAGGCTGACTATCCAAAATTCAGAAATTGGACCCGTCTTGGCCGATCAACTCAATGACCAATGAAATTGGTGAGAATTTCTTACTCTATGGCTCAGCTCATGAGATCTGGGAAGCAGCTAAAGAGTTCTTCTCGAGCAAGGAGAATACCTCAGAGATTTTCAAGATTGAATCAAAACTCCATGATCTTCGGCAAGGAGATCTCTCAGTCACTCAATACTACAATACCCTCACTCGAAACTGGCAAAGATTGGATGTGTTTGGAGAACATCAATGGCACTGCTCAGATGATGCAAACAAATTCCGTGAGATTATTGAGAAAAAGCGGATATTTAAGTTTCTAATGGGACTAACTAAGATCTTGATGAGGTTCACGAATTCTACGAATGAAGCCTCTGCCTAACATTAGAGAAGTATTTTCTGAGGTTCATAGAGAAGAAAGCAGAAAGAAGGTGATGCTTGGAGAATCTACCCTAGTTTCAGTCAATGAAAACTCTGCCCTAGCTGCACGTGGAACACATTCTCATAACAGTGACAATAGACAACGGAAGGGAAGACCATGGTGTGACTACTGCAAGAAACCAGGTCATTCACATGACAGCTGCTGGAAAATCCACGGCAAACCAGCAGACTGGAAGCCTTCAAGACCTGCCATCAACAAAGAAAGCCGAGGAAACCATGTCTATGTAGATGATCAACCTCCTTCCACCGATGCCAATCCTTTCAGCAAAGAACAACTTGACATGCTGGAAAGGATGCTCACTCAATAGAATTCTGCCATCAGAACAAGATCTTTAGCACAAAAAGGTAACTTTTTATGTGCACTGATTGCAAATTTAGAAAAACAAGACTCATGGATTGTAGACTCTGGGGCTTCAGATCAGATGATTGGAGATGCAAACCTCTTCCAGGAGTACAGTCCATGCTATGAGAATCTCATAGTAAAAATGGCAGACAGGTCTCTCTCCAAAGTGGCAGGAATAGGTTCTATCATTATCTCAAAGGACCTCACTTTAAACTCTGTTCTTCATGTTCCGAAATTGGACTGCAATCTTTTATCAATTAGTAGACTTACTCGAGATCTTCATTGTGTTGCTAAATTCTTCCCAAATACTTGTGAATTTCAGGTTTTGGATTCGAGGAGGATGATTGGCAATGCTAGGATATGCTCAGGTCTTTTCCTTCTACAAGTCAAGAAAACTTCTAGAGGGCAAACTCACAATGCAGTGTGCGTTTGGTCTACAAACCAGATCAGTAAAAATTCCCTTTCACTTTCTAGTTCAAAAAAGGATGGTGATATAATGTTATGGCACTATCATCTCGAACACCCTAACTTCATGTCTCTTCAAAAGATGTTTCCCTCTTTGTTCAGCAATAAAAGTCCTAAATTTTTTCAATGTGAAGTGAGCCAATTCTCAAAACATACTCGTAGTTCCTATCCTACCATTCCATATAAGGCATCACATCCTTTTTCTATGATACAGTGATGTATGGGGACCTTCTAGAGTCAAAAACCTCACTGGTAATAGATGGTTTATATCTTTTGTTGATGATCACAATAGAGTCACATGGTTGTTTCTAATTAAAGAAAAATCTGAAGTCAGTTCTAATTTTATGCAGTTTAACACTATGATTCAGACACAGTTTCAAACCAAAATTCAAGTGTTAAAAAACTGACAATGCAAGAGAGTATTTTGACACCGTTCTGGGGGAATACTTTACAAGCCAAGGAATTATTCATGTCAGTTCTTGTGTTGATACACCCACAACAAAATGGGGTTGCCGAGAGAAAGAACAGACACCTTCTTGAAGTGGCTCGATCTGTAATGTTTACAACAAATGTTCCTAAATTTTTTTGAGGGGAAGCCATTTTGACTGCTGCCTATCTCATAAATAGGATGCCTTCTAGAGTTTAGAAATTCCAAACACCGCACCAAGTTCTTCTTCAATCCTATCCAAACACCCACATTCCCTCTACTTTTCCTACAAGAATATTTGGTTGTACTGTATTTGTTCACATTCATACACAACACAGGAGCAAACTTGATCCAAGAGCAATCAAATGCATTTTTGTTGGGTACTCCTCAAACCAAAAAGGCTATAAGTGTTATTCCCCAACCACTCAAAAATTTTACAATTCTATAGATGTCTCTTTCTTCGAACACACACCTTTCTACAAAACTGATATTCCGGAGGAGAACCTTAATCAGGAATATTAGCTTTGGGATATTGAGTCCAATGAGCCATCGTCCGTGAGAAATATGAGTCCATCTTATATCCATATCCAAACTAAATCTGAATCAGAAAATTCATTTCAGCCAAAACCCGATAACCCAAGTGTTCCAATGGCTCAAAGTGAATCTGAAACTGAGTCTAAAACACCCCAACAGTCACAACCTGCAGCTATCAATGAGTTTCGTGCCTACTCTAGGACAGACAAGACCCAAAAAGGTAAAGAGCTGCTGATATCTAAGCAAGGTCATAAATCTAATCCGGTTCCAAAACCACAAAGCTCATCAAGTAACAGTGGTACAGAATGTGTTCAAGTGGATTTTCAACAATCTTGACAAAATACATATTCCAAGTTCTATTCATGAAGCTCTCAAAGTACCAGAATGGAAGGCAGCTATCTGGGAAAAATCCGTGCATTAGAAAAGAATGAACCTGGGAGATATCCGATTTACCATCAGGAAAAACCCCTGTTGGTTGCAAGTGGATTTTCAAAGTCAAACAAAATGCAGATCGGAGTATCAATAGATTAAAGCGAGATTAGTTGCTAAAGGTTTCACTCAATCCTATGAGATTGACTACCATGAAACTTTCGTCCCTGTAGCCAAACTAAATACTGTCAGAATGTTGTTTTCACTTGCTCCCAATCTTGACTGGCCTTTATATCAACTAGATATCAAATGCATTTCTTAATGGAGATCTAGAGGAGGAAGTATACATGGAGATACCACATGGGTTTGAAACTCATGCAACCACCAACAAAGTCTGCAAACTCAAGACATTGTATAGGTTAAAGCAGTCACCAAAGGCTTGGTTTGATAGGTTCACATGAGCAATGAAACAGTTTTTTTTTTTTTTTTTTTTTTTGATGAATAAATAATATATTAAAGACAAGGAAAGGAATACAAGGTCTTTAAGCAGAAGACAAAAGAGAAGAGCTAAGGCCCCAAGAGAAAACAACGAGCATGTTCCTTGGGGAATCAACAACAGGGGGATGGGGAATGGCTAACAGCTTAGAAGAAATCTCAAAATAGATGGCGTTCCAAATCCTATCTATAGAGCGGGATTTGGAAGTCCATCTTCCAAAATTGTGCTTCCACCAAAGGTGATGGAAAGAGGCACAATACACTAGCTTACCAATCCGATCGCAAATGGAGGTTCCAGCAAAGTTTCTCAAAATCCAAGGCCAATCCCAGGAAAACCCGAAGGAATGCCACGAACAGGACCAAATGGAGGCTAGGGTTTTTCCCCAGAGTGATCTGGAGAAAGGGTAAGAAAAAAAGAAGTGATCCAGATCTTCCAAACCATTACAACAAAGGATACAACTGGGGCCGACTGGGATATGGCGGTTGATAAGGAAGGATTGGGTGGGGAGAGCAAGGTTAAGGGATCTCCAAAGGGTTAGGGAGTGACAGGGAATGAAGTTTTTGAACCAGGCCAAAGGGGGCCAAGGGGGCCAAGGGGGCTTGGGGCTATGGGGGGGAAGGAGGTTCCAAGCAGAGGAAGTAGAGAAGGTTTTGGTGGGGGAAGGCAACCAAACTGTGGTGTCATGAGAGGAGCTAGAAATAAGGGGTAAAGACTCCCAAACCTATGTGAGAATGGGGAGGGGCGTCGAGGACCAAGTGTCATTCAAGATGAATGAAGACAGGGGCACGGATTTGGGATACAGGTGTCACAGACAACACGGGGGCCAAAATGATTGAAGATAATTCCCATTGGATGCCACGGGTCTAGCTGGAAGGAAATGGACGTACCAGAAGCAATGGAAGTGGAGATAGCAGAGATGGCACAGGAGCGCAGCAAGAGAATTTTCCTCCAGACCCATGAAGGATTGGACGGCATTGAGGTAGTCCAGAAGGAGTCGGATCGGAGGAGGTAAGAATAAACCCACTTAACCCAACTGGAATCTTGCTTTGAGGCAATTTTCTAGATGAGTTTGAGAAGGCAAGCCATGATAACATCAGAGATTTGGCGAATACCCAGGCCTCCTTCAGAGGTAGGACGGCATAGGGTTGACCAACTAACCAAATGGATGAAGCGAGAGGATTGCCATTTCCATAGGAAGGCACAAAACAAGGATTCCATCGCTTGAATTGTTGATTTGGGGATGGAGAAAACTCCGCACCAGTAGAGGTAAGAAGATTGGAGGACTGAGCGGATAAGAACCAACCTACCAGCAAAAGAAAGAAGCTTGCACTTCCAGTGCTGAAGCTTCTTGCGGATATGATCTAGCATAGGGAGACAGTGGTGGCGAGTGAGCCTACCAGGGATGAGAGGAAGGCCAAGGTAGACCACAGGAAAAGAGTCGTGCTCGAAGCCCGAGAGTTGAAGAAGGGAGGAACGAAGCTGATTGGGGACACCGGAGAGAAAGAGAGTGGATTTGTCAAGATTGACGCGAAGACCCGAGAGGGATTCGAAAAGGGAGAGAGCCAAGAGGATGGAAAAAATGGACAGATAGTCCGCTTCAGAGAAGATCATGAGATCATTAGCAAAGGCTAGGTGGGTAAGATTTAGGGACTTACATTTGGGGATGGGAGAGATGAGGAGATAATCAGTTTTGGATTGGAGGATGCGGGAGGAGATCTCAAGAGCTAAGGAGAAAAGGTAGGGGAGAGAGGGCATCCTTGGCGAATACCCACCCGGGAATGGAATAATCCAGTCGGGGAGCCATTAGCAAGGATGGAGAAGCGAGGGGTGAAGATACAGGTCTCAATCCAATGAATGAAGGGAGGGGGGAAACCCGTGGAAGAGAGAATATCATTGATGAATTCCCAACGAATAGAGTCAAAGGTTTTGTGGAGATCTACCTTAAGGAGCGCGGCTAGGGAGTGGTCGGATTTATCAAAACCACGGATAATTTCCGCACAAAAAAGAATGTTGTCTGTGATACTACGGCCCGAGATAAAAGCAGATTGATTTTCGCTCACAAGAGAAGGTAAAGCCTTTTTTAGTCTATTCGCTAGGATCTTAGAGATGAATTTGTAGAGAATGTTGCAAAGGGAAATGGGGCGAAGTCAGGGAGAGAAAATGCTCCTTGCTTCCTGGGAATGAGGCAAAGGAAGGTTTGGTTGATGGAAGAGAGTTGAGAAGGGTTAAAGAAGAAGCTACGGACGGCATGAACAAGGTCATCTTCAATGAAATCCCAAGAGGCTAGGAAGAATCCCATGTCAAACAGATCACACTATGTTTGTTAAGCACTCACCAAAAGGAAACAGGGCTATTCTTATTGTGTATGTGGATGACATTATACTAACTGGAGATCCTGATAATGAATTACAACAACTCAAAAGTTTTATGGCAAAAGAGTTTGAAATCAAAGATTTAGGCAATCTCAAGTACTTCATTGGCATGGAGATAGCACGGTCAAGGAAAGGAATCTCAGTCTCACAGTCCAAGTATATACTAGATTTTTTAAAAGAAACAGGAATGCTTGGATGCAAGCCTCTCAATACCCCTATGGATTCCAATTCAAAACTGGGAAGCAAAGGTGAAAGTGCACCCATTGATTAAGGAAGGTACCAAAGATTAGTTGGGAAACTCATTTATCTCTCACATACCAGGCCAGACATATGTTTCGCTGTACGCATGGTAAGTCAGTTCATGAACCAGCCAACTGAGGAGCACATGGAAGCAGTTTACAGAATATTGAAGTACTTAGAGATGACACCTGGTCTTGGATTGTTTTTCAAGAAGACAGAAGACAAAGATGTCAAAATCTTTACTGATGTAGATTGGGCAGGATCTATAACTGATAGACGATCAACCTCAGGATATTGCACATATGTATGGGAAAATCTGATCACTTGGCGCAGCAAGAAGCAATCAATTGTGTCTCGAAGTAGTGCAGAAGCCAAATTCAAAGCATTGGCTCATGGGATATGTGAAGGAATATGGCTTAAGAGGATAATAGCTTAACTAAAAATCCAGATAGCCAAACCAATAAAAATGTTCTGTGACAATCACTCCACGATCAGCATAGCAAAGAATCCAGTGCTTCATGGACAAAACATGTGGAGATCGATCGACATTTTGTGAAAGAGAAGATAGAGACAAGCATGATATCACTTATATACATCCCAACCTATCAACAAGTTGCAGACATTCTAACTAAGGTTGTGCCCAAGAAGATGTTTGGAGTACTTAATTGCAAGCTAGGTTTACTTAACATCTACACCTAGCTTGAGGGGGAGTGTGGAATTCTATGATTGGTTAGGTATTTTAAGGAAGTTTAAATTCAATAGGATGAGGGAATGTTATTCCTAGAATAAAGGGAGTTGGTTACAGCTAAATTAACTCCTATTTAGGTTTAGTTTCTTGTCTTATGAGTCCTAAATTATTGTAGCCTTGTTTTTAGGGATTCCTAGTTTGTTGGGGAGAATATTTCTCCTTGCCTTGTATATGTTCCTGTAATTTCTCTTGCAAAAATAAGAGAGATCTTTTTGCCTAATTAACTGCTAACAATTGACAGAACTCAGAGTCATTCACTAATAGGAAGAGGAACCACCTTTGTGAGACACTTCATGATTCTAGCCATAGTCAGGCAAATACACAAATTCAAACAGATAAAAGCATACCAGCTGACTGAGGTGTTGACCAAGCTTGATATAAATTCCTCCATTCTTGAAACACAGTTCCTGAAGCCTAAGTGCAGACCTGGTGTGAACTTCGTGTTTAATTTTTTCCCTCTCGACACTTCCTTCCGGAAGTCCCAGCAGTGAGTATTCATAATCTGACAGCAGAAGAAAACAAAAGTAAATAGAAATACAAAGTATGAGGGTCACAAAGAAGCACTATAAGACCATCCAATCTCATCAACAACCAAATGCATCAGAAAAATAAACCTATCACACATTTATTGATATGCCTAACAGGACAACTGTTGTTATTATCTCACATTCATAATTTTCACTATTAAATCCTTTGATCATTTCATAAAAGTACTAGTGTTTACTCTCTCTTTTTTCGGTACAGATAAATAATCGCACTCAAGAAAGATATGGAAGAATGCTAATGGCTTGTTGAAACTGGAGAAAGGGTTTTCTTGTTCTTATCCCTTTTGGTATTATTTACCGCATGTACCTTATCTACCAGCATGGTTACTGAATAGTTCCGGCAATAGTGTACTTCAGCTGAGAATTAATGAGCTTTTCATAGATCAAAACCAACAATTATTGGGTAATAGATATAACACATGTAGCACATGCACTCAATAGTGCCTAGTGCTTCAGTTTCAGGTATATAACATTCAAGCGTGTCCATGGTGAATGACACTGACTCAGCCTAACTAAATGTGTAACGCCTCGCCTTCCAATATGGAACAAGGCCGTTAATTAATCCAAGAATCAGTTTCACTAGGTAGCAAACCAATTTAGACAAAATAGCAAGTTAATAAAACTAAACCCAAATTATACAAAGTACTAATCAATGAAAGTCGTTTTTTAAATATTAATAAACTGAGACATTTTCATTATTCTGGAATTTCCAAAATGAACTAATTGTTAAAGTATTACATATTCCCAAATAAAAACATCCAATAAGCGATTACATGATTATTCGAAACTAAATAAGGGCCTGTTTGGTTACATGAGTCTAGAGATTTCAAATATCTAGAGATTTCAAATCTATGGAGTCATAATTTATAAAATTAACTGTTTGGTTAACCGAATATGTGGAATGAAATCAATGGATTCATCAGTGATTTTTGTGAATGCACAAATGTTTAGCGTTTTTATAATAGGGATGAAATCTTTGGATTTCACCCCATACCCATAAATCTACAGATTCACATTTTTAGTGTAAAAAGATGAATCTTTAGATTTCATGAATCTAGAGATTTTCACAACCAAATGGGTATAAATCTCACATTCATAAATCCAGAGATTTCAAATCTCTGGATTCATGTAACCAAACAGGCCGTAAGAAACATTTCAAGAGTCTTAACAATTAATAAATAAGTGAGGTTCATCATTAGGTTGGGTTTCCTCCATCTCACGAATCATGATCCAATCCCTCAAAGTCATGCTCTCTACACTCATCATTTAGGAAAATATTACGGGCATAGAAAAAAATTTGAGGGAAACACAAGTTTCGACTAGGTGAAAATGGGAAACCTAGGTGGGAAACTGGGAAATTTTGAAGAAACTTAGAACTTTTTTGTGTAAGTTTTGACAGGTTTTAGGGAGTATTTTAGGGTGGGACTCTGCATTTAAGCTAATTAGAGTATAAAGAACACATTGGCTATATTTTGCTAAAAAATCAATGTAGATATGTCATTTAATGTACATAAAATCAATGTAGAGTTGTTCGAGAAGTACACTAAACTTAAGTACATAACATTCAATATATAATTTCTAACTTCAAAACATCATAACAAAGTAACTGACAATGAAAGGAAAGTACAACTCAATGCCAAGAGGAGTGCCTCGGTGGATCCATCCTATAAGTCGAATAATACTATGCCTATAACATCCCCTCCTCTAACCAACAAACATAGACATCCCATGACATTTTATGCCTATGGTTGTCAAGGTAATCGACAACTGTAACTGTATAAGTCTGGTCATCAACATGCCTAAGATAACCAATCTAAGGGAATACGCAATTTGGATAGGGAAGTCCTGATGGAAGGGGTATTTGGGGAACATGAAAGAAACAAAAAAAATTGAAAATATGGGAAAGCTACAAAACATGTAGGAAAAAGTCTCAAGTTTCCACGAAATTTTCCAAGTTTCCACGAAATTTCTCAGGTTTCCACGAAATTTCTCATGTTTCCCACGAAATTTGGGAATTTTTTTTCTCATGATCCAGTTGGTCTAGCTGGGTTAAACAAAGTTTCGACAGGGTTAAACAAGTTTCGACAAAATTCCGACAGTTTCGATCGAAACTTGGGATTTTTTCGGTCCCCTAGTTTTTCGTTTCGAGGTTCCCAAAAATATGGCTTTATTTTCAGGCAGCGAAAATGGGTATGGAAGCAGGGGATTGTTGGACACATTTTGAAGAAGATTCAATCATCTTTAGTTATTTAAAAAAAAAAGGTCGTACTCATAAATTATTGAATGCTGTTAGAGTACTAGTTGCGCATGAACTCCTCAACAACCAAATCAGTAATTCGAATTTGAATTTGAATTCATCAAGAGTTCTACCAACATCAAGAGAACTCAAGACGGGAATAGGACAAAGATAAGAATTATTTCGAATTTCAAATTCAAGACTGTATCTTGTTGTGATAAGGATTCAGCAAATTCAAATGTAAAACAAATCCTAGATCCAAAGGCTGATAATTCTAGGAGTCTCTATAGAACTTCTATAAGAGATATACTACCTCCATCAACAAACAAGAGGACCCACTCAATAGTGGAAGTAGGATGCAGAACAACCAAGAGAACCCATTCAATGGTGGACTTAGGTTTCACACTGCATCCGAACCACTCTAATTCTGTGTTGCCTTCCCTATCTGCTTCTCTTCTATCTTTTCTCAAATCCTAACTTAATAAACGCATACTAAAACCAGAACGGTGGAATGGAATAGTGAACTAGAAATGGTGAAGCTTAAGGCTTAGTGAGTTGAGTTGACTCATATGAAATCCCGAATAGTGGAATGGAATAGTGAACTTAGTGAGTTGAGTTGAATTAAGAACGACTTCAAGCATAACATTCAGCCAATTGCGCTGCTAATCAAATCCAATTGTACCAACTGTTTCCCTAACTGGCGTTCTTAACAAATATAATATATAATTGAACACTAAACAGCATAAGATAACCAATTAAATAACTAAATTATGGATCGAAAAACGCATGAGTACCTCGAACCTAGCTAACATTTCAAAAGGAATTCGAATGAAAAAAAGTAAAGAGAATATAGAAAAGAAGAACAGACCTAAGGCGACGATAGCAGCAGTATAGGAACTACGGAAGAGCCGAATCGGAACCGCAGTGCAGAGCTTGAAGGTCGTCGCAGGGTTGTCGGAGGTCAAGATGGCCGCTGACGCAGCTCCGCCGCCAAGAGCTGTTGAAGCCAACGTTAGCTTCGCTCCAGCCCGCAACAGAGATCGCGCGGCCATCCTGAGAAACCTGAGAGACCAACTTCAACCAAAAACGAAGGAGCAGCGAAATCAACGCCCTTTGAATCCGTGCTGTTATTTAACTACCTTCGTGCTTTGTAAGGTCCGAATCACGCTGGCGGATTTAATTCCGAGCTTGCCGCTTCCACTCTCTCTCCTCAGCCGTCGGTCCATAATTTAGCTCTCCTTTTAACCTGTTTCCAGTCATGCCGTAAATATGCGCATATGCTCGAAATTCTAATTTTAACCAGATGCGAAATTACGTATACACCCCTGAATTTATAGTCAATTATATTTAGGGTAATTTTCATTTGGACCCCCTGAGGTTTGACCTATGTCATTTTTAGTCCAAATAAATGAACATTTTGCATTTGCCTCCCCTAAGGACCGGGTGTCAACGGTTCGGGTTGGGCCGGTTTTGGGCCGGGCCTAACGGTTTCGGGCTGAAAAACACTCAGCTCAAACACGGCCCATTAAGAAAATAACGGTTTCGGGCTGGTGCGGTTTGGGTTCGGGCTAACTAACGGTTTGGGCTAACTAACGGTTTGGGCTAACGGTTTAGAATTGGTTTACTAACAGTTTGGGTTCGGGTTTATTAACGGTGTGTTTTGAGTACCTTGTTGATATGTGAAATTTATCAATAGTATGTGAACACATTTAAATATTAAGTTATCTCCAAGTCTTTTGTGGTGGGTGTTCAAAACCAAAAACTTTTTTTTTACAAAGAAATGAAACTTATAGAACTAATATACAAAAAAAAGTTGGCATCTTAATGAATTTTAGTTGGTTGTCTCTGCTTATTTTCCTCCCCCTTCTTGACACTTGTAAAAATGGATCAAAATAAAGCATTAAAAGATTTTTAAATGATAATACACTTGCTAAATATTTACTAAACCCATCTTCCAAATGGCGAAGGCTTTGATAAGCTTGTTGTTTGCATATTCCAAAGTAAAACAATTAAGGAAAACAAATGGATATTTGGGCGTTTTTCTTGTCTTTTACATTTAAATTTAAGTTATTTTATTTCTTTATAACGGGTTTAACGGGCTGGTTCGGGTTCGGGCTAGTTTCGGGCCAAATGGTTTGGGCTAGCGGGCCACACACGTGCTGGCCCGGCCCAGCCCGAACCATTGCGGGCTGAGGTTGTTCAGCCCAAACACAGCCCATTAAGTTTAGGTTCGGGCTATAGCGGGCCGGTTCGGTTCGGTTTTAACGGTTTGGGTTAGGTTTTGACACCCCTACCTAAGGTATCCAATAAGGTCAATTAAGGACAAATTGTGATTTTTATGACCAAAATACTCTCATATTAATTTGCATCATGTTTTCATAATTAAAAAAGAATGGGTTATTTGCATCTTATAAATTTATGAATTATTAAATCTTTGAATATAAAAATTTAACGATTTAAAATTTATTAATTTTCTTCTCAATTCCTACTTCTTCTTCATCCTGGACCCTTCATCTTCTTTGATCCATAGCCACAGATCTTTAAACCCTAAATGTTTCAATTTCAACCATGAACTTTACTCGCATCCCCGCATCCCCACCACTACAGCCAGCCACCGGCACCGTCACCTCCAAAGCCCAGGAAGCAGAATTAGAGTAAACACTGTTTTAAGCTAAGGTCTGAATCTAGAAATGCTAATGTACTTCAACCACGCCAAGAAAGGTTCACATAGCTGAAAGCACAGGTTTGTGCGTAGTTGAAATACCTAACGATCGAAGGAGACTGAAAGAAAGTGATTTCTTCGTGACTCTCACAGTGCCTTTAGAAAGAAAAAGGGATCGCGAGTAATAAAGATTGAAGCAGAGTGCAGAGAGCTTCCACACTTAATTTGAAGGCAATTTTTTCTCTTTTACTTAACGAAGCTAAGTAGTTTAAGTGAACAGAAGAAGCATCACAGGAAACTCTCCATGAGCTCTCTGAAACCTGGCGTTTGTGAAGTCTAAACTCTCCAAAGTGGAGGTGAAGAAGCTAGGGAGAAGCAGACGAAACTCCAAAATGGAAAAGCACAAAAGGCAAAGCAGTCTTTAATAAGTGTAGAGTAGAGTGACGTCTGAAGCTTAAAACAAGCTTGGTAGTTGGGTCGGCGGCGTGGGCAATGGCGATGGTGTATATAATATGTTCTGCTTCCTGGGCTTTGGAGGTGCCGGTGATGGTGACGGGTGACTGTAGTGGTGGGATGCGAATAAAGTTCATGGTTGAATTTGAAACATTTAGGGTTTAAAGATCTGTGGCTATGGAAACAAAGAGAAATAGAGATCAAAGAAGATGAAGGGTCCAAGACGAAGAAGACGTGAATTGGGAAAAAAATTAACAAATTTTAAATCTTTAAATTTTTATATTCAAAGATTTAATAATTCATAAATTTATAAGATGCAAATAACTCATTCTTTTTTAATTACAAAAACATGATGCAAATTAATATGAGGGTATTTTGGTCATAAAAATCACAATTTGTCCTTAATTGACCTTATTGGATACCTTAGGGGAGGTAGATGCAAAGTGTCCATTTATTTGGACTAAAAATGACATAGGTCAAACCTCAGGAGGTCCAAATGAAAATTACTCTTATATTTACTATCCTTTGAAAAAGATCAATACAATTTTTTTTTTAGTATATATATCAATACAATTTTTATTAAATGATGATGTCATCATAATATAATATTTAAAAATGCAAATTTTAGTTTTTTTTTTAATTTTTTATTTTTATTTACATTCTTTTACAATACCAACTTACCCTCATCATCTTCTCTCTCTCTTGTTCTTCAGCCTTCTTATTCCTTGGTTCTAGTCGCATTGTCCTCACCACTATATGTTTCTTGATCTTGGTGAAAGCAATTATCCTGTATTAGCTACCTACTTTTAGGGGCCACTAAAATCTAGTTGCAAGAGTTGCTTTTGATGTTGTTTTACTCGTTAATCGTATTTACAACCTAAGTCTTCCTTTTCTTTTCTTGAATCCTCCGCATACAAATCCTCCAAAGTTCAATGCCCTACTAACAAAAAATATTCCACCATCATCCTCTAAAATTTAGAGCTACATCGTGCACTTCATCTTCTTCATAAATTAGCATCATTGTTGAGTCATGGATGGTGTTGGTCTTGAATCTACACTGGTCCTGGGTTGGTTCAAAGGCAACATGAGCTAACTTTAAACTAGGTATCTACACATGAAAAAGAACCATAACAATTGGCCGTCTTTGTGGACAGAAAGCCACTTCAGATGATTTAGTCAAATTCCGGATCACACAATTCCTCGTGGTGAGGATTTAGAACTCAAAGAGTATTCAATGCTTAGGATAGTTGCAAGAGAGTAAATGTATTTGTTCTCACATGATCTTCCTTCTTTGTTTCATTCTTTACCTTTATACTTAGGATACCATGATGCCCTCATGGAGAAGATTATTCTACCTCCTCCAATTAGCATATGTCAAATAAAGAGCCTAAATTGATTGTAACACTTAGTTTCTTTGGAGAAGTCAAAGCCCAAATCTTCTTGAAGAAGCTAAGGGTGTAACACACTTGGTTTCAGATATTGTCACAAATATATTTTCACGCAATCCCTTGATTTGACATTTAACCCCATAATTTCCAAACAAATCATCACGAAATAACCCCAAGGAGATTAATATGGATAAATATCTTGGTCATTGACGTTAAGTACTCATAATAAGCAAAGCATTAAATTTAGCATTTAATGCTCTGATGCATCTTGATCCAAATTCCACCCGTCTTCCATCTTTCCTCCGAGAAATAACATCGCATAAGACACTTCTTGAACGTACATTCCGTTATGTGATAATGTCCATGTGGCTCTTATTGTAGAATTGACTTTTGTGAAATGTCACTTTTCGAAACTTACCTAGCAATCAGCATTGTCCCTCTGGTTGGATCAATACCTAAACCCCTTAAAAAAAAAAAAAAAACCCCCCCCCACCAAAAACATGAAAAAATGGGGGAGAGGGGAGGGGCAGTAAATTAATTAAATAAAAATAATATATCTAGCCCGGCCCCCCCCCTCTTTCCTCTTTTTTTTTTTTTTTTTTTTTTTTTTTTTTTTTTTTTTTTTAAAAAAAAATTTTTTTTTATAACTCTACTACCCTATTTAAAAAGAAAGAAAAGAAAGCAAGAAAAGCACAAATAATATATATTTATTTTTTATACAATATATTAAATTTTTTTTTTTTTTTTTTTTTTTTTTTTTTGGGGGTTTGGGCCGGCTCCGCCCCCCCCCCCCCTCCTCACTTCTCTTTTTTTTTATATTTTTTTTAAGCATTGTGCACGTGCAAATGCACGTCACTTAATGTGTTGTATATATAATTTTAGGTCTTTTCTTATGAACGGGAGAGAGAAGTTAACCATGATGAATACCCAATTTCACATTTAGTTGTCACAATTATTAAAATCCTACCATCATGGAAGGTCGAGGAAGGCCGCATGCATTCTCTCTCATGTTTCTCTCTCTTAAAACCAAAAACTACCGTTTACAAAAAAAAAAAAAAAAAAAAAAAAAAAGAAGAAGAAGTCCTAAAACTACCCAAGTGTCTCTAAAATCCTTAACCACCCAAGCACTCACGTTTCTCTCTTGTAAATCCTAAAATCCTAAAACCACTCAAACACATCACCTTATACATACATACCCACAACCGTAGCCTAAAGAAAAGGGATATAATTCAAAGAAAAACAGAAGGAAAGAGGAAGAAGAGAAGAACAGTTTTGCAAAGATTCTTACTCCTATCGATTCCGAAAAGGAACAAATAAAATTCATAATCCTAATATTCCACAGACTCTGATAGAACAGTAAATGGAATGAGGAGGGCTTCAGTTGATAGACATAGACAATATATTTCGTTTTGGCAGGTTGTAGAGGGAGCAAGACTTGGTGGAGCTGCTAAAATTATTGGTTTGGATTTGAATCGAAACAAGTTTGAGATTGGTAAATGTGGACCAAACCATCCTTCTCCCATTTCTTTCCTGCTAGATTTGAGAAAGTATTATAGTTGCCATGATAGAGACCTTGGAGCTAATGAGTTACTGGTTATTTTTGCATGCAGCTGTCACAGCTTTCATTAACCCAGCTTTCATTAACCCATCGGACTGTGGGAGAAAGCCAGTCCCGGAGGTCTTTGCTCTCAACTCATGCATATTTTAGACATTTTATTATACGATTAGACAGAGATGCTCCTTTACCAAAAGAAGAAAAACATAGTTGTTGTTTATCCAAATACCCAACCAGAGAAAAGAAATACGGGGGTCGAAAAACTTAAACTAATCATAAAGATTTGAGCAATTAAAGAAGAACCTGATCTGGTTTGGATGTTCTTTATCCAAATACCCAACCAGAGAAAAGAAATACAGGGGAAAAACTTCATGAATCGGAAAGATTTGAGCAATTAAAGAAGAAATTGAAAATAGAGACGGTCCATTTTCAAAAGCAATTCCGAAAGCCCCAAATAAATTTGGATGAACAACGATGAAAGAACACCATATATTAAGTAGAAATCACTCACATTGTTTCGAGATTCTTCACGAGATATCCAGTTAATGACGACTCCTCAAATTTCATATCCACAACCATTCATCTTCATCGTCTATGACCCAACCGCTCCGAAGACGAATCCCTACAACACCATTAGCTAATAATGCAACTTTCAAACCTCACGCAGAACACAATAGGGTTCTTGATTTATTGGTTTTGCGAGGGAAGCAGCGTTGTTAATGCCAAAAAAAAAGTACCTCAGCTGCGAGATATTCGAGCACAACCGCCAAATACACTGACGCACCGGTTCCAACACGCTGAGAGTAACGACCTTTCTTCAAGTAACGACCGATTCTTCCAACAGGAAACTGCAAACCAGCCTTGACGGAGCGAGAGATAGAGAGACCGAGAGACTTTGAGAGAGATTGAGGGGATTGAGAGGTTCGAGAGAGATCAAGCGAGAGATTCAGAGAGAGTTCTGTTTCCGAGCGAGTTCAGAGAGATCGCGAACGAGAGGATTCCGAGCGAGAGACTGAGATTGTGAGAGTGAGAGGTGTTAAAGAGATACTCATGATTTAAAGAGAGATTCAGAAAGAGTTCGAGAAGGAGAAGGAGAGGATAAAGCGATAGAGTTTGAGAGAGATTCAAAGAAGTCAAGAGAAATCGAGAATACATTAACGATAAATTCATAATAATTCATAAGACAATGTCCAGATTATCCTTATAAAAATAACTAAAGCAATAACAAATAGTACAACATTATTGGTATTTAGAAAAATTATAAGGACAAAACAGGACAAAAAAAGTTTTGCGAAAAAAGTAGAGTACATGCTTTTATTATAGTAGTATGATTAATATAAATGGGACTTCGCCCCCCCCGCGAGATATTACTTCCCCCCCCTCTCTAAAATGTAAAGCAATCAAATTTACAAAAAAAAAAAAAAAAAAAAAAAGCAGTCAAAGTTGACCAAAGTATAATAATGTAAAATACACTAATTATAAAGTTAAAAAAAAATGCAAACCTAATGAACGATTTTCACATGTTAATTTAAAATTTTGAAAAATAGCCACAAACGTTGAAGTTCCTCGTGGAGTTGTGGTAGGCAAAAAAATAAATAAATAATCTCACGTAAAGTATTAATAAGTCATAGGGATTTGATTAGTATTTGGGTCAAACTCATCAACCTAGGTTTTTGGTGACTATTATTCAAAATAAGAAGTACCCACAAAGATTAAAGTTTCAATATTTAAATTTTATTTGGTGAAAAATAATCAATATAAATTATAGCCAAATTTTAATGTATTTTATTCCCCTATATAATTTGAGTAAGAAGATCATCTCTGATTGGCTAGAGTTGGAATCGGAGTCAGAGGAAGTTGACTTGTAAAAGTTATAGTTGGTATTAGGAGATCATCTTTGACTTGCTTAGAGTTGGTATCAAACAAATCATCTCTAATAATCTTGATGTCACTTGCATATGGCTCTTTGGTGCTTTTCATTGTTGCCAATTGTTGTGCTTAATTTGAATAAAGCTTACGAACCAGGTGTGATCGTTTGGTTTGGTACAAATAGTTCATGTAGTGGTCTAGTCAGAGAGACAATAATGAATTTTTGGGTTCATTCTGAAAAGTGGCATTCCAAGGAAATCAACTTTACGATAAGCACCATGTAGGCAGATGTAGGCAGCGCACTTTACGAAATGAATGTTTCAAAACACCTTCAAAGATATTACTTCTCTGGGAAGAACAGAATGCGTCAGAGCATTAAATACGACATTTACTGCGCCTCTCCATTATCTTGAGAACTTAAAATCAATCACTCTGCATTAATTGCACATCAAATCAAGGGATAAAGTGAGCAGAGATTCTAGATAATATCTGAAGCCAAGTGTGTTACACCTCAAGCTTCTCTAAGAAGATATAGGTCTTGGTTTCTCTAGCAAGCTAAATATTATATTCAATCTGAACTCTTTATTGGGCATATGTCAATCTAAGGGAGCAGGAGAATCTTCTCCCACAAGGAGATCATGAATCCTAAGTATAAAGGTAAATGATGAAAGAAAGAACGCAGACCAAGTGAGAAAACAACATCATTTACTCTCCTACAATAATTCTTAGCATTGAATGTTCTTTGAGTTCTAACTCCTCCCTACGAGGTTTTGTATTATCCGGAATCTGACTAAATCGTCTGAAGTGGCTTCCTGTCCACAGAGGTGGCCCACTCTTAAGGTTCATTTCTTGTGCAAACATCTGGTTAAAATCAACTCAAGTGGTCTTTGAACCAACTTAGGTCCAGTGCAGATTCAAGAGCAACACCAATGAAAGTTAAACAATTCTCGTCCAACTTTGTATGACCCGATCTATGTAGTTTTTTTTTTTGGTAAACCCGATCTATGTAGTTGTGGAGCTAGCAAAGACCCGCGAAAATAATCGGTCTAAAGACCTAAATCATGGTATGACTTAAGAATTGATACTTGCTTATAAAATCTTAAGGAGTTGAAGATTACTACAAGCTGAGTGGCCCCTATGGTCCCTATATCAACATGGAGTGGTAAGATTCATACTTCTCAGTGGAGAGGTCATGGGTTCGACCTTCGTGGACGACAAAGCTTCCTCCGAAGATGTAATCGAGGCTCGCCCAAGTTAACCTGGATGAACCCCAGACACCAAAAAAAGTAAAACATAGAGTCCAAGGAAAACGTGCACGGGGATTGGAGGCTTTTAAGATAGGTGAAATTTTCATTTCATGGGCATATGGTGGTCATTTTAACTTCTTATACTTCTTATGTCTAAGACTCTAAATGCATGCACCATGTAGCGTTGCATCCTCTTTCTTTCATATTTTTAAATTATAAATTTTTTCCAATGACAGTTTTTGCGGTTGTGCGAGAACCAATTAGCACTATCGTTTTAGTTTCAACTTATGGGGGTTATGAGGTCATTTTTAAAATAAAGATAAAAAGTGACAGAAACAAGAATATAACGTTCAACACAGTGTATATTATATTAAATCATATTTCAACTAAATATTTCTTTTTACAAATTTATAGCAGATAAGATTATTACAATAAATGAGAAAAATCATGCATAAAAACACAAAAAAAAATGGTGCACACTAATTACAATGTTATTTATCACGTTCTTTTAAAGATATAAACTTATACCATACGATCAAGATTAACTTTATTGCTAGTGTGATACTTTTCTGCATAGATAGGTCCCTCCCCCATATTTATGTTCTATTCTGTTGTTTGACGTTTGAAGCCCCCTTTGGGTCGTATGCAAGTCCCCCCCAATGGTTATGGGTTTCGTGTTTGGTTAATGAAGTTTGGGGTCGTATTTCGTTTTAATAAAATTCTCCTATTACCCGAAAAAAAAAAAAAAAAAGGAATTTTCATTGGCCGGGTTTGGTCAGGTTACTTTTAGTTCAGTTTAAGTTTTTTTTTTTTTTTTTCTCTTTTTAAACAAAAGCTCAACTTATGAGGACATTTTTACAAATTGTAATTTAATAATTTTGTGACTGGATACCTTGTCATTTGTCGATTTAGATATTTTAGTTTTTTTAAATAAACTTATTCTTCTCCCCGTAAGCTACCACACACAAAAATTAAAAAAAAAACTTTAGCAAATAACTCCATCTCCAAGAGTGAAAAACATAAGTTGAAGTTTGGAAGCCCCCCCAAAATCTCAAAAAACCCAAAAATCACTTCATTTGGCTCTTCATGTTTGTGGTATTGACGTCTTGGTTTTCAATCCGAGGTTTTGAATCTCCTCCTAAATCTTTTTCCGTTGTGAAATTAGATTTGGGAGCAATGGCAAAGATTCTTAGCAATGACTATTACACCTGCAACACAATCAACGAATATTCCTCATTCAACTTATAGGGAAAGAAATTTCATAAAAAAAGAAAAAGAAAATGAAGACAATGTATGATTTTGTTTGAAAGGTCCTAACCAATTAATAATTTCTTCTTGCTGTAGATGTATATATAGCAATTGAATTTGACTTAAATATTCACCCAAAAATAAAATAAAAACCTTAACGTATGATATAAGTTAATGGATAAAAACAAAACTATAATATAAGAAATTTTTATATTATAACCTTCATGGGTATCCCGATCAAGGTTAAGAAATTTTTTGCCCCCAAGGCATCATTCAATTACCGCTCCTTCTGGCTAACACTTCCTCTCCAATAACTACTTTCGTTTTTTCTGTAACCTCTCAATTATCCATCGACGAACTTTGTTTTTTTTTTTTTTATAAAACTTAATGGAACAAGTTATCTTATCCCGATCATTTTTGCTTCTAATGCCTTAACATAGGCACCATGTAGCATTGTAGCATGGGAAGACTGAATAATCACTACCATTTTAGTTTCAACTTATGGGGGTAATGAGGTCATTTTAAAAGAAAGAGAAAAATTGACACAAGCGGAAATATAATAATCAACAAAATGTATATTAACTTAAATCATATTTGAATTCAATATTTCTTCTTATAAATTAATAGCATATAAGATTATTTTCAATAAAAAAATGATGCATAAAACACACAAAAAAATTAATATATATATATATATATATATATATATATATATATAATATATATATATATATATATCATCCCAAAAAAAAAACATATGGTGCACACTAATTATAATGTTATTATGACAAAATGTTCTTCTAACATTTTGAATTTTTGCAACATGATCAAGCTTAGCCTTTAATTATTTATTTTTGCTTTTTTAACGAAAGCTCAACTTATTTCCGAGGTGTTTTCTATACAGTGGCATGACTACTACGCATTTGAGCCAATCAATGAATACTTTTCAATAGAGTCAACCTATTGGGAAAGGAATTTCATATGAAAGAAGAAGAAAATAATATACGC
The DNA here is from genome assembly GCF_041222555.1 of Hakea prostrata. NCBI lineage: Eukaryota > Viridiplantae > Streptophyta > Magnoliopsida > Proteales > Proteaceae > Hakea > Hakea prostrata. The sequence goes on along the minus strand of NC_142607.1, from coordinate 46,854,685 downwards.
TTTCGTTCTAATGGTCCTAATCAATTAATAAATTTCTTCTGGTGTGGATGTATTAGCATTAATCGAATTTGACTTAAATAATTGCCAAAGATGAAATTAAAACTCTAGCATATGATATAAATTATGGGATTAAAACAAAAGTATAATGTACACAAACTATACTACTAACATGATAAAATACTTTCTTGATGATAAGAAATTCTGCCACTTGATACCTCAACTAATCTCCAAATTCTGCCACTTGCTAAAATGAGTATTGTCATTGCAAGCAACTATTCCAACTCAAATCCTAATAGTTACCAAACCCATCATTTCATGGTATTACAGTCAAGGTTAATTTTTTTTTTTTTTTTTTTCTGAGGTTTATCCGGACTTGCTTGAGCGCACCTCGATTATATCCCAGAGTGAGCTTTATCATCTGCAAGGGTCAAACCCATAACCTCTCCACTGAGAAGTATGGATCTTATCACGCATTCAATGACCACTACTTCCAACGAACACCCCCTTCCCAATAACCCAATTTTGTTTTTCGGTAAAACCTCCCACAATTATCAATCGACGAACCTTGTTTTTCAGGAAGCTTCGATGGAACAAGCTATCTTATTTAGGACACTTATATAACAGCCTATTCAATTTCGGACTTCTACCCGAGAAGATAACCAGCTACTCCAATTCAAATCCCATCATTTCCGCTGATGGCAACATATAAGCTTGTCCTTGGTTCTTCTATGCTTGATTGGCTTGGCCTTCTTCCATGTCTCCCATGCTAAAAATTCTCAAGATGATTACTTATCACCTCACAATTCGGCCCGTTCAAATATTGGTGTTGGATCCATGACATGGGACGACACAGTAGCTGCATATGCTCAAAATTATGCCAACCAGAGAGCTGGAGATTCTGCTCTCCAGCACTCCGGTGGACCATATGGTCAGAACCTTGCTGGGAGTTCCGGTGACATGTTGGCCACAGAAGCTGTCAATTTGTGGGTGGATGAGAAAGACTACTATGATTACAATTCCAACTCCTGTACGCTGATGGGAAAGTATGTGGGCACTACACCCAGGTGGTTTGGAGAAGCTCAGTTCACCTTGGTTGTGCTAGTGTACTCAGTGCAACAATGGAGGGACCTTCATCATCTGCAATTATGATCCTCCAGGCAACTATGTTGGGGAACGTCCTTATTGAGTTGTTGTGATTCAAGAAACCTTCTTAGGAACCTACCTCTAATTTGTTGTTATATGTTAAGTTCCTTTATTTTTATATCTTTTCTTTTCTTTGGGTAAGGTGTTGTATGTTATGTTGTTCAACAACAACACTAATAATACTGAGAGGAAGATATGAATAAAGTAATTTATTTTGACAAAAAGGAAAAACAATAAAGTAATTTAAGTTTCCTTTAATCTATTTCAATCTTTGTTAAGGAGACTTGTTCTCCCAGTGTCTTTCATTATTTGATAATATAGAGAATATATATACACTCCAGACTGGAATCACGGATTATAGTATTTTACCATGCTCAAGCCTTGCCCTTGTGAAATCCCTCAAAACCTAACCCAAAAATTCATATTGTAGGTCCGAAAACCCAGAGTACAGAAAAAAGACAATTGTGGGCCATCAAAGTTGAGACCACTAGATTGAACTCTGAACCAATGGAAGTAGATGGAAACGATGCTAAGTTGGGAGTTCTATCAGAATTTGGGAGAAGATCTAACTCGAACATTGATGGACTTTGTAGATGGATCAAGAATACAATGATGCCATGTGTAAAAGGTCTTGGAAAATCAAGTAAAGCCCTTCCATAGCATAGAATAAGACCCAAGATTGAGATAGGGCATTCAAGGCCATAATTTCACTCTTGGAACAAAAGTACCAGGGGTGGGTTGCTGATGTGTCCAAAATTTGCTTAGCCCTTAGTGTTCCTAAAGATGAACTTGCAAAATAATGTTAGACGTGGTCCGACCGCAGGGTCGGGAGGCCACCTCCGAAGGCTAAGTCAGTTAAGGAACTGATCACAAGACTCTGGCTAGTTGTAGAGCATAAATTGAATGTAATTGTAAAGGAAAACAATTCAAAAACCTCGTCTTTGTGTAGGTCACTGGTTTATATAGGTTTTACCTCTCAATCCCAATTGTTGGATTCCGTCGCATCCTCTTGACCATTGTTGGATCTTTAGGGTTTTCCCCTTTTTATTCGGAGCTATGGGTAGTTACCAATCTTGGCACGATCCCCACACTGTGTCAATGGAAGTTACCTATTATGACTTGGTTACGTATCCCGCAATCTTCGGGATCACGTTCGTATTTTGTAATCGTCAAATTGTTCATCCGTGCACAATTGCTAAGACCTGGTCAGGACCGGTCTCAATCGTGTTAAGGCCAATGCCATCTTGGTTTCTTGACTCGGCCATGGTCCAACCGAAATTGATGACCCGAACCTCGATTGACCAGGTTCGGTGCTATTTCCCCTATATCATTAGCACCCCAAGTTGAGTGATCGGGAGGAGCCCCTAGACCGAAAGCTTGACTTGGTTTTCCCTATCCCGATCATGAATGAAGTTGAAATGTCTTTTTAGTCAAGATCAAATCGCATTTATTCCGTTTGTGCTTTTGTCCGGCGGTATGCTCTCAAGCCGCCTAAACTCCTTGTTATTAGCATGACGTGAGCCACGTAACCATTGGGAAGCGTTGCCATAATTACCCTGATGTTTGAATTGTCAATGATCGATAACCATTGATGAATTCAAATCTACTCCGTTGATCAACTCCATTCGAACAGTCACTCAATCTTGTTCGTTGATCGAACTTAATCTTGTTCGTCCATCCTTGCCCTTAAGTCTATAAAAGACTTCTTCTCCTTCATTTTTGCTTTCCATTTCTCCGCGAACCTGTTTCTTCCTACGAAATTTGCTTTTGCTCTGAAGATTTTCAACTTCCGTTCTTGTGATCAAGGATCTTCACTCTTTCAAGCTCCAGCTTTCTCAAATCACAAGTAAGTTCTTCATCTTTTCTTGCTATTTCAAATCCTTCCTTTTTGTTCGGGTGGCTGGCGTGTTTTCTCTGTTTGCCTTTTTGCCTTATGCTTATAAACCCTTACTTTAGTGTCCAGCTTTTGCTCATTTTTCTCTTATTTCCTCCCAATTCCTTCTTCACATTTCTACATTACCATATATATATATATATATATATATATATTTTCCTCCACTCTCTCTCTCTCTCTCTCTCTCTCTCTCTCTCTTCCTCATAATTTCCAAATAATTATATACTTTTTTAGTTTTTTACTTTTCCTATTTCACTTGTTATTTATTTTTTATTTCCTTATTTGTAAATCCTTCATCAACTTCTATAAATACTACTCTCCTTTTAGACTTAGGTTACACTTATTTATTTAGTTTATATTTTTTGGGCTATCAACACTTATTTTCTCTTTAGCTTATTTAAGTTTTCTCTAGTTATTTGATTGCTTTTTGGGGTTCTAGTTTTTCGATTAAATGTTTACGTTTAATTTTTATATGTAATGCAATGAGTATTTAATTTATTTAGTTTCTTTTATGCAAGTGTAATTTCTTTTTTCCTTTCAATGCAATTTCAATTTCAATTTCGAGTTCAAGTTTCAAGTTTCAAGTTTCAAGTTTGAAGCTGATTTGTTTTTCTTTTGGGTTTAGCAATTGCAGATTTATTTCAGATTTGGTTGTTAAGGTTGGTTGAGATTCGAATTCGATCGTTCAAGTTTTTTTTTATTATTCAAGATTCAAGGACACAAGTAAGTAGCCTTCGTTAGTAATTTTTTCTCCCCCCTCCATTCCTGTTTCTGTCTATCCCTCTATATTTTTAACTTGTGATTTAATTTTCAGTATTTATTTATTGTTTTCCTATCGCCTAGGTCCTTGATCAAAGATACTTACAATCGTGCCTCTCTTTGATTAATGTTTTCCTTTTCCATTTATTGCTTTATTATTACTTTTTGCTTTTCTTTTTCTTTAATATCTGTTCCCTCATGGACTGTAAGTTACGGCAAAAAGTCCACAGTCAAAGTCATCCTAGTTATTTATTTATTTATTGTTTACATATTTTATTCCTACTTTTTATGTATGAATTGATGAATGGTCAAGTTATGTCTGTTTTATATTTATCTCAATTTGATCGCATTAGATGTATGTGTTAGGAACATGGTTCCTTGTGTCGGCAATAAATCGCCGACACAGGGCGAAATATCGAGGTGTCGCTGGAGGGCGACATGATACCCCCAGCGACACCGACTCAACATTTTATCGGCGATATATCGCCGATGGTCGACTTTTTCAATGCATCGGGTGAAGATGACCTGTCGCACTTCGGAATCTGCCGGTGCTTGGCGTCAATGTCGGTGCTGGTGGAGGAGCAGGACTGCAGGAGCTAGAGGAGGTCACGTCGTCGGTGATCGGATCTTCCACCAACTGATATGTTTTCGTCAAGAATGGCGCCGGAACCGATCGCTGCAACATCTTCTCCAATTCCGGATCGAAGAAAAAAATGAAAAAAACCAGTATAAAAACCCTAACCTGCAGATTATTTTTTAAAACATAAATGAATTGGATCCATCGGCTTGAACGAAGCACTATGTCGCAAGACTCAAAACCCATTTCAAGATTTTTGGTCTTCTTCGCCTCCAAGCAACGGTGATCAGATTCCATGACCGGCCACCTCTAGCTCTTAATTTCAACAACTTCCCCTGTCTGCAACCATTCTGGCTATTCATAAGAACACAACTGTTCCGTTCACAAAATTCGCCAAAGAAAACAAACTCCAGCACTAACCCCTCTCTGTCCCTCTTTGCTCCTCTGAAACGATCTCCAAGAAGCCACCCAGATTCTTGCCCTTCTTGTTAAATCCTCTCAAATCACTCACACCTACTATGCCATAAGGTTTGTTGGTTCTACGCAATGTACGACACATATCGATCACCAATCTATTTGCTTACCTGCAGCAAATGCAAAGACGCAGAGGAGTAAGAAGAAGACATTAATGGCGAGCTCTGATTCTGGAAGAAGCAGGAACAGAGCATGAGAAAGAAAGAGAAGAAGCAAAACCGGTGTTTGTTTCCCATAATCAACAGCCAAATGTCGACCGACTTCTGGCGACATGTCGCCGTGTCGCCAGGGTCCGACACGGCGACACGGGTCGACATATCGAACCTTGGTTAGGAATACTTATTAAGATTTGCTAATTTAGTTTAATTAATTAATTAGTTAAAAAATTGAATAATTGTCTATCGTGCTACTAATAAGAGGTTAAATTCTAAAATGATATATCTCCCTGAGATCAACCCGTTAGCTATACAACACCATGCGTTTGCAGTAACTTTTATAGTTTTATTTCACCAACAACCAGTTCGGTTTTACAACTGTCAAATAATATGTGGGTTTATTTGTGTAAGCATCTTTGCCTTTATCCACCGGTGGTGGCAAGTACTTGCAAGTGAATGGAGTTTCACTTACAAACCTAGCTAGATTGACTAAATAAAACAATCTTAACTATGGAAAATAAATAATAAGATGCAATTCCAAGAATTGCTTCATTAGTTGGGATGAGTATAACATAAAGCCCTTTGACAACAAATTATTGAATCTCCCTCTTTCTCATGCAGCAGATTTCTTGCAAACCACTTCTCTAATAAATTGATGAAGTTCCCAACCATCTTTGAAGGTTCTTGAGTGTTCTAGTCTTTGTTGAATCTTCACATAAATTCAATGCTTATGATTAGATCGATAAAATCAATAGCTGAAATTCTAATTGTCTAGCTGTAACATTGAGATTTAGATTATTATTAGGCGGAATCGAAATTTTTTAGGCGAAAATTTAGGGATTTAACCGAAACGGAGAAACTTCGACTAGATCACAAAAGACGGATAAGATAAAGAAGAGAAGTTGCCTTCCTAGGACAGAGGCTAGGGTTCAAACTTTCGCATATACAAGAATAGGAATCACTTGACATACCCTTATTTCCTTTCCGTACATGGTCTTTTTATTTTTCTATTTTTGGTTGTTAATTTTTAACACCTTGAGTCCTCTAAGCAGAGCATAAACTAGTGTTGGTCCCCTTAGTACAATAAAAAATGTCTGGGTTCCATAGCAACTAGGGAGTCGTTTGACAACTCACCGAAGAATAGTTCCTAGTGTTTCTGGCTTCGAGAAGCAGAACAATAGGCCAACAACCATTTGATAAAACTTTTTGTTTTGCATCAATTTTGCAACATGAAACAGAATTCATGAAAATTTTTGTTTAGCGAACCAATCTCAATACAACAACTATTTTTTTTTTGGTTTGCCAACCCTGGTTTCCAAGGCTTTGCCTTGACTAATCCAGTGTTCAACCCGGGTCGCACACCTGGCTGTGGTGGGCGAATCTCCCAGCGGGGAATTTTTGCATCCGCAAGGATTCGATACCGGAACTTTGCTTAAGCAGACCAAGGAACTTTGCTTAAGCAGACCAAGCTGCTTAACCTAGTTTTTCTTTTTATATGTGGCTCTTTCTTTTAGTTTATAATTTTTCGTAATGCCAACACTCGCACGCATCCATAGTAAGACAATTTTGTTTCTCCCACTTGGTGCCGTGAAGGGATCAAGGAATGTGAAATTCTACTTCTCCTAATTTTTGCGTTTGCCTTTTTATTATTCTTTTTTGGTATTAATTTGTGCCTCTGCCTGAGATACCCAATGTTTCAAAACAAAAATTACGGCAGTGGCTTATTCTAATGGAGAATCATATACAAGAGAAAAATAGCAGCCACCATTGTGGGGATTTTTTCAGAACTTTAGGGGCAATAACACGTTTTTTTCCCTTCTTCTATTCTTTGTGAACGGAAGAACGGGTTATATGCCTTTGATAAAATGGTTTGTTCTTCTGTTCTTTAGAACACTTTTTGCAGAACATCAAAAAGATGAAACAGAAGTGATAAAATTGGTTCAAAATGAAGCCTTAGAACAAGTTTATCAAACTTTTTTTTTTTTTTTTTTTGTATAACAAGTTTATCAAACACCAACTTACTTTTTAACCAAAAAAAAACATCAACATATTCTATTAGTGTTCTAAAAGTCTTTTCAAAACGGATTTATTAAACGCCCATTTTCAAGCAAAGAACGGTCTTTTAGCACAGAAACATTTAAAAACGGTTTTGCATAAGAACTGGTTTCCCGAAACGGAAACGATACCAAACGCCGACTTAAAATCCAAAAAATGACGCAAGTTATATTTGTCTGCATATCTATATTTCTCCATTGATCACCAATAGATAAAGAACTGCCTTTTATTGATAAAAGCTTCATTTAGGATTATATTGAAAGGCTTATGTTAGGCCACCGATCATATTTGTTGCAGGAAAAAAAGATGGATAAACTAGAGAAATGCTTATTATGCCTTGGTGAAGGAGGAAAGCTTTGTAACACCTTTCAAATCTGCAAATACCACAGCTTTATATTTGCCATCAATATTATGATGATCTTTTGCAGTGATGTAAAGTCTGAGTCTGTACTTTATATCTGCACCAAGCTGATATTCACCTTTCGTCACTGCACTGAATTGGAGAGCTGTCTTTGCCTTTTTGTTATGTTCAGTCACTGCAAACTTTCCATTCCATTGAAGAGCTGGACTATCGATATGTTTTATTGGCTGCCGCCCATGCACCAGGAAGAGCAGAAATCGTCTGCAAAACAAGCAAACAAGAAACAACAACAACTACAAAGAAATATTGGGATGCCATACTTCTTTTTTCTTAATATTTCTTCACACTTGCTTTGAAAAACTGAAGAGGGCCTTTGGTGAATTTATATTACATGCATGAGTCCGTTGCATTAAATGTTTTTATTCTAAAAATAAGTCATAATATATGTTTTCTACCCAAAAATTATTTGGAATAAATGTCTCCCATAAATGGAGAAATTTCTGCCAATAATTACCCAAAAAATCTCTGGATCATATCATATATTATCCTTCCATAAGCTGAAGATCTCTTTACCAGATTAAATAAGTTGGAGGATCTAAAAACCTTGTTAATCAAATGCTAAAATTTCTTTTAAACTCTCTCTTTCTCTCTTTTTTATTTTTATTTATTTTTAATCTGAAGTTTATCAAGGTTAGCTTAGGTTACAGACATGAATTCGAGCCTTAATTAATCTTAAGGATATTTGGAAATCTATGTAGCTTCTTCAACATTCAATTATTTGGATTTCACAAATATTCTCTTCACATACATTTACAAAAATATTTGAATCAAAGCCTCATAAAATTTGAAAAATTGCTTTGTCTAGATTTTAATTCGGACAGTTGTCGATAGTATCCTATTAGTTTTCGGAAGGTTTTGGTCATATTCGAATGATTTTTTTTCTACACAAACAAATTCTTCTAAATGGGTGTGAATATAGACTGAATACCAGTTTTCAACTACTCCTTGATAACTGTACCATCTTATTTGTGAGGAATATGTTTAAAATATAAGAATTTAGCAACTTCCTTTTTTTCTACTTTTTAGTCCTTTTTGAATAGAAAATGTACAAAAAAAATTTGATATAGCTTAAGTTAAAAATTTATAAAAACAAGAATACAAATAGTTAGAATTTCATTTGAGAGAGAATTCTTTCACACTCAGATTAGTGAATGGGAAATGTATATTAATATTATATGATTACAATTCAAATATTGGAATTTGAACTACAAGTTATTTACAATCAAACTCTATAACTTGTTGATACTTTAACTATAACTCAAACTCTTCTTGATCGATTGGAGATAAGATCAATCAAGGTAATAGCTAGTTGTTATGGTGGATTTGATTTTGAATTCGAATTCAGAGACTTATGCTTTACACTCCCCTGCAAGGTCATTGGTTGAGAACAGATAGTGAGCTTGGACTTTAAAATTTTGAATAATGGAGTAGATAAGCCTTTGGTGAGAATGTCTGCGATTTTGTCTCTTGTTGGAACGAATTGGATTAAAAGATTTTTTGTGGCAACTTGTTTACGAACAAAATGTTAGTCAACGAGGTTTGGTTGGGGGGAAAGACCGGGGGCAGGGGGGGCCCCAATATAGGGGGGGGGCCCCCCGCACCCCCCCCCCCCCCCGGGGTCCCATTTTAAGGTAGATGTAAAAGCTATTCCGTCGGATCCGAAATCTTAGTCGAGATTTCAATCTCGACCGTTGAATTTCGACGGTCGAGATCGAAATTTCAACCGAAATCTCGGTCTAACCGTCCCAAATGCATGGCTTGACAATCCTACGCATTAAATGCGCAGGACCCAAACAATACCCCATCTAAAGACCTCAAACTCTACTACTAACATTAGATAATACTTTATTGATGATGTGAAATTCTGCCACTTGATACTTTAACTAATGTCATGTCCAAATCTTTGATGTCATCTTTTCCCACTCTCCAAGCAAGTCTCATTTGTTACTTCAAAATTTATGCATTCCTAATAGATGTCTTCCATAGAGAATTTTTGGAAATAGTGATAATGCCAAATTTAGTTTTGGTTTTGTGGCTTAAAAAGAAAAAAGAGAAGGTTTCTCATCTGGCTATAAATTGAGTTTTTTCTTCAAATCCAAAGTATATAGCTATAAAATAAGATTTCTACTTTCTACACCCTTCCATGAAATCCATATCCTTGCTCACTCAGCTCGCATCATTTTACATTATGAAAGAAGTTGTTCTGTCTCTTCTGTAAATGTTTTTGGAAAAAAAATTGATTATGTAAATGTATTCTGAGTACTCACTCTATCTTTTACTCAAAAAACATTGCTTTTGGAATAGCACTCTCTTTTAATTTAAATAAATTAATATAAATTCATGGCTTATATGCGAAAAAAATTAAATACACTTTAAAATTTTTTAATATGAGAAAAATCTTTCTTAATGGCATGAAATTCTGCCAGGTGAGAACTTGTTAAATCTTTTTAGTGAGAAGATTAAAACTCAAAATCTTGTTAAAAGAAAGATTGGAACATTGAAATCTTCTCGATCATTAGCATCATTTAAACGTTCTCGGTTGGCCAATCTCTACTCCATGTAAGTAGTGATGTAACTCCCTTCCTGACTTTGCATCTAACCAGGAACTCAACTACTCCATAAACTCCTGAGTTAAAAAACTATCTCTAATAAATCTTTTAGGAAACACTGAACCAGATCCATTGCTTAATTGAGTTATATACTAATTATACTATTAACATGATGTTACGAATAGAGCAATCAATCACCCACACAATCGAATAGAAAACAAAAAAAAAAATAAAAGGAGACACGGATTTTACCCTGGTTCACCTCAGTGCCAAGCTACATCCAACATTAGGTTTTTCACTATATTCAATATTCGACTACAAAAGAATATATATAAGCGCTTAAAAACCCTAGGCCACAGCCATTCATGGGTCTAAACCCAAACTGCAAAGAAACTCCGAGTCCCACAGAAATATGGACTCTCTACAGGCTATGGGGCACTGTCCCCACACCTCCACCCGGACAGCCTGTCCGGACTCCCACCTGCTCACTGGAGAGCGGGATCCTCATGTCTGTCGGCAACACAATGAGAAGTGTGAGTCATACTCAACACACACGAGAACACACTTTTCAATGATTTGAAATCCCACCATTTGATACTTTTAACTAATGTCCAAATTTTGTGGGCTTATCCTCAAAGTCATCTTCTCCGACTTGCAAGTCTCAATACATCTTTTTACTAAAATAGTGACAGTGCCAGCTTTAGTTTATTTGGTTTTGTGGCTGAAATGATGAGAGAGAATAAAGTCTGATCAGGCTAAGTTGTATTTTCTTCAAACCCAAACCCAAACCAAGTAGAAAAGTGCAACATAGAATTAAGAAGAAAATAAATTACAATTTTTCTTCTACTTTATACTAAAAAAAATGGTATGCACTTAAAAAATTTTCAATATGAGAAAAGGCTATCTTAATGGCATTTAATTCTGCCACATGAGAGCTTAGCTAATTTTGAATATTGTGGATATGTCATTAATGTATTGTTTTCAATGTCTTAACTTTTATGGCTGATTTGTTGGTAAGAAACAAATTTATTGAAAATTCAAGCTATTATAAATTTTCGCATTCAAATTACATAAATTTCCAACCAAAGAATTGGCACTCTCCCAAATTTTTGGTAGCTCAACCGAAAGGGCTACCTTATATAAGGAATCAGTCACACCATTAGGGTTTCTTGAAATAAAGTTGAAAGCAACGGATTTAAAAGAGTTGTTTAGCTGAATGATATTGAAAACACAGGTTCCGAACAGTAATCAAAACATGTCGAAACAATATGTTAAATCAATTTTTGAATTTGACCTCTACAATAAGTAACTTGGCATCGATTATAATAGTATGTACCAAACCTTCTCTCATTGTGAATGCTTCAACCGTAAGAGTTAAGTTGCAAATTGTGCCGCATGTATAGGACATGACAGGAGACCCATTTGACTTTTTCACCAAAATGTCAACTCCATTCTTTTTGGAATCTAACAACCATGTAGCCAAGGTTTAAAGTATCCCACGATACTAGCCGATACATATCCATATTTGACCCAACCGATACGATACATCTCGATACGTCCGTCTCTCCATTGAGTTACACTAAAATATACTAACCAGAGTGATACAATACTCGATATAGGACGATACGTCTCTTAAAATCACTTGATCGATACGATACTCGATACCGATATTTTAAACCTTACATGTAGCATCACAATTTCACTTGAACCAATTAAGAGGAGGGATTAATAGGTAAAAATGATTGAATGTCATATCCACACTTTGCTGCAAATCTATGTAATCTAAGGGGGTAAAAGAGGAAAGACATCCCAGGATTTTGACCCGCTACTCCGACCCGACTTATTTATTCGATCCATCTAAGATCCGAGTCGCCAACGAAGACAAAATATTGATTGAAGCACGTTGGCTTCTAGTTCTAGAAATGAGGATCCATGAATCTATCGCCGATACTTGACTCGTCTACCTATGAGTCATCACTCAATAACTAAATTCATAACCGCCACGTCTCGTGGCGGCGGCTGCCGACTCATGATGTGGGTCCCACTGTGATGATCTCGTTCTCTGGAACTGTTCTGGTCATCATAATAGTTGATGTTAGTTTAGGTCAAACCGAATCAGGTTAATTGAATGGGAACTCAACTCAATGAAGCGTCATCACTGATCTCCGCTCTCTGATTGCGGTAATACGAAATGACTATTATACCCTTCAGTAAATTGAAAAATCCTTTCATCTGCATGCTCTCCTTGACTCAATTGCTGCCACGTTGCCTTTCACGGAATTTTCCAAGAATTTCTGACCACGCAAAGGGAATCGTGCAAAGCTTTTTCAGAGAACGTTCTGGTGAAAAGGACTGGACTGGAGAGAGTCTCAGATGGACAAAGAGGAACTGGAGAGGTGGATTCGGAACCAAGTTATTCAGTTATTCTCATTTCTAGAAATTTAAGAGCATTCACATTAATCTCATTCAAAATAGATCCGTTGACCAAACGAGGCAAAAATGAAGCAAACTGTAGACTTGACTAAAAAAAATTCACAAGAAAACGAGAAAAACAAGGATGGAGGGAACCACTTTCTCTCATTCAAAAGCAAACAACGGTCATTTGATTTTTTTATTTATCAAATATAAAAATAAAAAAATAAAAAACTTTAAAGGAAATTCACATTTTTGTGTTGATCGGGATAGGTGGACAAGCGAATAAAATCAGAAGTCCTCCATCAAAACGGAGCTAAACCTTCTCTCGTTTTTGCTAGGGTTCTTGGAATTCTTCTCCAATGCTAGCTTTCGCTACTGCAACCATTTCTGGTTTGCTTTCTGTGTTTGATTCATTGCTGGTTGTTGAGTTAGTTCAATTTCTCATCAGCTTCTTCATTCCATTCTTCTAAAACTCCTTCCTACTGCAATTACTGTTGATTTGAAAAGCGAACAAGTCAATTTCTCCATTTTTGACGAAAATCTCCGTGTAGCCTTCGTGTTTCAATCGAGTATTATTGTCGTTCTTTATTCAAGATAGCCTGAAAGATTCAGAGTCTCTTCTCTCACTCCCATCAGTCAAGAAATCTTGCAATTTCTGTTCCTAATTTATAGATTTTGAAGCAGAAGATGATAAAGAGAGACAAAGGAAGCAGATTGATAGGAGAGATGGGGTTGAATAAAGAAGAGAAATCGAAACGGATATGGAGAGGGTTGAAAACCCTATTTGTCCTGGTAACTATGTTGATTTCTCTCATCATCTTCTCTGCTCCTGTCGTTCTTGTAATAGCAGATGCGCTTCTCCCTTCTGCAATTCTCTCCACTTCACTCCCTCTTTCATTTGGGGCTCTTTCTTCTTACCTTAAAAATTACGATTTCCGAACTTCTCTAATCGATATACCTCTCATTTCCATCGCCAGATCCGCAGTAATCATATGTAAGCTTCTGAACCAATCAAAACTTTTCCTTTGTTTGATTCAGAAAAAATAAAAACAAACATGAAACTGATCAGATTTTTTGTGTTTGATTGATTGTTCTGCAGGCTCTTATTATTTATGTGACGGACCAAGACTTTCTCGCGGTCCGTACTTTGGAGTTACAGCTTTGTCTTCGGTGATTTCTCTGGTTTTTGTTTTGTTTAAAGCTTCTTATGTCTTCGATGGATCACATGGAATCGATGAAGAAGGTTATCACAGAGTAATGGAGATGGCGTTGTTCATTTGTTCTCTCGCTTTAGGGCTCTGCCACACAGTCGTCGCTTACAAGACCAGTTGCAGAGAAAGACGAAAAATGCTTGTTTACAAAATTGACATTGAAGCGGTAAGTTGCTCATCTGTTTCCATATCTCTGCCTAAGGACATTTTTGGAATTAGATTCAATGCTTTACACACGGTGAAGAGATACCCCCACTTCACTCTTGGTGGTTGGATTGGATAGAAACTTTTAAAAATTTAAAATAGGTATGTAGTTATCAATATTTGGTGTGTGAAGGAAAACTTTCACCCATCTAGAAGAGTTATTTAAGCTGCTGACGTATGCCATGATTTTAATATTCAATTTCATTAATTTGTAAAACCGTGTTGCCGAAATTTCAATTTTAACCGTTGGCAGCACATATTGTGCATTAAATGTGCAACATTCAAGCCTGTCTCATGATTTTGTCAATAAAAATAATCGATTTTTTTTTAATTGTTTTGATTTTTCAATTTTGGGCTTGAATTCTTATATAGCTCTATGATCAATGCTTTACTTTAAATTAAGAATTGGAATCTTTTCAAGGTCAGAGACAAAACCCTATAGTTTATTTAAATTATAAATAAAATTATTCCCTAAAATGTAGTAATTATTTATATTAGATTGATCAGATTTAGCGGTTATACATGATAACCAAGTAGTCAGGTTTGACACATAAGATGAATGTGTTATTTTTTTAAATTTAAAACTTCAATACTGATAAGAACATCAGATTGGGATCACATGCGACATCATTGCTTAATAATGTTGGACATATTATTAAATGACTACAACATTATCAAGCAATGATTCGCATGTGATCCCAATCTGTCGACCGATTCTCAAGGGATTGACTCAGGTGATATAGATTAGCTATATAAAATAATATAAATCGGCCCGGGTTTTCATAGATTTCAGAATAACTGTATTTGCGGTTAGCAAGTTGCATGGGGTAGGGGTGTAGGGAGGTGGGGTCCACATTCTATCCCAGCCAGCCATGAGCCAACCCCTCCTAACGGCAATGGCCAGTTTTGCTCAGTGGAGCGAGAAGCATGAGTTCACATCTTGTGAACCTCATTGGATTTATCGAAATCATTCGGTGAAACGTGGTGGGGCCCAGTGAATTTCGGGCCCACTACCTGGAATGAGAGAAAGAGAAAAATATTCTGAGTAGGCAGGGACTAATTAGGCAATGACACGTGTCATAGTGGGTGGAGATTATTTGAAAAATCTGACGTGGGATCCATGAGTAATGAGTCATCATGTGGTGAAGGACCGATAAGAGAAGAATTAAGTTGTTATGTCTTTTCTACTTTATAGCAAATGCTGACATGGAAAAAGCTCGGTAGTGGGATTAGGTATGAATTTGGTAGATAGATACGAAAGTATTCTGTTGGTTCCTGGTTGCGGAAAGTCTAAAATGCCCCTTCTAGAGTCTCTCATCCAAACACTAGAACTTGTAAATTAGGTTTAGGGTTGTTTTCAAGTTTCAACAGAGTTTGATAAAAACACAGAAAGATGTTTGAAGTAGCCCGGCATGGATAATGCTGACATCAATGCTTAGATAAAAGCATGCATGGTTGGGCCCCATCCCCCAACTCTCTCTTTTTCCCAATTCAATAAATTATTAAATTAAAAAAAAAAAGAATTCCATAAAATAGAAATAAAAAATTGAAGATAAAGTTTTTTTCTCATTTTCACATTAGCGGACTTTTCCTGAGAACTCTTGAGAAAGAGATTTTTCATAGGAAAAAGTCACAATCCTTTTTCTTTTTAAAATGAATACTTCAATTGATATTAATAAATTCCACTTTTTTTCATGTCTTCTTTCTTAAATTACGTGGATCTTACATATTCTCTGTGCCATTATTGTTGTAGCATGAAACATCGAAATTGCTTGGGTCATATGTATGACCATCTAAGTCGAGATTTCATACCATTAGATCCAAAATCTATGTTGAAATTGAATCTAGACCATTGAATTTCAATGGTTAAGATCAAATTTTCGATCTTCGGTCTGGCTTGATTGTCATATGTATTACTTCCATTAATGGCTGTATAAGTTAGGAAATATTCAACAACAATTCAGAGAAGCAAAAGAATATATATACATTTTATATTGTTCAATAGAAATGATTCTTTCAACTTCAGTTCAGTATGACCCGGTAAGAGTTGTTTTTTTTTTAAATAGCCCTTCTTTGACCAAAACTAATTTTTCTGTATGACATAATCAGTGACGTTTATGTTGAAAATTCAAACTAGTGTTCTAGAATACAAAAAATAATAATAATAAATCTCACAAGTAAAACATAAGAAACGAGAACTAGAAGATAGAGAGAAAGTATTTAATTTATTATCAACTAGGAAAGTAGTTCTTGAAACAGAATATATTCAAAATTGGTAGAATTACGCATTAAAAAAATTGGATTCTCAAAGCATGACAGTTCTGATAATTAATTCTTACAGGTTTGCAAGAACGGATTCCCAGTGTACCAAAAGCTCCGTCAAGAGGAAATTGAACCAAAGATGCGGGTTGGGTTAGGGAAAGTGTCTCCCTAGCATCTCATCCATTCCTCAACATTGTCTTTCAGCTATAGTTGTGCAGGTTCTTATTCTAATAGAAATCAAGACTTGAAAGAACTGGATGGTAGATTCAAGAGACAAAGAAGTCCGGTCACCAGCCAGAGATGCAAGTTTACATATACCAATTTTCTCTTCTGTTTTTTTGTGTTTGAGTGTTGGAGGGTTGGGGGGTATATGTCAGGTTGAGTGTATATACAGTTAAGCAATCTCTCTGTGTAATTAGATATGTATAGAGAGTTCATGCCAAAAAATGCAAAGCAACTAGAACTGTTCCTTCACCTGATCATCCTCATCAATCAAAATCAACAAACTTTAGCCAAGGAATTTCTAACAATAGAAAAATAATCTCTGAATTTCATCTTTGATTGATTCATGAGTTCTGGACATTACACTTCATATGCTCCCTATTGCAACAGTAACAACATTCAGATGAAACAGATCTTAATCCGGGACCTCTACTTCATGACCCTTGTTCTCAATTCTTCTACTTCACATAACTAGGCCTCCATTGACTCCATACACAGATTTCCCTCAACTTCTAAGAGTTCAATGAAGATTTCAATGAAGATTTAACATCTTCTGTACTGACAGTGTCTTTTCCCCATATGCTCATAATTGTAACTGTTGTGCCAATTTGCACAGAACCGGTGCTCAATCTCAAGCTAGTGGGCGGACCAGGCTGTTACCAACCGGCATGCAGTGTTCAAGATAATTGAGGTCTTCAATCCTCCTCTAGGGGTGTCAATAAAACTCTGTTGACTCAGTTTGGGCCAAACCCGTCCTGAGCGTTGCTCGATTTCAGCCTGATTTTTTCAACGTGAAGGGTGAGCTTGGATTAAAAGATAATGAGCCTTGACAGGGTCGGGTTCAGCCCTCGGGCCAACCCGACCCAACCCAGCCCAGCTCAGCCAGACCCTATGTTACCCTATGTTAGTTAAGTTTAATTAAATTTATAGCTAAAAGTTATCTAATGCCACAAATAGCATATGAATGTAGTGTCCCTTGGTAAAATACATAATTTGCAGACAGAATTCATCGGTTTGATTCTACATGGTGGCAATAGTATCATTTATTTTGTTTCCCACTAAAATTTAGTGTCAGGGTCAGGGCAGGCTGGGTTGGGTCGGGGTCGTGCCCTGTCAAGGCTTGGTTAAGGTTGAAGATTTTCAAACCCTGACAAGGTTGGGTTGAACTTGGGTTTCAATTTAAGGCTCTAGGGTAGGGTTTGGGTTCAAGGCTTATGCTCCAACCAAAGATCAGGAACACCCGAGAACCCAGACTTAAGCTCCAACCAGGCACATGAAGCCTTGGAGGTCAACTAGCTCAGGAAAATTGGGGACCGTGAACCCATTTGCAAGCCTTGTGCTTCAAATAGATGAAAAAGGGATTGGACTAACATATAGAACTCGAACTCAGAACTCCTAATCACATTGAAATTCTTCGAGTATAAAATGCCTTTTTTTTTTTTTTTGTTGAACTGGTGAATATTTTCCTTGGAAGGTGTACCTCAATATATCTGAAGGGTGTGAAAACTCTATTGCAAGTATAGACTATTGGCGACAGCTTAGTACTTCCTCTTTGACCCTGTACAACACCTTCACCAAATAGACTCCGGTGATCCCACTCCACCCCTTTTTGTCAATCATGTTTGTCTTCAGCGGAAATAATTGCAGACAACAAGCCTTTCTCAGAAGAAGCATACAAGTCAAGCCCCAGATGACCCGCCACCTTACCAGTCAGCCACAAGATCCACACCAATTATGTGAACCCCAGTGGCTATATAAGAAGTAAACGTGTATCCCTGCATACCTAACAAAAACGCTTGTTCCTGAATCTCCAACAACTCCGTATGCAATTACACTATTTCCAACGGAACTTTTTCAAAAGGGAATTTTGAGCTGCATATGCTAAAGAAGACATGAAATGCATTGGCAATTAGAACAAATTAATTCATTCTACGAGAATACAGTCAACTTGGGTAAAACACCAGTCACGGAGATTTACATTCAAAACAGACATTGTACAGGGGATAAATACATGACTGATTAATTAAGTAGACCAAGAAGATGATAGAACAGAAATATGGTTACAATCACAACTAGCTGATAACAATCGTTGCAGCAGCGTAGATTTTCAATCATTGCGGATTCCACCCATGAATGTCTGTGGATCTGGGCAATTTCCAGTAAACTGCGCCTGAGAGAAGTCAAAACCTGGGTTCTGCAAGCAAACAATATAGTCAGCAGAAGTTTAAGGGGCAGAACAAGGACAAAAGTAACTTGTGAAGAAACAAACCAACAAAGGGATCCAGGACTGAGGGACACAGACATCAACATAATGCATCACTCGCTGAACGGAACAACACAATGGCAGGACAAACTGATGTACAAATGCTTCACTTTGAAGAATGCTAAAGTATTGTAATGGAAATCTGAGAAAACCCTTTCCTCAACGTTCTCTTTTCCCCAACATTAACCATAGTTATCAAGGTGCCACCTAATTTCACCCAGGCATCCAAGCCTTTTTTTCCCTGCTGGATCGGGGGGGGGGGGTAGGGGTTGATACAGATCTGGAAATTGCTTTAAGAAGAATTGGCAGGAATCATATGGAAATTTGGGGAAATTCAGAGAGAGAGAGAGAGTTAGGAAATTGTGGAAATCATTCTTCATTCCCTGCAACTGTATTGCCCTTCTAACATTTACTAGTCTAAGATTAGTGACCATACCAACCCAAACATGCCCTTACAATTACTCCTGTAAGTGACCATACTAACCCATCCTTTACTTACAACTACCCCGTCTCATAGACCACCTACCTTCTAACCCGGATCGTAACATTGCCAACCCCTCATTAGAATCCTGTACTCATGATTCAGATGCAACAACCCGCTGAAGATGAACTGGTCAAATGCAGCAGGACCATCACATGCCCCTTGCCAACCTTCACTTCCAGGCGACATCCACAAGGAAAGCTTGCTGGAAGAGTTCTCCACACAGGCCCAAGTGTCATAGTGTATAAGAAAAAATATGACCCAATAAGAAACACTCTGTGTTGACACTCCCATTCCCAAATACTGAAGACGTGTTGAGATCTTTAGCAAAGCCCACCGTGAAGTTATTGGGCCAAATAATAGCAATCTTGACTTCAAAGACTTGAACATTCTTCTCTGAGGTTTGTCCAAGAGCCCTATTATGATCCAACATGCAA
Source organism: Hakea prostrata (assembly GCF_041222555.1). Lineage (NCBI taxonomy): Eukaryota > Viridiplantae > Streptophyta > Magnoliopsida > Proteales > Proteaceae > Hakea > Hakea prostrata. The sequence continues at coordinate 46,835,163 of NC_142607.1, read as the reverse complement.
CCTCAACAACTTCAGTTGTAGCAACACCACCATTCAGAAGAGGGCATCCAGCAGCAACCAACTCCATTTTAGTTCCAATCAAGGCCTCTGTAACAAAAGCCATCTGCCGAGCCCGCAACCTGACCCCAACTTTGCCTTCTTCACAGCTGCTATCAAAGGCTGCACAAGTAAGGACCTCTTCCGGCAAGGGTCGAAACCAATCTGTCAACTCAAACTCAACCTCTTGGTGCACATCCAACAGTGACAGCCACCCTTCAATACCCATTGCGGTTATCATCAGTTTAAGATTGTTTGTGTATAAGGTGGGTTGGATGGTAATTCCGAGGAAAACGCATTTGGCACCTTTGAAGCTCAAGAGACCATCACCTTCAAGCTGTTTGTTCAGTGGTTGAGAGTCACTCTTTTCATAGAATTCTGATTTGAAGGAAAAGAACTCTTCAGTGAAGTCTGGTTCCGATACTGTTAATCGAGGTGTGGGTTTATCTGGAAACTCATGACATGTTAAAAATTTGTGCTCAGTCCCCATGACATCTGCCAGTTGAGCAGTCACTGCAAAGGCAAATGGGAACAAGTCCTGTTGGGTCAACTAATCGTAAGCAACAGCAGTACCGAAATAAGAACTCATTGTTAACTCTTCACACTCCCAAAGGACATCTGTAACAATATGATGCGAACTTTCAGCATGAGCATTGGGGCCCAACACCAAAAGCACCTTAATGTACACGCACTGCTAGCTGTGAGGATGGTGTAATATACAGAGATCCTTATACACATGGTGTAGTCCATCCCATTCTTACTGTGCTTGACACTTTTCTTAAGTCTCAGGGGCAACACCAGAATGTGCACAATTGCCACAAGGAACAGGACAATTCCAATATCCCAGAAAACTATAAAGGGCGTAACAAGATCACTAATTCCCAGACATAACCACTGGCGGGAGTTAAACTGCCTACCTCAATAAAATTTCCTTGCGGAAAGAAACCCATCAACAAGATTTGGCTCTTGGGAAGGATTTGAGTGTTACGCTATTCATGTTGTCCTCATTTAAAGAAGCAGGACTGTTATGGGACCTGTTTGCGGAAGGCTTGAGTTGAGTCTCATGGTCCATTTGCACCTGCGCTTGCTGCTGTGGAGTAGTTACATTGTTATGATGGTGCTGTGAATCAGGTCCGCTACCCTTTTTCCGGATCCGTAGCCTACGGGTTTCTTGGATGATATCAGAAATTCGATTCTCAACAACAGTCAGACCTTCTTCCAAAGATTTCCAATTGTATCACCAAGGAAATTAAGGGAAGAGTTACGTGCAATGAATCTTTTCTGAATTTAGGATTCTCCAACTTGTGCTCACTCTCAGTTTGAAAATAATTGGAACTAGGCTTGCAGTCTAACTGCCTATGGCGAGAAGCCACTCCACGAGACCTCCACTATCGCCACCTCTCGCAGCTCCGTTTCGTGCGGCTGCAAAACTCTACTCAAAACGATGGAGGAAGAAGAAGATAGAATCATGTATTTCCAAGAATGGCCCCGTTGATAAGGTATAGTAAATGGATCATTTAATATCTGGGCCTCTGCTTGCATGGGCACCAGCTCACTGGCTGGGCTGGGCCTAGAATTAATACCCTTATATGGCCCCTGCATGGAACTAGACTCTGTAGTCTATAAAATGAGTGAGTGGGCCGTCATTTCTTTGAATTAATCGGGCATTTTAAAGTCCACTTCCTCGTAGTAATTTCCAGTGTTCAGCTTCTTGGGCCCATTTACTTGTTTTAATTAACCAAGCAAATTCAACTGATCGGCCCAAGTTCATTGGTCCAGCCACCAAACAGTCCAAACAGGATGACAAGTTTGCCGCCGCCGCCGCCTCCTCTTCCGAAGAGGCCAATGTCCACCCCATCCTCACTGCGATTCTCACCTTTGGCCATGAAGGTCTCACCGGCGGTGGCGTCGTCCACCGCCTTCTAAGGCTGTGACGCATCACCTGAGTGATGCCTTTCCTACCAAATCTGACAATCCCAGTGACTGAATGACGCTTTAATCAGCAAACATTCCTCATAAACCCCCAATCCTAACACACCAATTTTGATCTTATCACAGTGAGATTGTCGCAATAGGTGTCAGCATTCCCTAGAACAACCATTCCGGTGACTCCTCGACCAGCTTTGGAAACCTCTTGCAGCCAGTTTTCCAATTGCATCTTTCCGTTTTCAAACACCATCACTCAATCCACCATGACCATACCCCTCACTAACTTCAGAGGGTTTAGCTTTAGACTGCCCAACATTCCGCGCCGGCAACTTAATCTCAAACCCCACCATTGCTTCACTACTTAGATCAACACTGCTCAAACCACCTTGTACCCAATCCAAATTAAGGCAGAGATCAAGGGTCTTGTCCTTGGATAGCTTCACTCCCAGTGCCGGCAATTCTTCCATTATGGCCGCCCGAGCAACATCGTCGGTGGTGATACAGAATATGGGTATGAACTACCTAAGGGGGCAATACCCCTTTGTGCAAGGTATTGATCAAGCCACTTCTCCACCGATGATATGAGAGCACGAAGTTCATTCATCGTAGCCCTCTATGCCGTCACTGTTGCCTACGGATCACAAAGTTGCTTCCCTTGATTTGCAGAGGTAATGCTCAGTTGCCTTATACTTTCCTTCATCCAACGCAATTGCAATTCGCTGTCCATTCAGATCTGGCAGGTCGGACCAATGTTACAAATCCGCAAATCTGGAAATTGGTTCAAGAAGAATTGGCGGGAAGCAAATGGGAATTTGGGAAAATTCAGAGAGAGAGAGAGAGAGAGAGAAAGAGTTAGAAATTTGTGGAAATCATTTTTCATTCCTTGCAACTGTATTGCCCTCTAACATTTATATTAGTGACCATACTAACTAAAACATGCCCTTACAATTACCCCCTCTCATAGGCCACCCTACCTTCTAACCCGGATTGTAACAAAGGGTCATTGCTATCAAACCAGGTTTGACATTTATAATGCCAAATATCATTTCAGTGAATATTTTCATATTCATTAAACTTTTGATATTTTATTCATAAATAAGCAAATATCTCCCATTTGAGTCCAATAAAAACACATTAATTGAAGGGGGGAAAAAGAGAAAATGAAGAAGAAAAAGAAAAGGCAATTCCCTCCCTTCCATACCCCACTCCCCCAAAAAATATCACGAACAAATAACACTTAGGACAGAGGCTCTCGAAATTGTTCTAAAGCAATTAGATTCAGTTTCTGACCAGGTTGGTGTTCTGACATTTGAAATCAAGAGGTGGCTCTACATTCAGATTTACCATCCTCTCTAGTTACAAAGAGAAGGAAGGGGCTCCAAAGCCTTATTTCAAGCTGATAAGCCCCTAATAACCCACGTCTACCAAAGGAAGAATAAGAAGAGAAGCAGGGGATCAGCAGCAGCAAAGAGCAGGGAGACAGACCTATCAGCAGGGGACAAGGGGCATGTAACTATTGGGCAGCACCTATAACTGAAAACATGCAGAGGAGCTTACAGGTGGCAGCAAAAGATTGGTGGGCAGAGGAAGTTTGTTAGAGAGGAGGAATAAGAGAAGGCAGGAAGAGCTTGTTAGGGGGGGGGGGGAGAGGAAAAATAGCAAGCGGTGCTTGTGGGGGAGGGAAGATCTCTCGGGGGAGCTCTGGGTGTGGAGCGGTTCTTGTTATCAGGGGAGTGAAGTAGTTCTTGTTTGAAGGGGAAGAAAAACAGAGGAGTTGCAAGCAGAGCTTGCGGGGGAGAGGGAAACCTCTCAGTCTGTAGATATCAATAGATGTTGTGTTTATTTTTTATTTGGGAGAGTTGAAGATTGGGCCGCTTGGGGATTGAGTATGGATTGAGGCTGGTAACATGTATTGGGTGTGATTCTATAGTTCAGTTATTGTCTTTTAATTCCAAGAACTGCATCTCTTCTATAGATATCTGATTTGTATCTGTTGATGAAGTTTATCAAGTTTACTGAATGAACTAAGTTTCATTTATTGCTGTCTTTATTGATTTTGCTGTGATGAATGAATATAGCCATTACTGTTATTAAGCTTTTGCGTAGGACTTTGGGAAGGCATAAGAGGGTCCTACTATCACAAGCTAGAAACAGCAAATGATACTAAATAATGTGAGGAAAGTGGGAGGATAACACTTTGGTTGCCTAATCGCTTGGGCTTCTCTCCACATTAACAGAACATTTTAAAATTTTAAATAATGAACCTTCTTCCCTCGTGTCTCCCTTCCCAGTTCCCAAACATCTTCCAGACAAAGCAAGGAAACAAGCAAAACAAACTCAAGGACCATACAGTGTTTATAATCATGTATTCTGAGAAACATGATTGGTTGAATTATTAAGAAGATTTCAGCTAGTAGAAGACCCATATTCCAAAATTTCATAAAATATCCCGCCTTATGCCAAAATGTATTAGTAAGACTACAATTCACCATCCAGACAGATAAGATTCTGGATAAATTGTGGCTGAAATATTGCATTTGTCTGGCTATCTACCTTTAGAAACATATAAAAAATGTATGTTGCATCCAAAATTATCAACATGACTTGCAGTAGATGAACTTCTGCACAAATAGAAGGCAAAGGAGCACCAATATGACTGTGGAGGATTCTTAAATGCCTAAATCAAGCTTCTTTATAGCTTGAAACTATGCATCAGAATAGTCAGGATAGTCTGCAAAGAGGGCAAACTGGTTCCCAAGGCTTCCAAACAAGCAGAGTCTGTGAGGCAATTTTCCTACGCAGCCTTAGGGCAGCAATTTTTGCTGAGAGGCTGTTTCGACACCTTGTCCTCAGGCTATAACTTTGGTCCACTGAACATTCTGCCAAGCCCCCCCCCCCCCCCAAAAAAAAAAAAAACCATATATTGAACCAAACCGAGTTAATGCAACCAAATAAATTCCATTCGGTTTCCTCTTTTTCTTTTTTTTTTTTTTTTGGGGGGGGGGTAAATGAGGTGTGCAGGCAAGATAACGTGCACCTTGACTAATCCTCAGAGGAGAGTATATATATTTAGGGGAAAGGCCCCGACCCCAAGGAGATTCAAACTCTTTCGACTTCTTGCGTACGAGGTGTTGGACTTTGCCAACTAAGCCAACCCCTTGGGGCTCACAAAAATAGAAATGATTGACATAACTTTCCTGAAGTTCATGGTGGGGTATCTACATCTACCACTCCAACAACTGAGGAGACTTTTGCTAATCTTCTTGTGTCAAACTAAGGGATTATGGAGGCCAACATCAATAGTAATGAACCTAACATTAATGATGGCATATGATTAGCATTTATAGTGGGTAAAGTGAGTGTAAATGGTAATGCAATCCCTAAAAGATAACCTCATAGGCACTTTACGGTATATATTCTCTTGTAGGTTGATGGCAATGTCAAATGTAGCTGAATATGGGTCATGAATATTTATCTAACTCTTCAAAGAACAATTCTTATGCCCATTAGGAATGGCATTCACATGCATCAACCATCTTGCTGCATTGACCTAATGATCTTCATGTCACTACAAAAATAAACTTTCAAGGACAAAAACATCCTTGCAACAACGCCACAACCTTGTCCCAACTAAATAGGGTCAACTATACCAATCCTTACTCTCCAAGTAGATATATTTGAAGTCATACCAAAACATGATACAAGGCCTCAGTTATGTGGGTCTTTCATCACCTTCGCATAAGATTATTTTAAACCTACCCCTAGCTTTATTATTTTCTTCAATTTGAATCAAATCACTCTTCATACAGGAGCATCCAAGAGATACTTTTGAAACATGACCATCCCACCTCAAACAAATTCCTTGCAGCTTATCATGTATCGAAGCTGCTACGAACTCGTATCTAATATTGCAATTTCTTACTTTATCCCTCAGTTTTGCCACACGTACATTTCAAATCCTTACGTAGTTTTGAGTTTTTCTCATGGCGCCCACTTAAGTGAGGCCTACATTCTTGACTGCCCACTTAAGTGGGAAAATTTCCAAGCTGCCCACTTTTCACTTTTTTTAAAATTCCAAGTTACCCACTATTAAGTTTCCAAGCTTTGACCATTAGTTTTTCAAATTTAAGTGGTCAAATGACCAAAATATCCATCTATTTGTCAAATCACTAAAATGCCCTCTCACTCACTCAAGAAACCCAACCCCTATACCTCGCCGAAAACCCCACCACCCTTCCCCTGCTAGCGACAACTGGGGGCGCCCCCCCCCCCCCCCCCCCCCGAAAACCCCAGGGCGGCAGAGGCCCCGGCCAAACATCCCCGACTAGGGGGCCCGGGATTACTCCGGCCCGCCCCCATCCCGCCCACCCGATCTTGGCCCCGATCTTGGCCTTGATTTGTGGTGATCTAGCCCTGGCCCCATTTGTGGCCCCATCTTGGCCCCTCCGATTTGAGCAAGACTGGACCCCCACCCACAGGAGAGGAATAATTGTAATACATATGGGTGGATACTGACACGGCAAATTTTAGAAACATGATCATGTTTTGTAGAAAATTAATAAAAATAAATTATAACCCATTACCAATGTAATAAGCATCTATTTGATTTGGCCTGATCCGACTTTAATTTTGGCTCAATCTTAATATTAATTTGACGATGATCATGTACACGATAGATTTTTACCCCGATCTTCATAGTAACATGATATGAATCTTGATTTTGATATTTAGTCACTTTGATCATATTAGACTAATAATTCACTTTTATATTATTTTCGGTAATTTTTATTTTTCCAACAAAGTCATTTTTAGTTCAATAAAATCTTGATTTTGTTTTTTGACTAAGGCGAGATAATATATTATAAATAATAAAACTATTACAAAGGAATTAATATCTAACAAACCGACCCCAACTCTCATCATGAATATCTAACAAATCCGTGATATTTCAAAAAATTTATTAAAAACATATAGCTATGTTTGTAACTAAACATCATTTTCTTTAACATGAAAAAATACTTTTTTTTAATACTAAATTATCGCGATTTACTTGTTAACAAGGTTTTGAATATGAATTTTTTGTATTGAATAAAGATATCAATTTATTGAACAGTGGAATGAAAACATACCACCACGGCAAGTTCTGACTTTGAAGATAAAATTTTCATTTATCGATTTCTTTTGAATTATGAATCTCGATGTTTCTAAGTTTACAAAAGAGTTTGTGTGACATTCTCTATAATTTACGACTTTCAAATATGCCTAAATTTAATTACAATTCTCTCTCTACTTATTCTATTTCATGAATAATTTTAACCTGTCGGAGAAAAACCAAAGGAAAAAAAAGAGAGAAACGAGGAAAGACAAATTGGAAATATGGAATGAAGTTTGACCATTGTCTTAGAAGTTAGAAATTAATTGAGAATGAGATAAATTTTTCTTTTTCCTTTCGAGCTTACATATAATAACCATAATTTTCATCGAATAGCAAATAAAAACCCTGAAAGGATTTTCTATTCTCTAAAATCTAAATGGGTATAAATAGTTAAATACATATTGAATATAAGTTTTGGATTATTTGTTGACATCTTACTATTATTTCGAATGAGTTTGGAATTTAAGAATTTAATTACTTTAATATGTATTTTAATTACTACCTATCTTACATTTGATATTTACGACCAAAGATATGGCCAATTAAAGCTAGGGACAAGGCAATTTGGGCCAATGGCCAATCCACGGGGGACGGGGCCAGGGCCACAGGCCAATCGGGGCCAATAATCGGGGCCAATCGGGCGAGCAATTAGGGACGGGACGGGGCCAATCGGGGCCAATTAGGGCAGGGGGAGGGCCAATCGGGGGAGGGATAGGGACAGGCCAATCGGGGCCGGGATAGGCCAAGGGGGGCAACGGGCAAAGACAGGCCAATTGGGCGGGGACGGCAATTGGGATAATAAAACAACAAGGCAAGGAGGGGGGGGGGGAAGGAAAAAAAGGGGGGGGGTTCTCCGCAGCGACAACCACCTCTCCCCTTCCATTTCAGCTTATCCATTTTTTATGGCAAAAATGGGAGCTCAAACTGTTGAAACTTGAAATACGAACGTTCAACAAAATCGCCAGTAGACCAGAAGATTTATGGTCGATAGATTCTCAGCGACCTGGTACGATCCTGATCAGTGATGGCGCTTCCTTTCGGGAAGCTCACTATCATTGTCGGCACAGGTTATTCTTCGCTTCTCTATTTCTCAATGTCATGTGTCCCACCGTATAGTTTGAACATTCACAATCGCACATCTACTTATGCACTATTAGATGGTTCACATTGAAGTGGACAAAGTTGACCATAGATGAACTAGATTGAACAAAAACCTGGTCAAACCAAAAGGCGACCCCGTGAGTCATTAGTCAGACCAAGTTTGACCCCGTGAGTAATTGACTTCCACATAATTGGGTGAAGATCCCGATTCTCATAAAAGACTAACCTACTAGAGTCCGAATTAGACTACACTATAAAAGCACAAGGGATACGTTACTAATACTATGAGGGAAGGTAATAGAGTTCCCGGTGGACTCCTCCATTGCACAAATAAGGTAATATTTTAGGCCTATAAATACTCAGGCCTTGGGGAGAAGAAGGTAAGGATTCTTGAGTTACTTCTCTGAAAGCCACGAGTTAGTTTGAGCTTTCTTATTCCTAAAGCCTTGCTTCTTGCTAACTTGATCATCGGAGGCGTTACTCGACCAACACGGTTGAGCACATTTTGCAGGTTCGCTTGTTCGTGCAGTCGAAGCAGGATATTTGCAGCAACACACACGACACCCCTTTTGAAAAAATAAGGAGAAGAAAATTGAAGGCAAGTAAAAATTAGCCGACTTGTCTTTGCCTTTTATTTTTATGAATCTTCAAGATCATATCAAGGACAAAGTCCAGAGATAATAGCTTCAAGCTTGTAAGCTTGTTTCCAAACCTTTCCACAGAAGAATAAAAGACAGGGGAGGGGTCCAACTTAGCTTCGAGCTTCTTTAGCCAACTTGTACTGTCTTTTCTCTATCTTTTGTGGTGGTTGCCTATAGTGATGGGGTTTCTAGCGAGGTATAGGAAGAAGATGGGTGAAACTCACCTAGAGGTTGGGTCACTTGAGTGAGTGAGAGGGCATTTTAGTAATTTGACAAACAGAGAGGTATTTTGGTCAATTGACCCCTTAAATTTGAAAAACTAACGATCAAAGCTTGGAAACTTAACCCTGGGTAACTTGAAATTTAAAATGAAAAGTGGGCAGTTTGGAATTTTTCCCACTTAAGTGGGCAGTCAAGAATTTAGGCCCAACTTAAGTAAGCACCATGAAAAAAACTCTTCAGTTTTTTTATATTTTCCTTCTTGTGTGCCCAAAGTTCTACACCAAACGTTGTAGCTGGTGGCATGATAGTCCTATACAAGTTTCCTTAACCTTTAAAAGAATGCACAAATTGCATAGCACTCCAATCGCACCTCTCCATTTCACCCATCTTATTTAATTCTCTAACCAACATCATCTTCTCCATTACCTTCTTTATTTATAATCGAACGTAGATACCTAACATAGTCACATTAAGGATTCTCTCGCTCATTAATATTCCCCACCTCATTAACCGTCCTCATGTAGCTAAAGTAGTAACAAATCATATAACTTTGTTTGTTCTATTTATCTTAAAACCTTTTGAATATGAGTTGGATCTCCATCACTCCAACTTCAAGTTGATTCATGCATTTGTTCCATCCATAAAAATGATACAATTAGTGAAAACATATTTTCAGGGAACCTCATCTTATATGTCTCTATTCAAATAATCTGTAGTAAGCACAAACAAATAAGGGCTTAAGGTTGGTACTTGATGTAACACCGAAGCACATGAAGCCTCTCCACCTTGACCCCTCGCAGTTCATACATTAATCAGCAAACCATCATCATTCATATATTTGATGATGTCCAAATTTTTATTTGAAATCTGTTTCTTCTCTGGCACATGCTAGACTAAGATCATGAATATTGGGTCTGTCCTGCCAGATTTTCAGCATTACAGAACCCACCCCCTAACTGAAACAAAACTATAATTATAATGCATGTAAAAGGAAGTTAGCTGCATAAAACAGCAAAAATCTGCCATCAACAAAGCGACAAACCACTCAATATTACTTCAACTTCATCCCATCATACTTCAAACCCTCAGCGACAAAAAATACAGATCTGAGACATGAAACTATCACAATGCGAGGATCTCTCTTTCAACTCCAAAAAACTTTTCACTCCAAAGCATCACCCTGAGTGGTTGGAAATGCAATAAAGTACTCATTTTCAGCCTATCCTATACCAGTAATACTTGCCAGCATCGATATTCGAGTTTATTTTTAGTCTATCATGTTTCATTAATGTTGATTATACTTAGAAAGAAACTTCAAGGTTCGGGAGGAGATTGTTTGGAGATTAAAAAAACTAGAATGCCTGGAAAGAAATGCACATGGAGGTTTTAGGCATAAGACAAATCCATTACAAACAAATGTACCAAAAATATGGATGTTTTATCTAATATCTTGATACCATGCTTCAACTCTACCTATAAGAGTTTGAGTATTCCTTCTTCCTACAATTTTCCGTGTGCAAAAAATGCAATGGCATTTCTAAGATGTGTTTAGTGCATATTAAAGACCACATCAGCAGCATATCATCCATGTAGCAATAAATATCTATGGGGTGAGGAAAACTGATGAAGAATGGATAGGCAAGCATAAGTAAGAGCAACAACCAAAGCATTAATTACAGTACAGACTATAGAGAGAACCTCTTCTTGGAATCTCTGGAGCATAAGGCGCTTCTGCTCAAGATCAGCCGCAAAAGGATCAAGCTGGCCTTGGCCCATGATAGGTGAAGACCAAGTGTGTCCTTTATCTCTCTTCTGCAGAGTTAAGTGCATTATACCATCCTCTGATCACATGAATCACATCATACAAAATAAGTAAGAAAAACAACAGTTGGTACAAAAGGAAATTGATAAAACTTGACAATGCATCAATATGGGATAACATTATGGGCATACTTGCTTAGCACAGAAAGCAAAAGAAAGTAAGAAACAAATACCCAGAGTCCAGAATGATGAATCAGTCTTCACAGGGCTGGTAAGGTCATGCTGAAAAAACAAGAAATACAGAGAAAATCAACCCATAGTTCTCCATCGGACATAAAAAAATAACTATAGAAGATGTTATTTTTACTACCCACGTTAAGATAAGGTGGGTTTCCTTTGATACCAACTTCAATGTGCTGAGACTGTATCTTACAGCAGAATAGCTTTGTAGGAACATTAGGCGGTAGCGTGATATACATGTTCACCTCCTCTAGTGTTTGATCCCATTCAAAGACTTTCTGACCTGAATTACACGAGTAAAGGAGACAAGACCACCCAGAAATGAAGTAAATGGTAGAGGATTTTAGACGATCCAACAAAAATAAATCTAGCAAAAAGGAATCATAGAGTTTAAAAGTGAAACCCTAGAATCCAAAAGTATCCAGTTGGTTCAGATCAGAAAAGAAAAAAACCCATGATAAAAATAAACTTCCCAGATACTTGATTACATACACTAGAGAAAAAGAGAAGTGGCTAACCTCCATGGATGAAACTGTGACGCTTCTCTGGTGCTAACTTCTCTGCCATATAAGTATTTGATTTTATTTCTCCGCTGGCTATGGAGAGCTTCTGATTTCGACTTGGAAGTTGGAACCCTCTCGTCTCAAACTCCTCCCTGTGCAAATTGAATACCAAAGGGAAGTTTCGAGGCCTTCAATATCGGAATTCGACGCTCACGAAATAAGAGATGGGTAACAGTAACACGCCACCCCGAGGCCGGACGGTCCGCCCTTCGGTTAGACCGGGCAAAATTTTTTTTTTTTTTGTATTAGTGCTTTTTTTGTTAATACTGAAAATGAAATACCGTCTGCAAGGATTGTGTAATTAATATGTAAGTTCAAAACATAATTAATCAACTATATCAAAGATAAAAGTTCTATACCATCAAAAAGATAGATTAGCCATCTCATTCCTCATAAATAGTTAACTAGGTTAGGGTTGGGTGCAGTTTGCATTTATTAACCCTAGTTTACCCTCAGAGTTCGAAAAACCAACTCAAATCATATTATAACTTACCCAAACTCTTGGGTGGGTTGGGCTTTAAGAGAATGAAAGATATGAATTATGCTCTTCTTCTAAAATAGGGTTGGAGACTGCTAAATGAGCCCAACTCTCTTTGGGTTGCCTCTCTTAAGGCCAATACTTCCCTAGATCCAGCATTTTCAACCCAAAAGTAAGGAAAAAGAATGACCCTTGGAAGAGCCTATGTAGCATTATACCAAATTTAGAATCTATGGTGCAAAGAAAAATTGGCAATGGGGGGAAATATATCCAATTGGTATGACCCTTGGTTCCAAATGCAAAACTATGGCCAAAAGCTACAAGGTGGCAGATGCATGGGTGTCGGACTCAACGGTCAGATGGCACAATACAATTAGATGAACAGGGAGTATTTCGCACATCTCAATCCTAATAATATTTTACTCAATTTAAATCTTAATTCCTCTCCTAATAAATGGTCTTCAAGCATTTCCTTCAACAGTGAGGTCTCTGCCAATTTGACAGGGTGAGCATTGAGGAGACAGAAATATCCTTACAATCCCTTTCCCTTCTCCCAGTTGTTGAACTTCTTTTGGAAACTACCACTACATCCAAGGCTTAAATCCTTTTTAAAGCATTTATTGAATGCAGTCCTACCAACTAAATCTTGCTTATCCCAATGGACGAAGTTGCATACTAGTTGTGAACTATGTGGAGATAAGGAGCATACTACTTGACTCGTTTTCCTTCCATGTGAATGGACCAAACTGACCTGGGCGGTAGGACCGCTAGGTCTAAAAACGGAACACCTGGCCAATGATTCTTTTTTGCAATTATGTAGCATGATGCTAGTTAATCCGCAACTAAACAAAAGCTCCGCCCGGTGGCTTTTATTATAACATGTTACTCTATTTGGCTAGAAAGAACCCAAACCAAATAGGGTGCTCAAAAACATCTAAGTTGGGTTGTAGAAACTAAAATTATGCCCAAAATTCCATTAGGGGAAGCCCATGCATTCAAAATGAAGATCAAACCTTAAATAATAAACATGTTTATGCACTATTACAAAGAATTTGATTATCATCAACTCACCAATTCTAATGTGCAGAGGGGTTTCTAGCCAACTTTAAAAAGCAACCGGTGGATTGCAGGGATGGTGGGTAATGGCGGTTGCTTGGACTTTGCTTGGGTCCTGTGCAATTAATGCGCAGGATCATCATCAACGGTCGAGAATCAATTTCGACCGAGATTTTGGAATTTGACGGTCCGAAATCTCGACTTGACAATCATGCACATTCATGACCCAAGCAATTTCGCAGTTGCTTCTTCCTAAAGATAGACAAGTTGAAAAAGATGGATGAAATGAAAGCGCTACTTAAGGCTTTACAAGTAGGAGTTGAAACAATAAAGGAACGTAATTTACCTCTCATAAAGGGGTGGTGCAATCTTGAAGGAATATTTCAACTACTACCCAAACCTAAAGATAAACATTTGCTGTGGATCTTAAAAGGCCTTACTACAAATATAAAGGACCAACTTTTTCGTAGCTTTGAATCCGCCACCCTGCTCAACTGTTTTACTAGGTTAGCAACTTATGCTACTTCTAACTCTATAGGTAGTTTTTTTTTTTTTTTTTTTTTTTTTTTTTTGGTAAAAGAAAAAAGGAGATGCAACAACGATGGCCTAGCGCCCCCCGCTACGCAATGTTCTAACTCTATAGGTAGTTTGATAGTAACTAACGATAACTATGATAGTGCTAATGGTAGTTGTAATTGTTATCTGAAGTTTTACTAGATGTTTTGTTTTCACTATCAAAAAAAACAAAAATCATTTTGATCATTTTATGAATCACATGGCTACCCTAATAGAGGATAGAAGATATGAGATGACTATGGAAACTTCTTGTAACCTTCTGGAAGAAAATGACAATGAAAAAAAGATAAGGGATCACGAGTGGTTTCATGGTATTTGCATATCTTTTTCTTACCAGATATTATGTAGGATTATTTCATTTTCAAAAAAAAACCCTTGTCAGATATTATGTAGGATTATTTCATTTTTAAAACAAAACCCTAATAAGATCAGGAAACTTTTAATAGTATTTTAGCCTATTCTACTGTATGGTTATCATTCTGGGGTGGAAAAATGTATGATTTCCATCATAGGATTACTCAATTGGTAATGATCAACACATCTTAATTAAGAGATCACAAACTCAACACCTCCAGTAGTGTATATAATAAGTTCCACCCCTAATATAAGTTTAAAAAAAAAAAACATATAATTTGTATATATAATAATCCCTACTTTTAATATAAATTTAAGTGGAAAAAAAAAAAACCAAGAAGACAAAAGAAAGAAGAAAAAAAATTTGCCCAGTTTGGCAAAAAAGTTGGTACCCGCTGTTTGGTTTGATTTTTCAAAGTGTTAGCTACTTGGTACAAGATGAGTAGGAATCAATGCAAACCACTAGTTTCTCTTAAAGTGAAATACCAATTGCCTTTTTAGGTCAAAAGTTTCAAAACCTGTGTTGGGTTTTCTTGAATTTAAAAAAGAAAGTGTTTGATTTTCTTGAGACGCTTCTTAGGTAAACGTAAAAGTGTAAAACATTGTCTACGCGTTTGGTTGGCGGTCAAAGGTTGTACTTTCAATTCAAAAATTGTATAAAAAATTATAAATTTAATTATTTTTATTTAAAATTTTAAAAATATATATAAATAAAGGTTTCATAAAATGAAATTACGCGTATGCAATTATGTGCGTATTATTTTATATTATTTTACCTTTTTGTATAAAAAGACGATTCATTGAGAAAATGAACTCTCGTAACCAATGACATTTACATTAATTACATTTGTAAAAGCCATAGATTGGTACCAATCGGGGTTGGTCTTAGTCCGCTTAAGCAATGTTCCGGTATCAAATCATTGTGGATGTAAAAAATCTCTGCTGGGAGACTCACCCACCACAGCTAGGTGTGTGACGCGGATCGAACAACAGTTTATATAAATCCTGATAGGAGTAACCTAACTGAGGAACTTCAAAAAGCTGGACCGGATGAACTTCAACTTCAAAAAAAAAAAACTATAGTCAATTTTGATTTACAAGATCTTGGCAATTTGACTTCACCAAAAAATTCTTAGTTTTATGTTATCTTATGAACTGAAATCTTCTATCCGTATAGATAGAGGACTATATTCCCTTCACATTTCTCTATCATATATTTAGGAAGGAGATCCACTTTTAAGCATTGGAAAAATATCATCAGAGGTGAGCATTGCTCTTAATTTTGTGATTGAGAAGTATCAAGAGAATATAATCTTTGACCCTTGTGGGTAAAGAATCCCAACTCTTATCGTATGTCATCTAACATGGAATGACTTAGCAATTGGATTATTTTTTTAATTTTTATTAAGTCAAAAGGAAACTTAGCTAGCCTAATTAGATTCACTATATATATATAGAAAGCTTCATGTCCCATTAATTATTATTAATTAGTGGTCTAATGTCTCCATCTAACCTAGATGACAGCTTTAATCCACTAAAAGATATCAAAATCTTTCTTTCATCATCTTTTATTTTCTTTCTAGTTAGTTAACAATGGATCAAATGGTTCAATCCAAGCAAGATGCTAAATTAAGTCATTGTTATCTGAGGGAGTACCAAACCTCTTTTTGATCCCACCACGCCTTAACCCTCTTTATTTCCTTTCTCTTTTCTAAGCACTCTGATTTATGAAAAGGAAGGAGAGCACTTGTATTTTGTCATATATAATTCATAGATTAACAATGGGTTGGAGATGCTAGGAGAGTAAAGGAAAAGG
Organism: Hakea prostrata; assembly: GCF_041222555.1. Lineage (NCBI taxonomy): Eukaryota > Viridiplantae > Streptophyta > Magnoliopsida > Proteales > Proteaceae > Hakea > Hakea prostrata. The sequence goes on along the minus strand of NC_142607.1, from coordinate 46,819,235 downwards.
TGTTGGTTGGGAGTAACAATCTAATGCTAATCCATGCCTTAGGAGTGATTACGCATTTCAAGGAGTTAGTCACGCCGAAGGTTTGAAAGAAAGGTTGAATGGACTAGACGAATCCATAACCTCTAGTCTATATTCCTTTCGTATCTCTCAAAACACGTTAGGAGAAAAGTCTATTGGGTTTGAGTGTTTTGTATTATGAAACAGATTTTAGGTTGTATTTGTAATTGAAACAGAGTTTGGGTCAATTACGAGTAATGGGTTAAACTTGTAACTATATTAGGATTAGAGTTTTATGTTTCCTTATAAATAGTCTTTGTATGATAACTTAGAAAGCATAGAAACAAAGGATAACATTTTGTGGGTGTGAGGTTTTCTAAAATAGTTGAACTTCTTTTTTCTCTGGTAGACGTAGGCAGAGTTTTGTCGAACCACGTTAAATCCTTCTTGTTTGCTTTGCTTTTGTTCTTTTCTATTTGTAGTTGTACATCCGTTATCCCTAACAAAGCCCACCTCTAAATTCTGAGAAGAAAAGTTAAAGATAAATCCCCCTCTAATCGGCATTAAATCAAAATTCAAATTTGACCATTGCAGATGGAGCTCCTTTGTCGACCACTAAATTAAGATATTTTTATGAGGTGGTGCATCCACAATGCATTAGCATATGATATGATGAAACTAAAAATTCATTTTATTCAGTCAAAGTCTAAAAGGAAGTATATCCCATATCTGTTTTGTCATAAAAATATTCGAGAATTGATTCTTGTGTGCAAAATTTTTGAGTGGTTGTATCAAAAATGGTTATTGAAACCCTAAAGTTAAATTTTGTAGGCTATACAAAAGTTCATGGATATCATTGTGTATGAAATTCAACAATTTAATGAGGATGAAGTCTATCTAATGGTTGAAAGTACGATCGTACACATACACATTTATGTATAAAAATCATCTCTATTAAAGAAATACAGTATTTTGATTGCTCTTTTGACTAAGACTACTTTAAGATTTAGTTGACAAAAGACTGCATCATATTATGAACTAAAGGTGTCAATTCGGTACCAAAACCGTTTAACCGTGACCGAACAGCGCCATTTAAAACCGTACTGTACCGCACTGTTTCAAATTTATACCGTATTTGGGTTATTTGTGTAATTTTCTCTTTCAACTTATAACCCTAACATTTAGCTTTAGCCTTTAGTTCCATGCAATTTAGAGCTTCATTTTGTTTATTGGGCTCCAATTGTCACAAGCTTGGTGGTACACTTGTACTTTTGTATCTTTAATTCTGTATTAGTGGTTGTTGATCAGAGCTTTCTCAGGTAGTTAGTTTCATGGATTTTACACTATTGGGCAAAGCCTCACTTGACAAAGTTGATTATAGGTTAAGGCAAAAGCCCAGATAGTCCAACCCAGTTTTGTCGCAAACTTAAAAATGCAAAATCGATACAGGTGTTGAATATAGGCATAAGAATGTTGAAGATACCGATACTTTTGTATTGCATTGCTATAAAATAATCAATTTATTTTATACTAATTTCAACCGATCTCCTATATTTATGATGAAACAAAAGCAAGTTCAAGGTAATCTATATATGTGGAGTTTGTGGGAGTAAAACCCAACATTATGATTTGAAAAATAGACTTCCGTATCAAATATCGAACCATGCGGTTTTTTCATACCGATTTTATACCAATCATACCGCACCACTTTTAAAATATTGTTTTCATACCATACCGTATAAATTCGGTATGGTACGGTTTCAATATGAGGTTTTCAAAGTCGATACCGTATTATACCGTACCGAATTGACACCCTTCTTATGAACTATAGAATCCAAATATTCTTGAAAATAGTATTTCTAGAGCATTGGGAGGCAACCTCTTATTAGAGACCTAAAGTCCTAAGAGGTCTGTAGTTCAATCTTTCCCTTACCTTCCATCCCATCTTTAGGCTGTGTTTGTTTGCAAAGGTGGGGTGGGAAAAAAGAGATGGAATTTTTTTTGTGGGCCCCATGTGTAATGGGGTGATGGAGAAAGAAAAGAAAGGAAATGATTTTATCTAAAATTTTAATTGTGGGTTTCATATTTTACTTTTTCACATTTTTTCACAAAATCCCACACATTTTATGGAGATTTGAAAATGTTTGAGGTGGAAAAGTTAGGTTACCACATCATCATTTAAGAAATTTGTCTCTAACTTTTCCACCACAAACAACCAAACAAACTACACTTTTATGATTTAAAGAAAAAATAATTTTTTTTTACTTTTTTCAATAAATTTCTCACCTTTTTTTTCCGCACCACCTTTATTCCAGTAAACAAACGTAGCCTAAAGGACTTGTAGTCAGTCACGATGACGCATGATGACGGATGCGGGAGCAAGCCACGGACCGCCCGAGCACCATGGCGGATTTAAACTTGCTCAAACCGAACTCACCGATATTCTCCACATGCAAAAACAGTCACACTCTTTGGCGGTTTACAAGAACTAACCCAAAATGACCGAACCAACGAACGATGCCTAAACCCCTCCTTTGTCTCCTCCTTGGATTTTGAACGCGGAAGAACGACACAAGCAGCCGGCGACACCTTGGCAACATAGAGCTCCGCGACTCTTAATCTTTGTACCAAGCAAAACCTAGAAATCATGAATTTTAATTAAATAGAGCAAAGGACAAGAAGATTATCCAAAAACAGGATTCCTTTATTCGCGCATCCAACACACGCCCAACCCCTCATAGGAGAGAGCACACGATATGCACCGTGAAATGAGAATGAGAAACGGGACCAGCTCATGGACTTACGGGTATCCAAGACAGTCCTCCACATCGATTCCACAGCAGCCCCACCACCGAAGCCATTGTCGCCACCACAAGCACCGCCACCCCGAACCTCGAGGGTAGAGCCCGCCACCCTAACCCAACGGCCCTCCCGAGCAAACGATGAACATACAAACGGACCGGAAAAGAGAAAAATAGCCCAATGATCGTAAGTTATTCTTCCGTCTATAAACAAAAGCACTTGGCTCTGCCACCCTGAGAATTCAAGAAAAGAAAGAACAAAGATCAGGTTGAGGCCCTCTCTCAAGATAAGAACCAATAGTGGTGCGGGTTAGGTCGAACAACCTAAAAGAAGAAACGAAACGGAGAGAGAACGAGATTGCACATGACGAAGCGAGCTGACATCTAGAAGATGGATATAGATGGAGAAAACAGACAAAAAGCGGAAGAGTAACAACGCGGAGCCGGCGCCAAGAGAAAGCCGCGCCGCGCGTCCCCGCAAAACGAAGGAGGAAGACGAAAGGAAAGGGGGTAGAAGCACGCGAATGCGGTCAATGGTCGCTTGTAAAACCGCACAAGAGTCACAGGACTGAATTTGCATGTGGAAGAAAATAACGGTGAAGATTCAAGTATTTGGGCAAAATTTAAATCCAGCCGTGAGCTGCTCGGAGCAGTGCCACGTAGGCGCTTCTCCCAAGCAAAATCCCATGATGACGGGCATCAACTTAGTAAAAAAAAACTTAAACAAGATATTATTAAAACTGGAGGTGAAATCCTCTATATATATGAAGAGAGAGAGAAATACATTGCAAAATAGTTGTGGTGGTCATAAACTAGCCCACAGGAACCTCAAATCCAAAATAAAAATCAGAATAAAGTAGAGGAGAACAAATTCAACTGTACTTTTAAGGATCATTGTCTATATGTTATCCTTCAGTTCATTCAGTTCTGGCCTCCGAAAAATGATATTATCTTTTCCTCATTTAAATAGATTTTATTCCATTGATGTAACGGGCGAGATTATTATAGCAACGTAAGAAACGCTCATCAAGCATGAGTATGACAGAAGCTTTTCGTTTTTCTTCTCTATTGTCATTTCGAGAATTCGAAGGGAACAAGAGAATGAAGCTTCCGCGAAGTTGCAGCGACATCTTTCGTGTCGCCATTATACAGTTCGAGCTGGGTGTATTATTAATATGGGAGAGGTTAGAAAAATTCAGACAGAAGAAAGATTTGTCTTTTCAAATTCTTTGCAGTCGTTTGGATAAGAGTTGCTTCAGTTGCAGGGTTGCTACTGTTATTAATTCGCAAGAAAACTACAAGTGTCATCAATGGCGTCTGCAGATGAGCTTTGGAGTATAGAGAATGGTGGTAACTTAAAGGTATCAAGCAGAGAGATTCGTTCAGGAAGAACTGCTCACAGCATGTCATCGTCTTCGTTGCGCAAGAAATCCGACCTTGCAATCGTCTCAAAAGTTCGATGTAGCCTTCTGCGACTAATATTACGAAACCTGCAAGAAGTTGTCTTAGGGACAAAGCTTTGTGTTCTCTTTCTTGTTGTTCCTTTTGCCTTTATAGCTTCTGCTTATAACTTTGGAACGGTGAGTTGGCTGCGATGTCAGTTTAAGTTGTTCTTTAATGGGTTGATCTTCAGATTATAATTCTTTAATTCGAACATGATATGTGTTTGTTTAAACAAAAACACAGCCATGGGTGTTTGCATTTAGTCTGATTGGGCTTGCTCCGCTTGCTGAGAGAGTCAGCTTCCTCACAGAGTATGTTTCCCTTTTCTTTTCTTTCTTTCGATAATTCTTATGTAAAATGAAAAAGGCTTATAAATTATTTTTATTTTTCTGGGGAAAATATTTTGCAGACAAGTTGCTTTCTACACTGGTTCAACAGGTAGAACTTCTTCCTCTCTGGCTAATAGTGTTCTTGTGTTTGGTATTTGATTGAGCCCACCTGGGTATCTGAAAGTTGGATGAGTGAAGGCCTTATTGTTGTATCTGTTCTGGGTTTTCTTTTTTATGTAGTGGGAGGATTATTGAATGCAACATGTGGAAATGCGACAGAGTTGATAATAGCATTACTTGCTCTTCACCAGAACAAGATAGCAGTGGTGAAGTCTTCTCTTATGGGTTCTGTGCTTTCAAACCTTCTTCTTGTCCTTGGGAGCTCTCTGTTATGTGGAGGCTTAGCAAATCTCAGGAAAGAACAGAAATTTGACAAAGTAAGAAGAGATTATACAGAAAAAAGACACACAAGCTGTTTGATTGTCTGTGGCAGTCAACTCAATACTTACAATTTCCTCACATAACTTTTGGTTTCAACAGAAGCCAGTAGATGTCAACTCCCTACTGCTGTTGCTGGGCTTTATGTGCCTCATGTTGCCTCTTGCGTTCAAATACGCCATCGGCTCTACAGTTGCCTCTTTTGGAGGAAACCCAACTCTCATGCTGTCAAGAATGAGCAGTATCATGATGCTTCTTGCATATGCTGCTTATCTCTTCTTCCAACTGAAAACCCATAGGCACTTATGCGAAGCACAAGAGGTTCTCTGCTTTCTTTTGTGATTCTTTCATTCACATGAGTTCTGTATTCCTTGAAAATATTGTTGAAAGCTAATTTCTGGTGGGGAATTGATCAGGATGAAGATGATGATTTATTGGGTTCTGAAGAAGTGGCCGTGATTGGATTATGGAGTGCATTGGGTTGGCTTGTGGTTATGACCACCATGATAGGCCTGCTATCTGAATATGTTGTTGCTACCATTGAGGTAAGATATACATTCTATTTGATTAAGTTGATTTCAACCTACAGCACTACATCCGAACCATTGATACTAGAAGCTGAAGGTAGCCATGGATGAGGCCCTGGATCCTCCACTTGGGGAGCAAAGAGAACACATCCAAACTTCAGTGTTAGGGCAGGCCTGGGCTAAGCTAAGGATATCAGGGCTGGGCTAGCTTCAAACTGTTGCCCAACCCAGCCCTATTACACCCCTGGATAGAAGTTGTAATGCCATTACGGTCATTACCTAGGCTAGGGTCATTTGGTTGGTATGGACCAGTTCTGTTTCAGTTTCATCGACAGTTTATATGCAAAAATGCATGAGTTGAAAACATGATCCACTAAGAGTGCACCAGTTTTGGTTCGCTTTGGCTTCCATTTCTCATTTTTGCTTACTGTCAGTTTGATCTTGGTGTGACTGTTATTTGGTTTTGGTTTACCTCATAAAGATACACAGAAGTATATCCAAAAAAGTGTGGTTTTCTTCATGAATTAGGCTAGTAATGGTTTATTTACTGGCTTGTATATGCTCGAGTTCAGTTCTTAAATGTGATTCAGTGTTTTATTAGTTTCAGTGCAGTCTAGTTCAGCTTCGGTGTCACATAATTTCCATCCAAAACATGATCCAATAAGCTAATATGGATTCTTGTTCAGCTCAGGCTCGATCTGGTCTTAAAACCCGTTAGACCTTATCTCCATGGTCTTCTTTTGATTGATTGGGTCATTATATCCACAAATTTTGCCCCTTAATTAAAGACATACAATGAAGTCACCTTTCATTACTCCTCCATCTTATATGATTCATGTGATGTCAGAATGATAACAGCTCAATGAATGTCCCTATAACTAATTCAGAGAGTTACTAAGGAGTGTGACCTGCCAATCAGGATGCTTCAGAGTCGTGGAGTATTTCTGTGAGCTTTATCAGCATAATATTGCTACCAATCGTTGGAAATGCAGCAGAACATGCAGGAGCAATCATATTTGCATTGAAGAACAAGTTGGTAAGTATTGCGAATTTTCTTCAAAATGATTATTTAGTTCTCATTCTCATTCTCATTACTTGAATTTACTGATTTAAAACTTGGATATGATGCAGGACATATCTCTGGCAGTTGCTTTGGGTTCTGCAACACAAATTTCCATTTTTGTGGTAAGATATTGATCAATCTCTTAGTCCCTCTTCAGACTCAAAGTTGAAAAACATTCTAACTAAAAATAAATATGGTTCAGGTTCCTTTAAGTGTGCTGGTTGCATGGGCAATGGGCATTCAGATGGACCTTGATTTCAACATCCTTGAGACTGCTTCTCTTGGTTTATCAGTGATAATCACAGCCTTTGCTTTACAGGTATGCCAAAGATAAATTATAAATGCAATCCAATAATTTGACTAATTTATGAGATCAATAGTCACAAAAGAATCTTAACTTGCAGGATGGAACTTCACACTACTTGAAAGGATTCATTCTCTTGCTTTGCTACACTGTCATTGGAGCTTGCTTTTTTGTCCTCAGAAGTGCTCCAGTTAGTAAGTATCTTCTAAACCAGGATTTTTCTGCACAGTACCCTGCAGAAATTTAGTAGTTCTAACCTCACCTGCAAAATGAAATTTTCTTCTGTTAATGACAGATGAAAAAAATGCTCTTGAAATTCGAGCTGAACCATCACTGGAGTAATTTTGGCAGCTTAGTTGGTGAGCATCAGAATTCTACTCTGTATCCATTTAAGTTGTTTGTAATTTGAAGAACAAGCATAACTTACTGATATGGAAAGAAAGAAAATTTGTTGTTGCAGACAATGGCCATTTATGGGATATGAAGAATCTGAATTACAAACCATGATGGAATCCTTTTGAGCCTCTCAATGCATTCTTATGCTTACATTTTAGTTGTGTTTCGCAGTTCAAAACAGTTTCACAGATTACATTTTTTATATCCGTTGAATAGTTCATCTATGAATCAAAAGCCCAAGTGACTACCTCAGTCACTAAAGCCGAGAGAATACTATTAGACCAAAACAATAATGCCTTTGCAGATGGAGTTAGGCATATCTATGCATGAGTCTACCTTGTATTGCTTTCCTTTTGCATTTCTAGGAATCTCTTGTTAGCTACTTCCTCTCTCTCTCTACCAGGTAAAATAGCTCATTGATGAATGAGTGCTTGTTATTTTGTTGTAGGTCTCACAGTATTTTGATGAATAGTTCTAATATCTTGATTAATTTTCCAGTCATTGAATGTGAAGATTTTTATCTCTCCCATGTATTCACTCTCTATTTGTTCTTACTCTCCTTTCAAAGTTTCACCTCTGATTCTCCCAAAAAAGTGAACTCTTACTCTCCCATGTATTCACTCTCTATTTGTTCTTACTCTCCTTTCAAAGTTTCACCTCTGATTCTCCCAAAAAAGTGAACTCTTACTGTCACACCCCACCCGCCGGTTTCGGTTACCCGCCCGACAACCCGTGGAAGTGATCCGTCACAGGATCCACGATTTTAGTCTATCAATAATAATAAATACAATTATAGACAATCAAGAGCAATAAATGTTCAATAAATGAATTAAAAAATTACCGGAGCCCAAACACTCCAATAAAAATAATAAGTGAAAGAATAATGAATTAAAATGAATACGAGTTCAGCTGAAGCAATCAAAAGAGTTATATTATTTTCTTTCCAGTTTCCTTTTCTAAGGCTAAATAATGTTTTTCATGAATCTCTAGAAAGGGTGTCCTTCAGTTCTTCTCCATTTGCTGAGCGAACTATCTAACCACTTTCCGTCTCTGTCCATCAATAGGTGCGATAAGCGCACTCCATGCACTCGCAGGAGCTCCCGCACAAGCTATCTCCATTTTCCATTGCTGGTGCCACATCCTCTTCATACGGGAAGGTTCCTTCATAGGAAACCAGTCCATCTTCCGGCATAATTCCTCCATCTATGCAGGCTAATAAACATATACAAAATAAAGGAGTGAGTTCTGGAGAACTCAATAAGAACAATTACAATTCCCATCAATTATCCAACAAAGCATAATTGCATAAATGATATGAATGAGTGCAAAGTATGAATGATTCTAAGATTCTAACTATGCAAGTCTCTAACAGCTAACATGCTTTAAGATATACACCAGCCTTCCTCTGGGTAAGTCTAGCCACTTTGGTCCGGCAAGGACTGGTTACCTTTGTAGGGATCCTGGGCAAATGGAAGGTCCACACCTGGCTCTCAAACCATGACTGGGGTTAAGTCAACACTTTCTCACCACGACCATTGGTAATGAGTACTGGCGCATGTCGGGGTTTCTAATCCAATGCAAGGTCATACTGGTAACATGCCTACATGAAGTCCAGATACATCCCCTATGGCACCAACCAACTCGGTTCAGTATCCTTCGCAACCTAGGAATGAGAATCCTCACGGATTGGCTACCGTTGTTGGACTCCACTCCTTAACCCTATGGTCATCCACATATTATTGGGGCGGAAGCTCTCATGACTCCTCACGACACCCGGTCCGTTCCTTGACGTCCATGAGCCCAACTCTAACATATGCAACACTACCATTTATATGACTAACAGTGGACCAATGTCACATCACTGTCATCACGGGGCATCCGGTTTCAATCCCCCTATAGAAAGGGTAGTAGCATGTGGGGTTCCTAGCCATGCAATTCTAGACTCTACCTAAGAATGTCATCCAATAGTCATGACAGTGCTGGAGACATCAGCAGGCATGTGTCCCATTCCATAGCCTTCTGATATCTCAAGCTAAGATATCCCAAAGGAATACCTCATCCATCAGAACCTCACACTATGCATCATCAGTATATCACAATCATAACCAACAAAGTATATATGTAAACAAGACAAACAACGGAATATAACATGATCAGATGTAATACATGCTACGAAGCATATATAATGAAAGACTAATGCTAACAGACACTGGACTAGCATGTTTAAGTCTATTCATAAAAATAGGATTGAATGTCTTTACCTGCATATAAGTAAACTGTCCGTAAAAAGAGATCCGTAAACTATTACAAGACTTTCTTTTCAAACAGAGAATACCTAAACACAAGGTTAGAATAATGTATAAGTTAATTGAATCAAAGTGGATCAAAACCAAAAGTCATTTGGTCACTGTTTACCAGCCAGTCGCTTGGGCCGATCGCGTTAGGTTGAGCGACCGCCACTAGTGACCGCCCCAAAAACAGAGAGTTTCAATCCGAAACTCAAGCTTCTGATCATCCGTTTTCAATCCGGATTTCGAGTGATCATGGCCTAAGTCTCGAATCTAACACTCCTATAGCCAATGGGTGAAAGGAAACCTAACAATCACCATCATTAGATTACCCAAAACTCTCCCCTTGACTGGATTATCCTTTTCACGAAATCAGGGTTTCATTTTTGGATGAATCACCTCAAGTAGATTGGAAAGAGAGTTACAATCGATCAAAAGGGTAACCACCATGATGAGGGGATGAGTTAACTCGAAATTGAAAGACAAAGGAGATAAAGGATGAAGGGTGAATCCATTACCTCACTCCGAATAAATAGGGAAGGACTGATCTTCAGATCACTGCCAGCACTTTAAATCCGCTTTCGGCATTTCTCCGCAGCCGTCTAACCTCAAAAAATGGTAACCACGAATAAAATATTCGTAAATTGGATGAGGGTTACCTTTTATAGAAGTCAGGGAACAAAATAGGGCAAAACCCGAAACAGACCGGGCGATCGCTTGGTTTGATCAACCGCCCCCATGTATTTTGCCATACAAGAGTGCTTTTGCTAGGGGGTTGATATCCAAGTACAACCTAGCCCTAAAGAAGAGATGGGGGAGATCTTACCTTCATTCCGGACATCTCCAAACATCGTTTGCCTTCCAGAAGACCAACTACCAAGCAAGGCAGGCTCTTCAGACAGGGGATCCAGATCCATGGGTTCAGGGTATGGATCATGGACTTCTATCCGGACACTCCACAAATTTACCCGACTAGACCTTCGGGTTCTCGGACCTGCAATACGGATCTTGGGTTAGAAATATGGGGGTTGTTACACTTACCCCTGCTTCTCTCCTAATATGTTAAAATGATCAAATTATCAGTTGTTATAAGATAGAGAAGATATATTAAAAACAATGAAGAAAATTAGGAGATGAATCGAACTCTTTTTATTGGATTGTTTGCATTACATATTTATAGTAAAAATAGCATCTTCTCTGATATAGAAATATCAGAGTCATACAAGAAAATATAATATATGATATTAAAATTGATTCTTACACACGATAAGATAATCTTGATATGGGGCGATAGATTTTTGCCCATGACAAAATGTAAATAGAATGGAAACATTGACTTCCAATATTGTGAGTTGAGGTGGCTGTGATTTTCAACTAATATGAAAATGTGGATCACCAAAATTACATGATGAGTTGGCTGAGGTCTTTAGCTAGAAGTTACACATTTCGGTATTATCTCTTTGGAGGTGATGGACATCCACAATCAATATTATGTATAATACTTTCTCTTTGATGTCCATCAATAAATAATGTATCTGGTTAAAACCTTATTAAGAAAAAATTATGTGAAAAAAAATATTGGTGAAGGAAAAATAGTATACATTTCTAAATAATACATACTGCTGGTTGTCTTATTAAAAACATTACCAAAAAAATCCAATGAAACAAAACTTTAGTGATGAGAAAAAGAGTGCAACACATATTATACTCTCCCTGGTTATAATATCATTGGTGATAACAGCATTGAACATCTTTGAGTCTAAACACTCTAATTTCATATACCAGCTCCTCAAAATTTGAAGTATGCAATGCTTCATTAAATAAATCTATCAAATCATTACTTGGAAGAATTTGTTAAAAATTGATTTTATCATTTTGTTGAAAATCACGAATAAAAAAGATTTTTGGTATAGATGTTTCAATCTATTTCCTTTGATGTATCTAGTTGTATACTATGAACAAGAAATATTAGTGTCTCAGTTGCACTAAGATATGATACTTCAAGACTAATAAATTTTTCATTGTTTTCATGGGATTGAAATGGATCTCTATTTATATTTTATAACTATCGGAGTGTTCAATGAATATACTTTATCCATGTAAAATCACTTCAAAATTTTATGTATATTTGATTGATGAACAAGTATTTCATTTTTCAAATGTGATCAAATATTTCATTTGTCAAATGCTCAATTTACAAGCCAAGACAAAACTTTATTTGTTTAAGATATTTTATTTCAACTTTTTTCAAATAATCCACTGCTTTTTTAAACTCTTCAGAAGTTTTGATGATATTTAAGTCATTAATATATATACTTATTATAATAAAATTATATCTATATTTTTTTACTAAAAATACAAGGGCAAATAGGGTCATTTTTGTATCATTATTTTAACAAATATTCACTGAAGCGATTATACTACATACGCTCTAATTGCTATAATCCATATGATGATTTTTAAAGCTTTATTGAACAAATTTTTTGGGAATATTTATGTGCTTCAGGTATTTTAAATCATTTAAATATTTTCATCTAAATTTCGCACTTAAGTGAGCCATGTAAATAGACTATAATAACATTCATTAGATGCATGTTAAAATTTTCATATACTACTAAACTAATAAAATATCTAAAGGTGATTCCATCCATCACATGAAAATATTTTTTTTTATATTATCAATGTCAGGCCTTTGCAAAAACTCTTGTGTCACAATTCATGTTTTATAATTTGTTTTTATTTTATATTCGCACAAATACCAATTTATACCCCCATTGGCTTTCCACCTTCAGATGTTTGAACTATAAGTTCAAAAAAAATATTTTTTCAAGTCATTGCATTTTTTTTTTTTTGACCAATAATTTATTCATTTACATTCATTAATAGATTTAGGTTCAAGATCCTCATTGTGTTTCATTATGTGCAAAAATGTTATCAACAACTATATCTTTTCGATTCCATCTTTTCCTATAGTAACATAACTAATCGAGATATTTTTATTTTATTATTTTCAGATACCTGGACATCTCATCGGATTTTATGAAAAATTATGTTTGCAAAATTTTCATGAGCAATTGTCAACACATTATGATCTTCTTGACCATTAGCTTATTTCCCTTTTCTAAGATTTTTATCCTTGGAATCGATTGATCTTCTACGTTTTAAATGTGATTTAGTTTCATTTGCATTGATGGATTGTTTTGTTAGGACATCAATCCAAATTTGAGTATTTACCACTGAAATATAAGATTTAGTAATTCTTGATATGTAATAAAAGCATTTGACATTTGATTTAATATTTTGTAAATGAATTATTTTTTGAACTTCATGTTCACATTGCTTAATGCGATGATATAAATGAGATAATGATAATACATTCCAATTAATCTCTTTTTCCAACTGTTTATTCTCTCTCCCTGAGCAAACATTCAAATGGTTTTTAATAAATTATTATATAATTTCAAAATTTTCAAATATGTGGAATCAAGTAACTATGCACTCTTTAGGCTTTACTACTTTTTCACGAAAACAAAATCTCTTTTTGTTATATCTTTAAATACATATTACAAAAGAGAGTTTGGAAGAATTAGAAGATCACTCTTTAAAAAAAAATTTGTAATGAAAAAAAGATCACAAACCAAAAATGGTGTGAGACCCTAAAAGAAAATAATTGGTGGGGATCCAAGATTTTTTAATCCACTTCTTCATTGTCTAGGCAGCAAGGTTCTCGCATATAGTTTGGTTAGTGATTAATGAACCTTTGTTTGTTACTGTGCCAATATCTTTCACATGGTCTTTAGATTGTGACATTTTAGAAATTCAACAACTATAATTAGGAGAAAGAAAATATCGCAATCACTAGAGTTTTAAAATACATATATCACGATATGAAGATTATATGAATATCAAATAAAATTTTATGAGTATTAGACCTAAAAAAACTTTCTAATTTTATCAAAGACTACTCTCATCCACCCAAAAAAAAAAAAAAAAATCTTCAACTCTAATATATAGATATCTTGAGTAACAATTTCATTCAGCCCGTCTAGCTCAGTTGGTAGAGCGCAAGGCTCTTAACCTTGTGGTCGTGGGTTCGAGCCCCACGGTGGGCGTTACCATGTTGAGATGGCCGAGTTGGTCTAAGGCGCCAGATTAAGGTTCTGGTCCGAAAGGGCGTGGGTTCAAATCCCACTCTCAACAAATATTTTTTTTAAATGAATCCCTTTTCTGTCGGAGTGTGATAATTTTTTTCACTTGTCCCAAATCTCATGGGGTTCCAAACTAATAATGGAATTTATGATTTCTCTTGGTTAGTGGTGAATGAATGATTATCATTTGCAAAAACAAGCAATAAAAATCCTTTAGAACGTAATGCTAGATTCACCATTATCTAGAGAGATAAGACCTAGCCTTTTTTTTATTTCTTATCAAGGTTCTTGCAACCAGAAATTCGTACAATCAAGGTTTCAGCACATCCTAGAAGGCTGATTTCTACTTCTATTATTAACATAAAATACTTCTGATCCAACTAGTGAAACCTTCATTCCATAAGCAATCAAAGAAGATACAGATATGTAAAGAGAGAAATAGATACTGATGTAAAAGAATGATGTTTAAATGAGAACAAATAGCATACTGGAAGTGGAAGATGGAATGTTGGGTAATCGTATCATAAATTCTTAAAATTACAAAAAATCAAATTGCAATATAATTATATAGATTTGTTTTTTTATTTCCTTTTCTGGTCTTTTAGTGGAAGTTAGTTTGATTATGTTAGGAGGGGTGGGGTTTCGTTCTCTTTTTTTCCTTTGTTTGCTTGATTTGTTTGGGTTTTGCCTTTGTGTTTTTTTAGCTTCTTTAGGAATTTTTGGTAGGCAGAAAGGAAGGAGTGGAGATGCAAGAAGAAAAGATTTGAAGGGATCTTCAAGCTTAATTAAGAAGTTCTCGTAGGGTTTGTATAATTTAGAAGAAGTTATGCATAGGTCACCTTTGTGAGGCTTAAACTATTGTTAAGTCCCATTAGTGCAAAAAATTATGTCTACGTCCCAAACCAACTAACACCATTTGAGAGGTGTTAAGTTTGTTCGTAAAATGACATATTGAGGTTCAACAAACTCTCAGTTTCCAAAGGGAAAGAGCCATGAGATGTTAATTGGTTTGGGATCTATATGTAATTTTTTGCACTAATGAGACCTATTGGGAAATGCCATGTCAGCATTGCCAAATCAGTCTCCATTAGTTTTTTATGATAACAAATACAAATTACTAATGTCTATATTAACATGTGTCCAACTCATTACTAAAGTGGACCAATTCCAACTCATTGGACCAAACTCATTGGATGATCAAGCCCAAGTCAAGATCAAACAATCTTTGACAAAGAATCAAAGTCAAGATGAATATCAAATTCAAAGCACAAGAAGATATGAAAATCAAGTCAAGATCAAGACTTAGATGAATTTATGACTTAGGACACATTCATATACACTCATGTGTAATCACATTTAATTATATGCATATCATGTCACTAGACTGACCTATGACATATTAAGAAAGTGTATGAGACTTAGGGTTGACCAAAAAGACCAAAAACCCAAGCAAAGTCCAAGTCCCAAACATGATTGGGACTTTGTGATGCACCAACGGACACCCTACTGCTCTAGTCAGTGAGTGATCCCCCAAAGAACAAATATTGGAAAACCAACCTCCCCACGGTAACATAATGATGAACAAGATACATAAACAATGAGATCAATATAAGCGAAGAGAAACAATATTTTTAACGGAAGAATGATACCAATATAAAAATAATAAAATGTAAGTGTACGGAAATCACTCCACGACTACAGCATAATGTAGCTGGATAAATGCACTTCAACCGATTCTCAAACCTAAGGAAGAAAGAAGTAATAAAACTAATCTAGAGTGTGATCTCTTTATAAAGCCACGAAGAACAAATATTGAGAAAACCAACCTCCCACATACACAATAACATAATCATGAACAAGATATAATCAATGTAATATAATATAAACAATGAGATCAATATAAGCAGAAGAGAAACAATATACTTAGAGTGCAGAAAAGAATGATACCAATATATAAATAATAAAAATGTAAAGTGTGCGGAAAATCACTCCACGACTACAGCATAAATGTAGCTGGAACAAAAGAAATATTACATCCTAGCCAAACACAGTTAGACAAGCCCTAGGTATGACAATCAATAATCCGGGAAAGTGTCAAAGGGCACCATCGAAAATATCCCATACTATTCCCACTGATGTCCAAGGACAGAAATGTCAAAAGGACACTTCCCAATCCCAAATCATACCTAATCAATCACATTCCCAATTCAGTCATAACATACACAATCGATATCTCATCATATAAGAAAGATGCATATAAACATGATCAATCGCATATGTAGATAACAAGAATAAGTATTCATAATAACAAAAGAATACATGAACATGGTACTACTGTACTTGAAGTACTACAACAGTAATATAATATTAAGAAAATATGTAGTGAATCTAAGAAATTCCCAAAATAGAAACTAAGATTCATGCAATCTATGTTATTATGGAAACAATTGTCCTTACCTTAAATAGATTCGAAGATATTCCGAAGATCAAAGAAATCAAGTCCAAAGTTAGCAAATCAACCCTAGACAAGCATAGATACAACATCAGGAGAGAAACCTAGAAAATTGGAAGTCGAACGGATTAAATCGGACTAAAGCATCAATGTTGTCCACAGCTGGCTGATTGGCTGGTTGACTGATCCAGTAGACCAAGTGAACAGTAATCGTAGCCAACACTAAAATTTTGATTTGAAACCATACTTCCGGAATTCAAAAGGAATCTAAGGAACAGTAAACTAAGACTATCTAGCAAAGATTAAGCATCAAACAAGGATCAAAACATGGACTTTCTATTTTGATCAACATCATGGTATTCAATGAAAAAAAAAACACCATGAATGCAAAGGAGAATGAAGGATCATGTCAAGGGGATCATAATCAAAAGATCAGAGATGAAAACTAACATATAATCAGATCTAGTATACTAGAGAAATCAGATTAGAAGAATGATCATGCTTTCATGAAGAGAATCATATAATCATGGCTAGAATCAAGTATGTGAATCATAGCATTCATTGAATGAATGGAGATTCATTCTAACTTGAAGAAGACTGTAGAAGAGGTGTTTGCAAGGTTGCAATACCTACTTCACAATCACAATAGCAAGAACAAGATCAAACAAGAGTAAATCAAAGAGAAAACAAGAGATTACTAACCTTGAAGATGATCTTGAGGAAATAAACTATAGATCTTCAAAGTGTCCTTCAGAATCACCAAGGAGAGGCTTTGGAGGAGGTTTCCCACGTCCACAATAGGTTATGCCAGCAAGGGAGACTTTAGAATACGAAGTGTACTTAAATAGAACAACAAAAGACCTAAAAGCAAGATTTTCTCGGATCTTATAAATCAGCTGGCTGACTGGCTGGTGGACTGGGTATTAGACCTAAAAAATCTTTATAGTTTTACCGAAGACTACTCTCATCCATACAAAAAAAAAAAAAAAAAAAAAATTCTTCAACTCAAATGTATAGATATCTTAAGTAAAAACTTCATTCAGCCCGTCTAGCTCAGTTGGTAGAGCGCAAGGCTCTTAACCTTGTGGTCGTGGGTTCGAGCCCCACGGTGGGCGTTACCATGTTGAGATGGCCGAGTTGGTCTAAGGCGCCAGATTAAGGTTCTGGTCCGAAAGGGCGTGGGTTCAAATCCCACTCTCAACATATATTTTTCTTCGTGGGGTTCCAAACTAATAATGGAATTTATGATTTTTCTTGGTTAGTGGTGAATGAATGATCATCATCCGTAGAAACAAGCAATGAAAATCCTTTTGAACATAATGCTATATTCACCATTATCTATAGAGATAAGACCTACCTTTTTTTAATTTCTTATCAAGGTTCCTGCAACAAGAAATTCGTACAATCAAGGTTCCGGCACATCCTAGAAGGCTGATTTCTACTTCTATTATTAACATAAAATACTTCTGATCCAACTAGTGGAACCTTCATCCCATAAGTAGTCAAAGAAGATAAGATATGTAAAGAGAGAAATAGATACTGATGTAAAAGAATGATGTTTAACTGTGAACAAATAGCATACTGGAAGTGGAAGATGGAATGTTGGGTAATCGTATCTCAAATTCTTACAATTACAAAAAATAAAATTGCAGTATAATTATATAGATTTGTTATTTATTTCTTTCTTGGTCTTTTAGTGGTAGTTATTTTGATTCTGTTAGAAGGGGTGGGGTTTCGTTCTCTTTTTTTCTTTGTTTGTTTGATTTGTTTGGGTTTTGCCTTAGTGTTTTTTAGCTTATTTAGGAATTTATTTTTGGTAGGCAGAAAGGAAGGAATGGAGATACAGGGAGAACAGATTTCAAGGGATCTTTAAGCTTAATTAAGGTTTGGATAATTTAGAAGAAGTAATGCATAGGTTGCCTTTGTGAGGCCTAAACTATTGTTAGGTCCCATTAGTGCAAAAAATTATGTCTAGGTCCCAAACCAACTAACACCATTTGAGAGGTGTTAAGTTTGTTCATGAAATGACATATCGAGGTTGAACAAACTCTCAATTTCCAAAGGGAAAGAGCCATGAGATGTTAGTTGGTTTGGGATCTATATGTAATTTTTTACACTAATAAGACCTATTGGAAAATGCCATGTCAGCATTGCCACATCAACCTCTATTAGTTTTGATGACAACAAATACAAATTACTAATGTTTACATTAAGTTGTGTCCTACTCATTTACTATAGTGGACCGATTCCAATTCATTGGACTAAACTCACATGATGATCAAGCTCAAGTCAAGATCAAGCAATCTTGGACAAAGAATCAAAGTCAAGATGAGTATCAAGTTCAAACCACAAGAAGATGTGAAGATCAAATCAAGATCAAGACTTAGATGAATTTAGGACTTAGGACATATTTACATACACTCATATGTAATCACATTTTAATTATATGCATATCATGTCACTAGACTAACCTAAGACATATTAGGAAAGTGTATGAGGCTTAGGATTGACAAATAAAAACCAAAAATCCAAGCAAAGTTCAAGTCCCAAACTTGACCGGGACTTTGTACTGCAAACGGAGGTCCGTCTAGTCATAGAGTGCTAGACAGAATTTTCGTCTGGTCCTGATATAAGCCCAACGGCTATATTTTAATGGATACCAATTGAGATGGAGCTCTGGCTGATCAGACGGACGTCCGTTTGGTCAGACAAAGCTTTGTCTGGACTAAAATTTAACTAAAGTTTTCTATCCATTGGGAGGTTGGGCCAAGCAATTGAATGACTTCTTTATAAGCCCAACTACCCCCATTTGAGAGGATCTATCCCATCTACTGAGCTATTACTATCTCACAACTCTCAAAGCTATCATTTGGTGAACTAGCATTGATTACTTGCCTTCCAACTCCATCCAACTTTGAAGGACATCCCAAAGTAGTCAAGCAAGTTCATTGGAGTCAAGCTTGGAGTTATTGAAGGCCATTGGGACTTCTTAGTTGTGCATCTCATATCTTGGGCATTCATTCATCATTGCATCACACTCACATAGAGGGTAAAATGTCACTCCCCTTGTTAGGTAATATCATTCACTCTTCAAATTGTATTGATTGTTCAATTCTAGTCTATGTTGATTAGAATTGGTAGAGGATGCTATTGCCTTACTTAGAACAAAGATTGTAAAGGGTGCTCTTGCCCTAGTAACTATAGATTGCAAAGGGTTTGATTTCTACCCATTGTATTAAAAGAGAATCACTAGTGGAATACTCTCTTGAGGCCAAGAGAGTAGTGGACGTAGACTTGTAAAGTCAAACCATTATAAATACTTGTTTTGTGGATTGATTGCATTATTTAATTATATTTGAAATACACAATTTACTTTGTTTTTGCAATTAAACCAAAAAAATTAGGCAAGTCCACTAGTTAAAACCTATTCAACCCTTTCTAAGTTATATTAACGATTGATATGAGAGCAGTAGCTCAAATTGAGATTGAAATCAATCTCTAAAAGAATAAAAGATCATGGCATCATCATCCAACCAATAATCTTCAAGACCCAAAGGACATAACCTATAGGCCTCCATATTTTGATGGAGAAATGTTTGCTTATTGGAAAACTAGGTTTGAAGATATTGTATGTGTTATTGACAGAGATGTTTGGGACATAATTACATATAGACCCAATGAGATTACCATGTTTGATAAAGATTTTAACAAAATACCCAAACCAATGACCAAATGGGATGGAGCCGACAATGGCAAATCCCAAGCAAACCACAAAGCCAAAATGCTTCTACAATGTGCCTTAAGTGAGAAGGTATACAATAGATGTGATACTTGTAAGAATGCTAAGAAAATTTATGACAAATTAGTTGTTACCTATGAAGGAACCAACCAAATAAAAAAAATATGAATTTGGATGTTCATATGCTTCAATATGAAAACTTTAAGATGTTAGAAGATGAGAATATAACTTCTTTATTTACTAGATTCACTAACATTGTTAACAAGTTTTATAGTTTTGGTAAGGATTTTGCTAATGAGGATGTGACAAGAAGAATCATAAGAGTTCTTCCACCTTCATGGAGACCCAAGAAAACTGCAATACAAGAACTGAAAAATTTAGAAAATATCACACTTGATGACTTTATGGGATCCCTACTTGCACATGAGCGGAGCTTGAGGAAGACAAGAGATATGAAGAAAGTCACTCAAAAGAACCAAAGAAGAAGTCAATTGCTCTTAAAAGCTCCACCAAGAAGGATGATGAACCTAGTTGATTCAACATGGAACCAATAAGATCTAACCAAGTTGGACCCATGTAGGCATGGAGACCAATGCATATCTTTTCCTTCTTATATAGGTTTGCTTGATGAACACCCAAAGAAATGAATGGTACATTGATAGCGGTTGTTCCAAGCACATGACGTCAAATCCAAAGCTCTTCACAAAGCTTAGATCATATGATGGAAGAGGCATCACTTATGGAGATAATAAAAAAGGAAAGATAATTGGTGTTGCTACGCAATCCTATTCGTCCTCTCAACCGGATGAACCTGCAAGAATGAGCTCGACCGAGGAGGTCGAGTGTCACCTCCGACAATCTAGTTAGGAATCTCTCCAATTAAGGAAGACAATAAAGCAATGAACAATAAAGTTTAGAGTAGTGATAGCTCTATTCAGTGTATCTTTCTCTTTTGCTTACTCGCATTTTTATAAGATTCTTTGGACTTTTCAATGTTGGAGTTCATCTCAAACTTGATATTTGTTCGGACTCCAATACGAACTCTAGTAGTAGAGTTTATATCAAAGTAGGGTAGATCGGTGTGTATCATTCTATGATTATGAATCTAACACACATAACCGCCACTTGTCTTCCAGAATTTTCTTTATGAACCGACCATGGGTAATCCGATCATGGTTTGGTTTATAATATGGTCCGACCAATACTGGTTCGAACTTAGTAATTATTCCTTTATCGGCATTGATCAAGTTAATATTAGAGGTACTTCTATATTAGAGGTACTTCTATCTCAAATGTATATTTAGTTGATAAACTATCATATAATTTGCTTAGTGTAAGTCAATTGTGTAGTATAGGCTATAAAGTTGCATTTGATGTTTTTTGTTGTCATGTGAAAGATATGAATAACTAATTGTAAAAGGTATTAGGAGAGATAACATATATACTTGTATTTTTAATGAATCATCTCATAATATAACTTGTCTTATGTCACATGAAGAAACTCTTATTTGGTATAGAAAACTAGGTCACATCAATATGAAGTTAATTGAGACCATTGCATCAAAGAATCTAGTTAGGAATCTTTCAATAATAAAGTTTGATAAAAACTATTTTTGTGATGCATACCAAAAGGGAAAACAAACCAAAGTATCTTATAAGTCCAAGAACATAGTCTCCACTAGTAGACCACTAGAATTTCTTCACATGGACTTATTTGGACCGATTCTCATAACTAGCCTTAGTGATAAACACTATACATTTGTCCTTGTAGATGACTACTTAAGGTATACATGTACTTTATTTCTGATACATAAAGATGATGTATTTGAAGAATTCACCATTCTTGTTAGGAAAATTCAAAACAAGAAAGGATACCTCATAACCACCATTCAAAGTGACCATGGGAGGGAATTTGACGACAACAACTACTTCGGAGAGTTTTGTGATAAAGAAGGCATAACTCATAACTTTTTCGCCCCTAGGACCCCCAATCAAATAGAGTAGTGGAAATGAAGAATAGATCACTCCAAAAAATGGCTAGAACCAAGCTTAGTGAATTCTCAATGCCAAAATATCAGCACGCGATGCTTGAATTATGTTTTAATTAGAAAATTCTAAACAAAACGCCAATGAACCATGGAAAGTGAATTCTCAATGCCAAAATATCTTCCGAGTGGCGAAAGCTGAAGCCAAAATGAGATAAAATCAAAGCTTACAGCGATGTCTTGAATCACTGAATTCTAATTAGAAAACCCCCTCAAAAGAGCGCCGAACCAAACGTAGGGAAACAACGAAGAAGACGGAGGGAAGAGAGGCCTCTCCAAACCCCCGGAAACCCGGAAGAAGACGGAAGAGACGGGGGGAAGGGTAAGGCCAAGCAAGTAGGCAACCGCGAAAGGCGGGGAGAAGACGGAGGTGAAGAGACGAAGGGAAGGGAGGAACCGGCGAGGTGCGCGGGAAGGTTGATGTTTCCGGAAAATCGGAAAAGTTGTAATTTTGATATCGCCCCCTTTTAATTCGCCCTTTCTGGGAATTCGCCATGATATGAACTTTATCACAATAAAGAACTTAAGGTTGATCACTTCCAAATATTTGGATGTAAATGCACTATATTGAACACTAAGGACCCTAAAGGAAAACTTTGATGAAAAAGTTGATGATGGAGTTTTCTTTGGATATTCCCAAAATAGTAGGGCATCTAGAGTGTTAAATAAAAGAAGCTTAGTTGTTCAATGAATGTCACATGTGATGTATCTCCACCTAAGGATGAATATAAACATCTAATTGGTGAGGATGATGATGGGAGGGTTGAATATGTCATTAGAGAAAAAGTGAACAACTTATCTCTAAAAGAACCTAAAAATGATCACATAGATGGTGGGACCCCCTCTCAAGAGTTACCTAAGGAGGTAGTCCCATTGGAAAACCATCCCTTTGAACAAGTCATAGGTGACTTAGGTCAAGGAATCTAAATTAGATCAAGAATTCAAAATTTCTGCAATTATGTTGCAATGAAAGAGGCCCTAACCAATAGTTATTAGATCATTGCCATGCAAGAAAAGTTAAATCAATTTGAAATAAATGATGTTTGGAAACTCATTTAAAGACCCCGAGACTATACCATCATAGGCACCAAATGGGTATTTAGAAACAAGCTTGATGAGGAATGGTCAAGTCATTAGAAATAAGGCAAGGTTGGTGGCCCAATGGTATAATCAATAAGAAGGAATTGACTTTGATGAGACTTATGCACCCGTAGCCCAATTGAAATTTATAAGAATACTAATAGCATTTGCATGCTATAAGAATTTCAAGTTATATCAAATAGATGTTAAAAGTGCATTCTTAAATGGATTCATTATGGAGGAAGTTTATATTGCACAACCTCCGAGATTTGAAGACTCTGCCTACCCCAACCATGTCTTCAAACTTAAGAAGGCTCTTTATGGATTAAAACAAGCTCCACGAGCTTGGTATGAAAGATTAAACAAATTTCTGGTCCAAAAGGTATTCTTAATGGGTAAGGTAGACACTACATTATTTGTAAAGTATAAAAAAACTGACATTATTATTGTGAAAATATATGTGAATGGTATCATTTTGGTGCTGCAAATGTATCTTTATGTCATGAGTTTAGTACTTGTATAAGAAATGAATTTTTAAATTTCTTTCTTGGTTTGCAAATTAAACAAAATGAAAATGATATCTTCATTAGTCAAACTAAGTACATCAAAAAACTCATAAAGAAATTTGATGTGACATCTCAAAAGATTAGTGTGACACCCATGAACACATCTTTGAAATTATCAAAAGATGAGGATGAGAAGCCTTTTGATACCACTAAGTATAGAGGTATGATCGGAAGCCTTCTATACTTAACGGCTAGTAGACCGGACATCATGTTTAGTGTTTGTGCTTGTGCAATATATCAAACCAATCCTAAACAATCTCATGCTTGTGCCGTAAAGAGAATATTCAAATATTTGAAAGGTACATCAAACTTAGGCTTATGGTACCTTAAGGGTCAAGAATTTGACCTACTAAGTTTTTTGGATGCCGACTTTGCCGGTTGTCATGTTGACCGGAAGAGCACAAGTGGCACATGCCACTTGCTTGGACCATGCCTAGTGTCATAGTTTAGCAAGAAACAAAATTGTATTGCTCTTTCGACAACCGAGGCGGAATACATTGCAGCCGGTAAGTTAAATAAGTCTATGGGATTATGCACTTCAGTTTGAATAACATGAACAAACATTCAAATGGTTTTTAATAATTGAATACATAACATCAAAATTTTCAAATATATGGAATCAAGTAACTACATACTCTTTAGGCTTTACTACTTCTTCATGAAAACAAAATCTCTTTTTGTTATATCTTTAAATACATATTTACCAAAGAGAGGCTTGGAAGAATTAGGAGATCACTCTTTAAAAAAAAATTGTAATGAAAAAAAGGTCACAACCCAAAAATGGTGTGAGACCATAATAGAAAATAATTTGTGAGGATCCAATATTTTTTAATCTACTTCTTTATTGTTTAGGCAACAAGGTTCTCGCATACAGTTTGGTTAGTGATTAATGAACCTTTGTTTGTTACTGTGCCAATATCTTCCACATGGTCTTTAGATCGCGACATTTTAGAAATTCAACAACTATAATTAGAAGGAAAATGTCGCAATCACTAGAGTATTAAAATACATATATCACGATATGAAGATTATATGAATATCAAATAAAATTTTATGGGTATTAGACCTAAAAGAAGACTTTCTAGTTTTACCAAAGACTGCTCATCCACAAAAAAAATAAAAAATAAATGATTCTCCAAATCTAATATATAGATATTTTGGGTAAAAATTTCATTCAGCCCGTCTAGCTCAGTTGGTAGAGCGCAAGGCTCTTAACCTTGTGGTCGTGGGTTCGAGCCCCACGGTGGGCGCTCTCATGTTGAGATGGCCGAGTTGGTCTAAGGCGCCAGATTAAGGTTCTGGTCCGAAAGGGCGTGGGTTCAAATCCCACTCTCAACATATATTTTTTTTAAATGAATTCCTATTCTGCCGGATAAATTTTTTCACCTGTCCCAAATCTTGTGGGGTTCCAAACTAATAATGGAATTTATGATTTCTCTTGGTTAGTGGTGAATGAATGATCATCATCGGCAGAAACAAGCAATGAAAATCCTTTGGAACATAATGCTAGATTCACCATTATCTAAAGAGATAAGACCTAGCTTTTTTTTTATTTCTTATCAAGGTTCCTACAACAAGAAATTCGTACAATCAAGGTTCGGCACATACCTGGAAGTGAAAGATGGAATGTTGGGTAATCGTATCACAAATTCTTACAATTACAAAAAATCAAATTGCAGTATAATTATATAGATTTGTTTTTTATTTCTTTTTTGGTCTTTTAGTGGAAGTTAGTTTGATTCTTTTAGGAGGGGTGGGGTTTCGTTCTTTTTTTATTGCTTGATTTGTTTGGGTTTTGCCTTTGTGTTTTTTAGCTTGTTTAGGAATTTTTGGTAGGCAAAAAGAAGGAGTGGAGATGCAGGGAGAAAAGATTTCAAGGGATCTTCAAGCTTAATTAAGGAGTCCTCGTAGGGTTTGGATAATTTAGAAGAAGTTATGCATAGGTCGCCTTTGTGAGGCCTAAACTATTGTCAAGTCCCATTAGTGCAAAAAATTATGTCTAGGTCCCAAACCAACTAACACCATTTGAGAGGTGTTAAGTTTGTTCGTGAAATGACATATCAAGGTTCAACAAATTCTCAATTTCCAAAGGGAAAGAGCCACAAGATGTTAATTGGTTTGGGATCTATTTGTAATTTTTTGCACTAATGAGACCTGTTGGGAAATGCCATGTTAGCATTGCCATGTCAACATTGCCAAATCAGCCTCCATTAGTTTTTTATGATAACAAATACAAATTACTAATGTCTATATTAACCTGTGTTCAACTCATTACTAAAGTGGTCCGATTCCAACTCATTGGACCAAACTCACTGGATGATCAAGCCCAAGTCAAGACCAAGCAATCTTCGACAAAGAATCAAAGTCAAGATGAATATCAATTTCAAAGCACAAGAAGATGCGAAGATCAAGTCAAGATCAAGACTTAGATGAATTTTTGACACATTCATATACACTCATGTGTAATCACATTTAATTATATGCATATCATGTCGCTAAACTGACCTAGGACATATTAAAAAGTGTACGAGGCTTAGGGTTGACCAAAAAGACCAAACACCCAAGCAAAGTCTAAGTCCCAAACTTGACTGGGACTTTGTGTTGCAGACTGACGTCCGTGATCCGTCTAGTCACAGAGTGCTAGACAGAATTTTCGGTCGGGTTCGATATAAGCCCAATGGCTATATTTTAACCGATACCAATTGAGACAAAGCTCCGTTTGGTCAGATGGAACTCCATCTTTACTAAAATTTGAGTGAAATTTTCTATTTGTTAGGAGTTTGGGCCAAGCAATTGAATGACTTATTTATAAGCCCAACCACCCCCATTTGAGAAGATCTACCCCATCTACTGAGCTATTAGTACCTCACAACTCTCGAAGCTATCATTGATTACTTGCCTTCCAACTCCATCAAACTTTGAAGGACATCCCAAAGTTGTCAAGTAAGCTCATTGGAGTCAAGCTTGGAGTTATTGAAGGCCATTGGGACTTCTTAGTGGTGCATCTCATATCTTGGGCATTCATTCCTCATTGCATCACACTCACACAAGGGGTAACGTGTCACTCTCCTTGTTAGGTAATATCATTCACTCTTCAAATTGTATTGATTGTTCAATTCTAGTCTAGGTTCATTAGAATTGGTAGGGGGTGATTTTGCTCTACTTAGAAAAAAGATTGTAGAGATTGTTTTTGCCCTACTTAGAACAAAGATTATAAAGGGTGTTATTGCCCTAGTAAATATAGATTGTAAAGGGTTTGATCTCTATCCATTGTATTGAAAGAGAATCACTAGTGAAATCCTCTTTTTGAGGCCAAGAGGGGAGTGGACATAGACTTTTAAAGTCGAACCACTATAAATACTTGTCTTGTGGATTGATTGCATTATTTAATTATTTTTGAAATATACAATTTACTTTGTATTTGCAATTAAACAAAAAAATTAGGCAAGTCCACTAGTTACAACCTATTCACCCCCCTCTAAGTTGTATTAACAATTGGTATCAGAGTAGGAGCTCAAATTGAGATATAAATTAATCTTTAAAAGAATAAAAGATCATGGCATCATCATCCAACCAATTCTCTTCAAGACCCAAAGGACTTAATACCTCTAGGCCTCCATATTTTGATGGAGAAAAGTTTTCTTATTAGAAAACTAGGTTTGAAGATATTGTATGTGCTATTAACGAAGATGTTTGGGTTATAATTATATATAGACCCAATGAGATTACCAAGTTTGATAAAGATTTTAACAAAATACCCAAACCAAGGACCAAATGGGATGGAGCCGACAAGGTCAAATCCTAAGCAAACCACAAAGACAAAATGCTTCTATAATGTGCCTTAAGTGAGAAGGTATACAATAAATGTGATACTTGTAAGAATGCTAAGAAAATTTATGACAAATTAGTTGTTACCTATGAAGGAACCAACCAAATAAAAAAGATGAAGTTGAATGTTCACATGCTTCAATATGAAAACTTTAAGATGTTAAATGATGAAAATATAACTTCTTTATTTACTAGATGCACTAACATTGTTAACAAATTGCATAGTCTTGGTAAGGATTTTGTTAATGAGGATGTGACAAGAAGAATCTTATAGTTCTTCCACCTTTATGGAGACTCAAGAAGACTGCAATACAAGAAGTGGGAAACTTCGAAAATATCACATTTGATGACCTCATGAGATCCCTACTTGCACATGAGCAGAGCTTGAGGAAGACAAGAGATATGACGAAAGTCACTCAAAAAAGCCAAAGAAGAAATCAATTGCTCTTAAAAGCTCCACCAAGAAGGATGATGTAAGTGAAGGAGAATAAAGCGACTCCGATAGTGATATAGCACTTATCACAAGGAGTTCAAGAAAATTCTCAAAGGAAGAAAAAGAAGATACCCACCCAAGGGACAACGGTTCAAAGAATCAAAAGGAAGAACTCACCCACTAACATTCAAGATGTCATTTGCTTTGAGTGTAGGAAACTAGGTCATTTCAAAATTGAATGTCCTAACAAAGGAAAGAAGAAATCATACAAAGCTGGAGTTACCTACACTAAAAGCGATGATGAGGAAGAAATGAAGAATCCGATGAAGAGAAGATCAACTTAGCATTGATGGCTAAATCGGATGAAGATCAAGACCTTGAGGTAAACTCTATATACAATTGTCTTGATTCCACTAATGAAGAAAATGAAATAGATGACATTGATGAGGAAGATCTAGTTAGTGGCTTTCAAACCTTGTATAATTTAAGTAAGAAACTTGAAAAGAAAAATTAAGGTTTTGAAATGTGAGGTATCCGTTCTTAATGACACCATAAATGATCTACGAGAGTACATTAAGAAAATAGAAACTGAAAACATTGATCTAAACAATGCTCTTATAACATTTACAAATGGGCAAAATAACTTAAATAATATTCAAGGAACCCCCCAAAAGAATCAAAGAAGGACTCGGATTCAATGGTGAAACCTCCACTCCTAGAAAGGAGAAGGAAGTTAGATTTGAAAAATGCACATCTAGTAAGAATCATTCACCAAAACCCACAAATGTTCAAGGAAACATTCAAAGTGGAAAACAACGACTCAACCTCAAACCAATAAAGGATAAAGGAAAAATTAGAAGAGGAAAATTACTATTTCCAAAGGAAATGGCAGAATGGGAATCAAAAGAATGGACTAATTGCAGTCTTAGAGCTTGAGATGAGAGTGAGCTAGTAAGACTTTTAGGAATGAAGATCCTAGATTCAGAAATTAAGGTATTTTCAAGCAAGCAAGGTATGGGGGAATTGTTGATTGGGGCTCTTTTCAAACTTGCCTATGTACCTTCCTAGTGACTTGGACAGTATCAAGTCATTCGTAGTTTGAACGGGATTTAGAGAGGCTAGAGTAACTAATGAACAAAAGGACCAAATTATTCTAGTCAAGGTTATTCAAGAGGTAATGGAGGAACCAAAACCATTATGACCATAGATGACAAAAATCCCAAAATTACCAAAATGTCCAAAGCCAACAACATCACCAATTTTGGCAAAATCAAAATCAAATGATGTTTGGTTATAATTAGCCATATTCTTGCATTGCACCTTATGAGCATATGCCTCAACCTCCATTTAGATCATATATGCCAGACCATTAAAGACCTAGAAGAAGTCAAAACTTCTATAAAAACACAAACCAAATGAGTGGGCAAAGAAGTCAAAATTTCAATGGACCAAGGACAAAAACCTCAAGTCCAAGAACCTTTTGACATTTGTAACCCAAGATTTCAAAGACCTAAGGGGTATCAACCTAGTTGGTTCAACATGGAACCAATAAGATCTAACCAAGTTGGACCCATGTAGACGTGGAGACCAATGCATATCTTTTCCTTTTTATATAGGTTTGCTTGATGAACACCCAAAGAAGTGAATTGTACGTTGATAGCGATTGTTCCAAGCACATGACGTCAAATCCAAAGCTTTTCATCACAAAGCTTAGATCATATGATAAAAGATGCGTCACTTATGGAGACAATAGAAAATGAAAGATAGTTGGCATTGGTCAAGTTAATATTGAAGATACTTCTATCTCAAATGTATATTTAGTTGATAAACTATCATATAACTTGCTTAGTGTAAGTCAATTGTGTTTTATATGCTATAAAATTACATTTGATGTTTCTTGTTGCCATGTGAAAGATATATATATATATACTTGTGTTTTCAATGAATCATCTCTTAATATGACTTGTTTTATGTTACATGAATAAACTCTTATTTGGCATAGAAAACTAGGTCACATCAATATGAACTTAATTGAGACCATTGCATCAAAGAATCTAGTTAGGAATATTTCAATAATAAAGTTTGATAAGAACCATTTTTGCGATGCATGCCAAAAGGGAAAACAAACAAAAGTATCTCATAAGTCCAAAAACATAGTCTCCACTGGTAGACCACTAGAATTTCTTCACATGGACTTATTTGGACTGATTCCCATAGCTAGCCTTGGTGATAAACACTATACATTTGTCATTGTAAATGACTACTCAATGTATACATGGACTTTATTTCTAAAACATAAAGATGATGTATTTGAGGAATTCACCATTCTTGTTAGGAAAATTCAAAACAAGAAATGATACCTCATAACCACCATTCAAAGTGACCATGGGAGGGAATTTGACGACAACAACTACTTCGGAGAGTTTTGTGATAAAGAAGGCATAACTCATAACTTCTCCGCCCCTAGGACCCCCCCAATCAAATGGAGTAGTAAAAAGGAAGAATACATCACTCAAGAAATGGCTACAACCATGCTTAGTGAATTCTCAATGCCAAAATATCTTTGGGCTGAAGCCACAAGCATCGCTTGTTATGTCTTTAATCATGTTTTAATTAGAAAATTCTTAAAAAAGACGCCATATGAACTTTATCGCAATAAAGAACCTAGGGTTGATCACTTCCAAATATTTGGATGTAACTGCACTATATTGAACACTAAGGACCCTAAGGGAAAATTTGACGAAAAAGTTGATAAGGGAGTTTTCTTGGGATATTCCCAAAATAGTAGGGCATCTAGAGTGTTAAATAAAAGAACCTTAGTTGTGGAAGAATCAGTGAATGTCACATATGATGTATCTCCACCTAAGGATGAATATAAACGTCTAGTTGATGAGGATGATGATGGGAGGGTTGAATATGTAATTAGAGAAAAAGTGGACAACTTATCTCTAGAAGAACCTAGAAATGATCACATAAATGGTGGGACCCCCTCTCAAGAGTTACCTGAGGAGGTAGTCCCATGGGAAGACCATCCCCTTGAACAAGTCATAGGTGATTTAGGTAAAGGAATCCAAATTAGATCAAGAACTCAAAGTTTTTGCAATTATGTTGCATTTTTATCAACTATAGAACCCAAAAATGCAAAAGATGCCCTAATCGATAGTTATTAGATCATGGCCATGCAAGAAATGATGTTTGGGAACTCATTTAAAGACCCCGATTCCATACCATCATAGGCACCAAATGGGCATTTAGAAACAAGCTCGATAAGAATGGTCAAGTCGTTAGAAATAAGGCAAGGTTGGTGGCCCAAGGGTATAATCAATAAGAGAGAATTGACTTTGATGAGACTCTTTGATGAGACTGTTAATTGTGTCTAAAGATGCTACACAAATGCACGTGTCGCAATCAAATAGTAAATAATAAGTAGAGTATCGATCCCACGGATAATTTTAACTTTAACTTTCAATGTAAAAGTAAAACTAATTTAAACAAGATTAACAATATTGATTTGTGATTGATGAACCAAATAAACAAATGATAGGTAATTAAACTTGAGAACCTAAGTGGGAAATATGGAATAGAAGGACCTTTAATGAATGATATGAGTGTTGGAATCAGTTTCCCTTCCCCTGAATTTATAATGCGAATACTGAAAGCAATACTACAGCACAAAGTATATCAAGAACCTGGAATAAAATGACATAATGATATTTTCCAATATACATATGCAT
This sequence comes from Hakea prostrata, assembly GCF_041222555.1. NCBI lineage: Eukaryota > Viridiplantae > Streptophyta > Magnoliopsida > Proteales > Proteaceae > Hakea > Hakea prostrata. Next base: position 46,787,624 of record NC_142607.1, on the reverse strand, counting down.
TAGCATCCTAATTCAAAATCTTCATATTCCTATGGAGAAATGAAATGAGAATGCAACTTATACTCAATCCCAATCATGGCAATGTGAGGTAAGTGAGTATTCCTACCCAACCTACTAATTAGCTAAATCCAAATAAAGATTAAGCTAACTCACACCATTCAGCAAGCATCTAGACTCAATTAACTTTCCAGTTAACTAAAATCATGGCATTCATTTATGGAAAATCAGTCAATAAATCAAATTAATCAATAACTAACATGTTGAATTCATTGATAATAGATTGTACTGCAGTAAAACTCAAGAACACTTGATAATTACATCTTAAAATACAGGTTGAGGTACTCTTATCATCCCAACACAATAAGAACTTAGCTCATATTGGAATTCAAAAGCACAGAAATATATAAAGTCATCAACATCGTTCAGCTAGAGTATAAGAAGATAGAATTATAAAACTGAATAGAAAACTAGGAGATGCAATGCTTCCACACGAACTCCAGCCTTCCTCTCCAGCAGCTCTATTTTTTCCCACGAGTTCAGCTTTTCTGGTTCTCTTTCTATTCTGTTCTCTTCCTGTCTCCCTCAACCCTTTCTCTCTTTCTTCTATAAAATGTCTTCAATCATTAGGGTAGAACCTGGCTGTAGGATTAGAACATCCCCCTTGAGATCCAGGGCTGAGAACATTCATGTATTTACAAGAATAAAGTCCCCTTTAGTTAGCCATTTTTAGTTATTTCCATGTGAACTCAATCTGGGAATATTCTGCTCCGTGATGTTGCAGCATCTCTATAGTAAAGTTAGAAGACATGTTCTTCTTCTCTTATGGGTCTTCACCTACAATGCTAAGAGAAAGAGGGTTAATCAAATTTATCCATTAATTGAAGAGAAACTCATGCAAGAATGACATAAAGGACCTTCACAAGACTTAAAATGGACTCACTAAAACAACATTTAATGACAACTAACATAAAACAAAGATAAAATACTCTTAAATCAAGCTATCTCAAGTATAAAATTACCAAACTTAACTCTATTTCATAGAGTTATCAGAGACCCATGCACCCGTAGCCAGTGGCGGAGCCACGTTGGGACCGGAGGGGGCCATGGCCCCCCCGTATTTTTTGAAATTGGAAATATCCTTGTTTTTTTCCTTATTTCTCTATCTTTAAATGTGAAATACCACTATTTGGCCCCCTCCAAAAATTAAAAATAAAAATTTAAGATAAAGATGATGGGTACAAATGTCATTCATAATCTCTATCTAATGGTTATCATTCAATCCCTAGTTTTAAGGAATAAAAGGTTAAATTCTAATTAAAATCTAACTTAAAAACTAACTCACGATCCATGAATTTCTCCTTATATATTCTCTTCTATTTTCATTTCTATTTATTCGCTCATGGATTTCCTCTTTTATTCCTATTTTTTCTCTTTTTTTTTCTCACACGTCTCACAAAATATTGAAGTAGTTAGCAAACTTTGGAATTTTCCTAAATCTTCTCCACATTAGGTATTCACTCTCTCTTTCTCAAATTATTCATTTCTCTCTCACACACTCACGAATTTTCTATTAATTTACCTAATTTTTAATGTAGACTCTACATTAAAATATAATAATATATTATGAGATGGGACCTATAGTGGGTCCCACATTGGCCCACATACATTCGGCCCCCCTCCATGTTCAATCCTGGCTCCGCCCCTGCCCGTAGCCTAATCGAAATACATAAGAATACTATTAGCATTTGCATGCTAAAAGAATTTAAAGTTATACCAAATGGATGTAAAAAATGCATTCTTAAATGGATTCATTATGGAGGAAGTTTATGTTGCACAACCTCCGAGATTTGAAGACTCTACCTACCCCAACCATGTCTTCAAACTTAAGAAGGCTCTTTATGGATTTAAACAAGCTCCACGAGCTTGGTATAAAAGATTAAGCAAATTTATAGTCCAAAAGAGATTCTTAATGGGTAAGGTAGACACCACATAATTTGTAAACTATACGAAAACTGACATTATTATTGTGCAAATATATGTGGATGGTACCGTTTTTGGTGCTACAAATGAATCTCTATGTCATGAGTTTAGTACTTGTATAAGAAATGAATTTGAAATGAGTATGATGGGTGAATTAAATTTCTTTTTTGGTTTGCAAATTAAACAAAATGAAAATAGTATCTTCATTAATCAAACTAAGTATATCAAAGAAGTCATAAAGAAATTTGATGTGACATCTCAAAAAACTAGTGAGACACCCATGAACACATCTTTGAAATTATCAAAAGATGAGGATGAGAAGCCTTTTGATGCTACTAAGTATAGATGTATGATCGGAAGCCTTCTATACTTAATGGCTAGTAGACCGGACATCATGTTTGGTGTTTGTGCTTGTGCAAGATATCACACCAATCCTAAACAATCTCATGCTTGTGTCATAAAGAGAATATTCAAATATTTGAAAGGTACATCAAACTTAGGCTTATGGTACCCTAAGGGTCAAGAATTTGACCTACTAAGTTTTTCGGATGTCGACTTTGCCGATTGTCATGTTGACCAGAAGAGCACAAGTGGCACATGTCACTTGTTTGGACCATGCCTAGTGTCATGGTTAAGAAAGAAATGTTGTATTATTTTTAATATAATAAAATATGTTTCATTTTATTGGATTTGTAAGTGCGGAAAACTTTCCTTTATTTATTTTAGGAAAGTGTATTATTATATAGTCCCACATTGGAAACCGAGGTGTCGGAATCCAGGTTAATTAATAGGTACCACCTATTAACTTTAACTTATAATAATGAGACACGCCAATGTGTGTGCAGTGTATGAGTGAGGACGGTATACCGTCCGAGCGCGCACGCGTGGCGTGGGCTATGGGCGTTTGTGGCGCACGCACTTAGCACTTTGTTATGATCAGCGGTAGATCTAGGGCGAAGGAAGTAGATCCATAAATATTGTTTTGATGGTTCAATAGGGACCGTTAGATCGTGCGGCCGAACGATCCGACAGCTCATATATGAACATCAGCATTCGTATCCCTACAGAGAGGTGCACCCATACGAACAGAGTCATGAACTGTTCAGTGGAGGCACCTCAATGCCTATAAATCCGTCTAGCTTCACAACAGCAGGACAAGAGAGAAAATCCCAAAGTCTTCTCTGTTCTTGAGTTTTGTGAGTGCTTAGCAAAACTTGAGAGATTTAACTCGAAGTTGGGCTTCTTTGTATCCTGGGAGACGGTTCCCAGTACCTCATAGCACCTTGATGTGAGAGCGAATTACGTCTTAAGGAAAGCGACGTTGTAACGCGCCTAGAAGTTCCAGCTCAAATACTGTGATCCTTTTTCCATTTATTTAACAAGAAACAAAATTGTATTGCTCTTTTGACAACCGAGGCGGAATACATCGCAGCCGGTAAGTTAAATAAGTCTATGGGATTATGCACTCTAGTTTGAATAACATGAGTAAACATTCAAATGGTTTTTTATTAGTGAATACATAACATCAAAAATTTCAAATATGTGGAATCAAGTAACTATATACTCTTCAAGCTTTACTACTTCTTCACGAAAACAAAATCTCTTTTTGTTATATCTTTAAAAACATATAACCAAAGAGAGGTTTGGAAGAATTAGGATATCATCCTCTAAAAAAAAATTTGTAATGAAAAAAAGATCACAACCCAAAAATGGTGTGAGACATTAATAGAAAATAATTGGTGAGGATCCAAGATTTTTTAATCTACTTCTTTATTGTTTAGGCAACAAGGTTCTTGCATACAGTTTGGTTAGTGATAATGAACCTTTGTTTGCTACTATGCCAATATCTTTCACATGGTCTTTAGATCGTGACATTTTAGAAATTCAACAACTATAATTAGGAGAAGGAAAATGTCGCAGTCACTAGAGTTTTAAAACTCCAACTCTAATATATAGATATTTTGGGTAAAATTTTCATTCAGCCCGTCTAGCTCAGTTGGTAGAGCGCAAGGCTCTTAACCTTGTGGTCGTGGGTTCGAGCCCCACGGTGGGCGTGTCTATGTTGAGATGGCCGAGTTGGTCTAAGGCGCCAGATTAAGGTTCTGGTCCGAAAGGGCGTGGGTTCAAATCCCACTCTCAACATATTTTTTCACGTCCCAATCTCGTGGGGTTCCAAACTAATAATGGAATTTATGATTTCTCTTGGTTAATGGTGAATGAATGATCATCATCGGCAAAAACAAGCAATGAAAACCCTTTGGAACATAATGCTAGATTCACCATTATCTAGAGAGATAAGACCTAGTTTTTTTTTTTTTTATTTTTATTTCTTATCAAGGTTCATGCAACAAGAAATTCGTATAATCAAGGTTCCAGCACATCCTAGAAGGCTGATTTCCACTTCTATTATTAACATAAATTACTTTTGATCCAACTAGTGGAACCTTCATCCCGTAAGCAGTCAAAGAAGATAAGATATGTAAAGAGAGAAATAGATACTGATGTAAAAGAATGATGTTTAAATGAGAACGAATAGCATACTTGGAAGTGGAAGATGGAATGTTGGGTAATCGTATCACAAATTCTTACAATTACAAAAAATAAAATTGTAGTATAATTATATAGATTTGTTTTTTATTTCTTTTCTGGTCTTTTAGTGGAAGTTAGTTTGATTCTGTTAGGAGGGGTGGGGTTTCGTTCTCTTTTTTCTTCGTTTGCTTGATTTGTTTGGGTTTTGCCTTAGTGTTTTTTAGCTTCTTTAGGAATTTATTTTTGGTAGGCAGAAAGGAAGGAGTGGAGATGTAGGGAGAAAAGATTTAAAGGGATCTTCAAGCTTAATTAAGGAATTCTCATAGGGTTTGGATAATTTAGAAGAAGTTATGCATAGGTCACCTTTGTGAGGCCTAAACTATTGTTAGGTCCCATTAGTGCAAAAAATTATGTCTAGGTCCCAAACCAACTAACACCATTTGAGAGGTGTTAAGTTTGTTCGTGAAATGACATATCGAGGTTCAACAAACTCTCAATTTCCAAAGGGAAAGAGCCACAAGATGTTAATTGGTTTGGGATCTATATGTAATTTTTTGCACTAATGAGACCTATAGGGAAATGCCATGTTAGCATTGCCAAATCAGCCTCCATTAGTTTTTGATGATAACAAATACAAATTACTAATGTCTATATTAACTTGTGTCCAACTCATTACTAAAGTGGACGGATTCCTACTCATTGGACCAAACTCACTGGATGATCAAGCCCCCCAAGCAATCTTCGACAAAGAATCAAAGTCCAAATGAATATCAAGTTCAAAGCACAAGAAGATGCAAAGATCAAGTCAAGATGAAGACTTAGATGAATTTAGGACTTAGGAAACATTCATATACACTCATGTGTAATCACATTTAATTATATGCATATCATGTCACTAGATTGATCTAGGACATATTAAGAAAGTGTATGAGGCTTAGGGTTGACCAAAAATACCAAAAACCCAAGCAAAGTCCAAGTCTCAAACTTGACTGGGACTATGTGTTGCAGACGGACGTCTGTCTATTCACAGAGTGCCAAACAGAATTTTCGTATGGTCCTGATATAAGCCCAACGGCTATATTTTAACATATACCAATTGAGATGGAGCTCCGTTTGGTCTAACGGATCCGTTAAAAAGTTTAATATAACGAAGTTTTAAATCATTTTTCATAGTTGTAGGGGACATATGACGGCGTTTTTCACAAAACGCCGTTACAGAGCTATGCACAACGGCATTTCTACAAAATGCCGTGATAAATAGCATACAACGGCATTTTTTAGCAAACGAATCTCTATGTCATGAGTTTAATACTTGTATAAGAAATGAATTTGAAATGAGTATGATGGGTGAATTAAAAAAATTTTTTCTTGGTTTGCAAATTAAACAAAATGAAAATGGTATCTTCATTAGTCAAACTAAGTATATCAAAGAAGTCATAAAGAAATTTGATGTGACATCTCAAAAGACTCATGGGACACTCATGAGCTCATCTTTGAAATTATCAAAAGATGAGGATGAGAAGCCTTTTGATGCCACTAAGTATAGAGTATGATCGGAAACCTTCTATACTTAATGGCTAGTAGACCGGACATCATGTTTAGTGTTTGTGCTTGTGCAAGATATCACACCAATCCTAAACAATCTCATGCTTGTGCCATAAAGAGAATATTCAAATATTTGAAAGGTACATCAAACTTAGGCTTATGGTACCCTAAGGGTCAAGAATTTGACCTACTAAGTTTTTTGGATGTCGACTTTGCCGATTGTCATGTTGACCGGAAGAGCACAATTGGCACATGTCACTTGTTTGGACCATGCCTAGTGTCATGGTTAAGAAAGAAACAAAATTGTATTGCTCATTCGACAACCGAGGCGGAATACATCGTAGTCGGTAAGTTAAATAAGTCTATGGGATTATGCACTCTAGTTTGAATAACATGAGTAAACATTCAAATGGTTTTTAATAAGTGAATACATAACATCAAAAATTTCAAATATGTGGAATCAAGTAACCTATATACTCTTCAAGCTTTACTACTTCCTCACGAAAACAAAATCTCTTTTTGTTATATCTTTAAATACATATTACCAAAGAGAGGTTTGGAAGAATTAGGATATCATCCTCTAAAAAACAATTGTAATGAAAAAAAGATCACAACCCAAAAATGGTGTGAGACCCTAATAGAAAATAATTGGTGAGGATCCAAGATTTTTTAATCTACTTCTTTGTCGTTTAGGCAACAAGGTTCTTGCATATAGTTTGGTTAGTGATAATGAACCTTTGTTTGCTACTATGCCAATATCTTTCACATGATCTTTAGATCGCGACATTTTAGAAATTCAACAACTATAATTAGGAGAAGGAAAATGTCGCAATCACTAGAGTTTTAAAATACATATATCACGATATGAAGATTATATGAATATCAAATAAAATTTTATGGGTATTAGACCTAAAAAAACTTTCTAATTTTATCGAAGGCTACTCTCATCCAAAAAAAAAATAAAGATTCTCCAACTCTAATACATAGATATCTTGAGTAACAATTTCATTCAGCCCGTCTAGCTCAGTTGGTAGAGCGCAAGGCTCTTAACCTTGTGGTCGTGGGTTCGAGCCCCACGGTGGGCGTTACCATGTTGAGATGGCCGCCTTGGTCTAAGGGGCCAGATTAAGGTTCTGGTCCGAAAGGGCGTGGGTTCAAATCCCACTCTCAACATATATTTTTTTAAATGAATTCCTATTTTGTCAGAGTGTGATAAATTTTTTCACCTGTCCCAAATCTCGTGGGGTTCCAAACTAGTAACGGAATTTATGATTTCTCTTGGTTAGTGGTGAATGAATGATCGTCATCGACAGAAACAAGCAATGAAAATCCTTTGGAACATAATGCTAGATTCACCATTATCTAGAGAGATAAGAAAATCCCACTCTCAACATATATATTTTTTAAACAAATTCCTATTTTGCCAGAGTGTGATAAATTTTTTCACCTGTCCCAAATCTCATGGGGTTCCATACTAATAACGGAATTTATGATTTCTCTTGGTTAGTGGTGAATGAATGATCGTCATCGACAAAAAAAAAAAAAAAAAAAAACCGGAAAAAAAAAATGCTAGATTCACCATTATCTAGAGAGATAAGACCTAGCTTTTTATTTCTTGTCAAGGTTCCCGCAACAAGAAACGACAATCAAGGTCCGGCACATCCTAGAAGGCGTTTCCACTCTATATGAGCCATCCAATTTGAAACTATTGGTTTGGCACTCGAACCCATGGATATGGATGATGAAGATGGTGGACACCTGCAAGCCCAACAGGGTTCAAACCCACCCAACATATATTTTTAAATGAATTCCTATTTTGTCGAAGGGGGAAAAATTCCCCCGCCCCAAATCTCGGGGGGTTCCAAACTAGACGGAATTTATGATTTCTCTTGGTTAGTGGTGAATGAATGATCGTCATAAACAAGCAATGAAAATCCTTTGGAACATAATGCTAGATTCACCATTATCTGAGAGATAAGAAAATCCCCCCAACATATATATTTTAAACGATTCCTATTTTGCGAGTGTGATAAATTTTTCCCTGTCCCAAATCTCATGGGGTTCCATACTAATAACGGAATTTATGATTTCTCTTGGTTAGTGGTGAATGAATGATCGTCATCGACAGAAACAAGTAATGAAAATCCTTTGGAACATAATGCTAGATTCACCATTATCTAGAGAGATAAGACCTAGCTTTTTTTATTTCTTGTCAAGGTTCCTGCAACAAGAAATTCGTACAATCAAGGTTCCGGCACATCCTAGAAGGCTGTTTTCCACTTCTATTATGAGCCATCCAATTTGAAACTATTGGTTTGGCACTCGAACCCATGGATATGGATGATGAAGATGGTGGTACTACCGTTCTGTTGGAAACTGGAAGAAGATCCATAAAGAACTTGGTGGTTTGGGCAAGTGGATTCCAGCTCACAAGTGACAGAGTTGGGAGAACCGAGGCGACAAACCACCTTTTCAAAGGTGGTAGTCACTCCAAGCGGTTGATTGACCAACCAACCGCCACCCTAACTAGTCGGTTGGAATTGTATGCTTAGTTTCAGGATTTTCACTTTCAGAACCCCTATTTAAGGTTCTATATTCTTAGGCGGCAGTAAGACTTGAAAGAAGTTAGAGAGCACGTGTGGGAGCAAGAGAAGACACTCTTCGTGGAAAAAACATGTGATTTCGTTGGATTTTGGATCTTGGAGGTAAGAAAAACTAATTCCCTTCTTTTCTTTTCTTTTAAACCATTATTCTAGGAAGTTATTTTGGGAAAAACCTTTTCTAGAATTCTGATTAGGTTGGGAAACCTTTGTTTTCCATAACTTATCAAATCATGTAAAAAAAGAAGATTTGTATATGTTCCAATGGTGTATTCTTCTGAGAAGGATTATTGCTTACTTTCAGATCTGATTTGGAACTAGAGTTTCTTTAGTTTTCTTGTTTGGGATGTTTAGTTGGTGTTTCAGAGACATGATTTACACCTGGGATCACCCCAAAACTCATTAAAGATGAGGGATCAAAGATGTGAATTTTGGATATGAGATTCTGCCAAAGAGAGCTGGCGGTTGGTCCAAGCCAACCAACTGACCCTCTTTTTGACTTGGTTTCAAAGTTTGATTTGGTTGAATTGATTCTACACCTTAAAATGTAATTGCATGAACATGTTCATAGGACCTGCTGTAACTTGTTACAGTACTGGTTTGGGTGAAATCAAGTCTTATAGAAGGTTTTTTATATTAATCAAGTAAGGGAATAATACAGTCATGCTTGGATGTTTGATATGCTATTTCTTTAATTATTCAAAGCGTGTTATTGTTGAATTAATGTGTTGTATTATACTGTGTAAACATGATTGTCATGCAAAGTAATAGGAATGATTACAATTTGATGTTTATTACTTAATTACTCAATGTGGTGAATTGGAATGTGTGATTTTGGGTTTGGGAATGCATGGGCTTGTGGGTTAGACCATTGCCCTTAGTGCCTTTAGTGTTGCATGTAACATCTGGTTAGGCATGTTAGGATGTCTAGATGCATGGTTAGGTTATCCATGTACATGCTACTGACTATTTGACATGAGAATTGAAGCCAAGTGACTTGTGATAACAGTAGAGTGCTGGTGGGTGTCCAACAATCGGTAACCATCCTGTGAGGAGACACATGCCTACTAGCTTATCATTTATGATAGGGTTGCATATGTTGAGGGTTGAGCTCTTAGGCGTCCAACATTTGGTAGCCATCCCATAAGAGGCATCCACCCTATGATATGTAGATGACCATATGGTTATAGGAAATTAATCATACAGTCGGTAGCCATCCCGTGAAGATTAATGTTTCTACATAGAGAAGGTACTGGACCAAAAGGGCACCACGCATAAGGGAAGGTATCTGGATCATATGTAGTATTTGACCTTTATGACTTTGCATAGGGCTAGGGTATCCCTAACACGTTGCAGTTTTCATACCAATTGGAAACTGAATATCGTCTAAAATATTTTCAAAATAAATGAAGTTTTAGTGAAGGTGGGAAACCAAATCGAATTTGGATTTTGCCCATTTCATTAATTCAAAATAAATGAAATTTAGGGTAAAATTGACATTTAATCTGGTTTTATAAATGGGGTGGCATCATCTTTTGATTTCTTAATTTTAATGAATGACAAATTAGACATTACATATTCAAACTTAACGGCTACTTAACACCGTTATAAGGAAGGGGGCAACCAGTAATTTCGTAAAGAACATGGTTTTATTAATAATAAAATCAAAGTACAGGGGGGGCAACAGTAATTATCCTTAAAATGATTCATAAGTGGGACTCCCAATGGGTCTTATAAGGGCCCACACAATATGTGTGGCGAAAAAGCATTGATGCTTCTCCAATCTGAAACTCCATTATTCGGCCCCCCTCAATATTGAATCCTGGTTCCATCCCTGCTTGAAACAAATGTAACCCTTTAATTTTGACTGTTCTTTCCCTTTGTTTGGAGATTCTTTTTGAGATTCCTAGGAGACTTAATACTTATTCATAATTGATTTATTACTCTTTGCTCATGATTATGGTTTTGTGTGTAATATTTATTACTGTCACTGTAACTTGATCTCGTGACTATGGATCATATCCACAAGTAATCGGCTTGGATCAGATATCGATAGGAGGGGTGTGACAACAATAATATCAAACTTTTTTCTCTACCACATATAGAAGTGATTTTTTATAGAGTAAGAGAATTAATTGTGAAGTAAGCTAAAGAAATTCTCCAAAGCTTAGCCTCCTTCTAGGGGGGTCATGCTGATGGGATTGCCAATAGGGAACCCAAGAATAGGAAGATTCATACAACACATGTAGAGAAAAGGTGGAATCCATTGACCATGTATCAATACATTGTCCTCTAGCCAAGCCTCCTTATTTGAGTGCTCTCTCTCAGCTTGTGTGTGAGGGTATTAAATTTCATGAAGCTTTCTACCCCTTTTATGCAGATTGACTCATAAATGTACAAATTCACGTTTTTAGTGTAAAAAGATGAATCTATAGATTTCATGAATCTAGGAATTTTCATAACTAAACAGGAATAATAACACATTCATGAATCTAGAAATTTCAAATCTCTAGATTCATGTAACTAAACATGCCCTCATAGAATCTGAAAAGAATTCTAAATTTTAATAATTTTTTAATTAATAAGAATGTGGAATTGTTAATCTCAAATAATGACAATTAATTAATATAATAATTAAATTATTTGTTTGTAATAACATCGTGAGTAGCCTTTATAGGTATCAAAGAAGATATTTGTCACGTATGCCACAACTATTTTTTTAATAGAAAAATGAAAAAAATATGAGCACCACCTCGAAAGTTACTTTTTAATATTAATGTCATCCTCTGAGTTATACAACTCAATTAGATCATGATAATTAAAAAAAAAATGAAAAAAAATTAGATATAATTTCTAAAATAGAATTTTTTTTTCCGATGAAACTAAACAAGAAATATAATTAGGTATTAATTAATTAAATAACCATTTATAAATGGACAAGTGACCAACATTTGCCAACAAAGAAACGAAATGTCTTTCCACTATTCCCATTTTTACCCCTCTCTCAAAATATATAGTGGAAAGCATATAAATTTCTTTCCCTCGTTCACCTCGTCGTCCGTTGTCTTCAACAACCCCGTTGCCTTATCTTCTTGTTTGATTTCTTGGAACAAAGGGTTTGATGCTTTCGATTTCGAACGAGAAGATGAAACAAGAAGTGGTTTTCGTCTGCCGAAAGATTCCTGGCATAGAATGCTCCGAGAATTCTCAACAATGGATGGAGAGGTTGAACACTGAAAGTGGTAGTGCTGGTGGTGGTGGTGGTGGTGTTGGTGCTGCTTTTGCATGTGTTTCTATGGTGGAGAAGGGAGATAAGAATCAATTTATGCCTTCAAAAGAGCAATTTTTGAAACACCCTTTGGCCTTGCTTGCTTTAGTACCCAAAGACGCAGCTCTCTTTGCTGCAGGAGCCGTTGCTGGCGCTGCTGCGAAGACTGTTACAGCCCCTCTCGATCGAGTCAAGCTGCTAATGCAGGTATCAATTCCAAGAGTTCTAATGTTTTCTGCACTGTTAGTTCTGTTAGCTTTTGCTGGTTGAGAATATTTCGATTCCGTCATTTATCAAGGTTTCCGTGACTAATTGGTTTATTTTGTCACTTTCCTTTGTACTCTAAATTTAAAGCGTCTGTATTTCTTTGTATGCGTAATAGATTTATTATCGTATATTGATTTGGTTCTTACTGGAACTGATTTACTAGTCATTTTGTCAAAGAGAGTTTGCTTCTGATGCTAGATTGTAATTTTTTATATTTCAAACCAATGGGAACATTTCCCCTTCGTTCCTTTTATTGAAGCGACGTTTGGAAACCTTAAACCTCTTCTTGGATTCAATTACAAAATGTTTTTAAGTGACTTGCGTTGCATTTATCTATTTGCAGACTCATGGGTTGCGGGCTGGGCAAGAAATGACTAAGAAAGGAATAGGTTTCGTTGAGGTGAGCTACACTTATGAACTTGCATTGTTTATGTTATTTGTTATGGTTTTGTCATTTCTAGACTTTTTGAATTGTGATATGAGTATTCTCAAACCTGAACCTGAAAGTGGTTTTATCCGCTCCAGTCACATTATTAAAAAAAAAAGGCTCTGAATTAGATTTAAGATACATCTGTTTTGTTCTCACAAAAAGGTGTTTTTCAGTTAAGGCTGAAAGAATTTAATCAACTGAAGTATTTAGGAAAAAATCTGCCTGAGGCATGGCTTCCACTTTTAAATCTTACCTTAGGCTCCCATGTTTAGCTCATTTTGATCTTTTAACCAATTACCCTTGTTGTGGTTCAACTGAGATCCATCATTTTAATCATTCATGTGATATTTGTGGCTATTTCTAAACATCCTAGGTAGTTTACATTCTAAATTTGTCTGACTAGAGTAGTTGGTGTGTGTTTGAGATGGCAGGGTCCTCTCCTATTTAGAGCATCTTCATATTCAGTAACAATCTCTCGTTGAATTTGAATTAGGCCATGACGTTAATAGGAAAGGAGGAGGGGATTAAAGGGTACTGGAAAGGCAACCTTCCTCAGGTATTTTACATTCTCCGCTTCCTTAATATCAGGAATGTGTAGCTGTTTTGATTTTAGCGTTTCATTTCTTGAATAATTTCAGGTGATACGCATCATACCCTACAGTGCAGTGCAGCTTTTTGCTTATGAAATGTACAAGGTAATAGTCCAAATCATCTTCCTTAGAGTAACTTAATAGGGCATGCTATGAATTGAGAATGAGTATTGTCCAAGATATTGATTTATCTATGTCATTTGTATTATAGAAACTTTTTAAAGGAGAAAACACGGAGCTCTCTATTATTGGAAGACTTGCAGCAGGGGCTTGTGCTGGGATGACTTCTACTTTTGTGAGTGCCAAGAAAATTTTCTATTTGATTGTTATTCCTCCCTTTTGTTACCTGTCACAGTGTATGCCTTCAGGCCATGATTAGTTCAAGTAATTGTCAGTCTTAGAGGAATGTCACAATTGTGATCAGAAGTCATTTGATGGATCCTTTTTGGTAGATATCGCAGTTCTAGTTAAGGAAGCATTACTTATCCTGATTTAAGTAAAGTCTGAATCTTCTGTGCTCTTTAAGGTAGTCAAGTTTTACACGGAATGACTTGATGAGGAGCCCCCAGTTGGATGGTTGCAGTGATTGTTTACTAGATTGCCTTTCCCGTTGCCTAGGAATTCATTGGTGGGATCAGTTGATGGTGGTTTTCATCTGTCTGCACACTTATCATTTGTCATTCTTCTCCACTTAAAAAGTGTGCAAGACTTGTTTTCTCAACATTCTTTGAAACTTTCTGCATGTCTATTGCCTCTTTTACTTTTCTTAAATCCATGGGTACCTGACCTGTAGACATTTGCAGGTGGTTGGGTCTGACAGTGTATGTTTGGCTTTGTTAGTTTTGCATGGTCTGAGCGTGTATGTTTATTTTTGTTAGTTTAGCTCTAAAGGTTCTTATCTCATTCTTTTTGTAGGTGACATATCCTTTGGATGTCCTGAGGTTAAGGTTAGCTGTTGAACCTGGGTACAAAACAATGTCTGAGGTAAGTTTTGTTTAAATGATGCATGACATATGAAGAACCTTTAATGTGAAATTAATGGGCTTCAGTGAACATTTTCAGGTTGCATTAAACATGTTAAGAGATGAAGGAATTGCCTCCTTTTATAATGGTCTTGGACCTTCTCTTATTGGAATAGCTCCTTATATTGCTGTGAACTTTTGCATTTTTGACTTGTGAGCTTACTCTTTTGGTGATGTCTTATTTTGACCCGAGTTCTGTTTGTGGAAAATTCATTAAAATGAAAATTTTGTAACTTAAAAGAATCACCCGTTGGTGTTTTCCAGGGTGAAAAAATCATTGCCTGAGGAGTTTCAGAAAAGAGCGGAATCATCTCTTATAACAGGACTGGTGTCAGCAACTTTTGCAACACTTATGTGTTACCCTCTGGACACAGTAAGAAGACAGATGCAAATGAAGGGGACGCCATACAGGACTGTCTTGGATGCCTTTCCAGGTAAAAACATGGTCATAGTTGCTAGTGACATGATTAGCATCTCTTGAAGTATCAGTCCTGTGCTTGCTAATGTATCTAGAAAGGTAACTGATACACTGCAGAGATACTATGGAAGGAGAAACCCCTATTCTGACATTTTGACAATGAGCATAAGGTTATGACCCTTAACATATTGATACCTGGTTGTTATGTGGAGGCTAAAGCAGTCTAGTGATCACATTTTTCTTTGTCATCCAGTTTCAATCAAAATAGTTGTGAATAAGTTTAGTCTAGAGGTTACTGAACAATCTTCTTATTGTTGAATACTTTTCACATTTTATCCTGTTAAATTTATTTTGGTACAAGTCAGTTGATTACAGAAATATAGATTATCATTATTTTAAAGTGCCGTCCACTTATTTTCTTTTTCTAGATGTGTTTTAAATATCCTGAACCATTAATTTTGCTATCAACTCCTCACCCTCACCCTCCAGGGATAAAAACTACTGTTCACTTTTGGAAAGTGGTTGTTAACCTCTTCTAATCTATGAGAAACTTCCATCCAATTCTAGAATGTTTTATCTTCTATGATCTAGAAGCCATGCTCTTGGTGTTATCATCAACATCATTTTCCTTCCATTGGGTCACTCTCTTGTTCCGTTATGCTTTTTGCATTGATTCCAGCCTGGTTTCGACCATATGTTCAGGATTGAACATTTTGTGGAACTGCAAGATTTTGATCAAAACTTGAAAGGTTCCAACTGCTGGTTTTGAAGCTCCAATGGATAAATTAGTTACCAAAACTTCTACCAAACCCTGTTGTAAGCCTTTTGAACATAATGCAAACCTAGGATTAAATAAAATAAAATAAGAAAAGGCCAAATAGTTGTTTGGACTTGGATTCCTGATTGATATGCTTTAGGGGAATGGATAAACATGAAGCTCAAAAATTTTGTTCTTATCAAATGTTATACATTGTTGATTACAAAGACAACAGAGTAATTTGATTAAAAAAATAAAAAAAGTACAAACCCTGACGTTTTCTGGGCAGTTTCCCGACTGGGAATTGAAACTAGTCAAACCATATGAAAACTTGAAAAATGGAAGATTTTGATTAAAATGATGTAGATCCTAGCTCAAGCTGTATGGCAAGAAATGTAGTTGAGTAGTTAAGAAGAATATGGCTGGTTCACTTTTGAACCATTCCCTTGGGCCATAGTGCCAATTGGTTGCCTAGCTGGGCTTCTAGAAGAGCCATATCACTGTTCACGTTATTGTCATGTAAACAATGTCGCAGCCTATTTTGTCTTACTTTGCAAGCACTTTTTGAGGATCTGTGGGGCCCATGATTTTGGGAAGAATGGTGACTGATTTGAATTTATTTACTTTCTAAGTCTTTAGTTTCTGTTTTAGTATTCGCGTAGTTTCTAATTTTTTGTTCTAATGAGTTTCTACTTTTGTTATTGTTGAGAATATATCTGGCTAGCAAAGTCTAGTAGTTCCTATATTTTATGTAAGTTGGAGAGCAAGTATTAGCACTCTATAAATATGTAATAGGCTGTTCTCAGCCTATAAATTATAGAAACTGATTAATGAAACTTTTGGTTGAGTTTATTCTTTTGTTTCTTGAGTGATAAGAAGGGGAAGGACCTTGCTGTTGAGAGCTTGACACCTAGAGCTGAAGGAGCCTTGCTGTTTAGGAGCCTTGCTGTTTCGGACCCTAAACTGATTAATTTTGTCCTTCATGCTATTTCTTTGTTTGTGGGTTATATGGGGCTTAGTCATTCGTGACCTGAGCTTCACATGACAAAACCAAGCATTTGCACAAAAGGCAATGACCAAAACATAATGAAAAACATTCATGAAACTGTGAAAGTTTGGCCAAACTATCATTAAACTCAGGCAAATTGCACCTGATTTTATTTCGACCATAATTTCAAACATTCATCTAGGCAATAGGGGTAGATGAGGGTCCACAAGGATACTGATTGGTGAAAGGATGAGGCAAAAGAGGCAATTTGCACTATATATGAACCCAAAACAACAAAAAAGATAACCAGCTGATGAACACATTTATGTGTGAAATCGTAGGGCATAAAGCATGCATGAGCTACCTTGGGTTTTATGTTGTTTTTGCAGATTTTAGGACTTTTTAAGATTTAAGCAAATATTTGGAGTTTTGGGTGTAAACATGCAATTTTACACGTCAAGTGGTTCATTCAAATTCTCAAGTGCGAAAATGGGCCTGATTTGGAGCATGATGGGCTAGAGATGTGATTATGGCCCAACTTCAAAATATTTTAGAGATAAAGAAGCAAATTTTGATCTACGGTTGAGATTAGAAAATATCAATCAAATCTACAAAGATATTATTGAGAGAGTCCTAATGGAGAGAAAGAGTCCTTGCATGCTTCAATATTTTATTTCCTATTTGGGACTTAATCAAAGAAGGAAAAAGAGGAAAAAGAATCCTATTCAAAGAAGGAAGAGGGAAAAATCCCATTTTTGAGTGTCTCTGTCCAGTTTCGATCAAGCCCTTCATCGAATGGTCATCCGGTGTCCGATTAAGCTGAATTTTGGAGGAGAGCTTCATGACTTCTTCCTCAAATCCAACGGTGTAATTGTGCATTGGATCTAAGTCAGTCTGATTAGTACTCCAAAATCCTCCTTGGTTGAGTCAGATAGGAACTCTGAGTTTGATTCAAATTCTGTCAAGAATCATATCCCATGTAAACTCTATAAAAGGAGAGCATACTCTAGCAAGGGAGAACATGTTTAAGAGCTTAGGAGCAGCACGCTTTCTTTTCTCTTTAGTTTATTTAGGCTTTCTCTAGTTTTATTTGATTGCTTTTGTGAGATTCTAATTTCTAGATTGAATGTTTAGGTTTAATTTTTTTATGTAATGCAATTTCAAGTTCAAGTTTCAAGTTTGAGGATTCATTTTTCTCTGGGTCTAACAATTGCAGATCTAGATCATTCTAGATCTGGTTGTTAGGGTTGGTTGAGATTCCAATCGTTCGTTCAAGTTTTTTTTTTTATTATTTGAAGTTCAAAGATGTAAGTAGGTAACCTTCTTCAATAATCTTCTCTCCCCCCTCCATTGCCGCTTCTATCTACCCCTCCATATTCTTAATTTAGGATTTAATTTTAGCATTTATTTATTATTCTCCCTTCCCCCTGGGTCCTTGATCAAAGATGCCTACAGTCGTGCCTCTCTTTGGTTAAGGTTCCCTTTTCCTTTTATTGCTTTGTTATTTACTTTCTGCAATTTTTTTCTCACAATTATTTATTGTTCTCCTTTCCCCTGGGTCCGCGTGTGCCTCTCTTTGGTGCCTTTCTTTTTATTGCTTTGTTATTTCCTTTCTGCATTTTATTTAGGCGTTGGTTATATTTGTATTATCTTTAGTCTCAATTTGATCGCATTAGATGTATGGATTAGGACTGCTCGTTTAGTTTAATTAATTAGTTAACAAATTTGAATCATTGCACTCTCGCATTATCATTAAGAGGTTAAATTCTAAAGTGGCATATCTCCTTGAGATCGATCTGTTAGCTACACGATATCAAGCGCTTGCGGTTATTTTTATTTTGCAAACACCAGCTACCGCCCCAACCCACAAAAAGGAAAAACATTGGTAATATTTCAAGTGGATTACACATTTTTTTGGTGTATAAAACGGATCAAATTAGCGAAGAAGAATCCTAAGGGAGTGCCAAATGACATAACATGTTACTACTTAATGTGTTTGTCTCAAGAAGGAAGAAAAAAGGGGGATTGATGCCCTAGAATTATATGGTGGAACATGGGATATGAAAATGCAGATTTTGCTGGCTAGGCATTGTGGAGAACATGTGATACAGATAAGTCACTTAGAGAGTTTATCTTAACAGAAAGGAGCCTTAGGATGGGTTATATAGATGTATTGAATGTAGGCTGTAAATGGATAACCAAGATTTGCTTCTGAATTCACATTCGTATCCATTTACGGTTGTCTAAATCTTTCCAGTTACTAATAAGATGCAGATGTGGTAACACCACTTTCTGACTGCTTATTACTTGACCAATTAAGTTATCCGATTATGTTACTTTGTTGGATTTATTTTCTTGTTTTTATAAATTTTTAACTTAAGCTATGTCAATTTTTTTCTACATTTTCTATTCCAAAAGGACTAAAAAGTAGAAAAAAAGGAAGTTGATAAATTCTTAAATTTTATACCTATTCCTCACAAATAAGATGGTAAAGTTATCAAGGGGGTAGTTGAAAAATGGTATTCAGTCTATATTCACACCCATTTCGAAGAATTTTTCTGTATAGAAAAAAAAACCATTCGAATATCATTCGAATCCGACTAAAGCCTTCTGAAAACCGATAGGATACTATCCAAAACTGTCCCAATATAATAGGATGTGATCTGTAATTGGCCTATCTAACAAGCCTAGGATATGGGAAGAAGTGAGGAAAAACTGAATTTACTTCATCAGCTTGGTTAGAGTCTGCTTTTGAGTTTATTTTCCTCATTATTTCACCTTCCTAGTTAGGTTAGGTTAGGTTACTTCATTAGTTAAAGTTTGAGTTATTTCTTTCATTTTTAGTGTCTAAAGTTATTTTCTGGTCTTATTATATAAGATTGTAAAGGGGTTCAGCATCGTTGTACATGAATTTGATTAATGAATTATTGGCTAGAGCCTTTGTGAAAATCCTGAGATAGGTTAGGTGAGAAAACTCGATGCAGTACAAAACATGAAAAAGAGAGGCCAAACACTGTTCCATCTTACCGTTTACATGAAAAGTGTCACATTCCATTATTTTGCCTTCACGGAAATGCGGAATATTAAGAGAAGACCCTGTGGGCTGAAAAGCATATCATGTTAGAACTTATTTAGAAGTGTAGTACCAGTTTTGATTATATGTGAGGGATATAAGAGTTTAATTGGTTTCTTCCTTTGCCATAGGCATAGTTTATTTACTTCTTTCTATCTTTTGGCTATATATTTAAGAAATGTGGGCATGCTATGTTTACAATTCTTAGTTTGGGTTCTATTTTCCAGTCAAGTCAGTTTCTATATTGATTGTAACTTGAGGAGCAAGTTTGGCCTTCTATTAATGTGTCACGGCCCTCATCCTTAGAGGCTTCCCACGATTTATCAAGTTGAAGAGAAAACTGCTTTGTGCAAAGATGTTCTCCTTATCCCTTTCCTCTCCTCCTTCCTTGTTTGATATTCCTTGTTGTGTTGCTGCAATCATCCACTTTTGAAGCCTGGAGTTGCTGTCCTACCAAGCGTTAACTGCTTTGATCACTATCAAAAGGAGGATTGAACAAAACTTTGTAGATTTCTCTCCACCTGTCACTATATGGTCCAGCTTTTCTTTGGAGTCTGATATCTGCTGTCGCAGGCCTTTGGAGGCTTTAATCGGTCTCCCAGGAAGGCCACCCTGTCCTAACTCCAACTCATAATTTTGGCTGGAGTTTTTTGCAGACAAAATCAGACCTCCCCTTCTGGATCTTGTCAAGGCTGATATTTGGTCCGGCTTACCATGTAGTGCAACCTCAGTGCTGGTTTGCATGATGTTCCATCACCTTCTAATTTAGAGTTACCTTTGTATCTTAGTTTTTTATTTTTTTATTTTTTGGTGTTAACCTTGGTTTTTGTTTACCAGAATTGGCTGAAATTTGGAGTATATCATCCCTTCACCTCTATCACTACTTGACCTAAGTGTGATATTATTCTACGGGCTGGCTTGATCCTTATCTCAAACAAACAACAATGAAAACCATAACCGTATCCCAACTAAGTTGGTTTGGCTAGAGTGATCCTTATCTCCTTGGTTACTTATTCAAATTTATTGTTATTTCAATGTTCTACTGCAACCCATCATCATTCCCTACTGTGGAATGTTTATCAGCTGAGCATTTTCTACTTTTGACTTTGGGTGAGATGCCCATTCCCTTCCATCAGCACTTGATTCCAAACCCTAGTTTTACTCAAATTGAGTTCAATAGTGCTGAAAAGTTCTGGGATTTCTGTCAACTGATTGTCGCATTGATTTCTTGAAGATTTTTACATCAAGACCATTGCTGCCTGGGTATGTCTCCATCAAGTTGAGAACCGAATCAGCAGAATAACCCTACCATTGGTTTTCAAAGAAGTTAGGGTTCCAAAGCCCAAAGGTATCTGCTTTGAAGGATACTATTATTTACTTGTTTTTGTTTACTTGTGGTTACTGGTTAGCAATTTGAGATCATTTAGTCTCCTCCGAATTTGACATCCATTGTATTCTTTATTATTCTACTGGAGGTTAGACCCACTCTAGTTATAGTTTTAGATTGGTTGGTATTAGAGAAATGGAGGAAAGTGCAAGGCAAGCTTCCAGTCAAGCTCCTAATACGTTTTACTTGATGTTTAGCAAATATCTATGAAGAACGTTTCCATGGATTGGGAGATCAAAAAGCTGACAGAGGAATCAATGTGAGGGTGACAATCCACTTGATTCTTAGCCCTTGACCACCTCGATGTGAAACATGAAGAAATATTTCAGGCTTTCAGCAGCCATTCATGATGACTTTGAAGATGATGAAGAATACTATGGCTACCACAATACTGAGGCGAAAGGCATAAAGTGAAGTTTTATGTCAGGGAATATAATGGGAAGCACGATTCCATTGCTCTCCGTGATTGGTGAATTGCTCCAGATGATTAGTTGAAATGGTTTCAATTATTTGAGGATTGAAAGATGCAACTAATAAGTGCCAGACTCATTGGATGAGCCAAAATATTGGTGGCAAGCTCATGATTGGAGATTAACTTACTGTTGCATGGAACCTAACACATGGGAGTCCATGAAAGATATTCTCAAAAAAACGTATCTACCTCTTTTTTAGCATAGACTTCTCAATGATCAGCTCAACACTATCCGCCTACACCAAGCATTAATAAAAAAAAATCCAACAGCCATTTGTGATGACTTTCAAGACAACAAAGATGACAATTTACATCATGGCTACCACTACACTGAAATGACGTGCGTAAGGTGAAGTTTGATTTCAAGGAGTATGATGAGATGCACAGTCCCATTGCTTTCCATTATTGGTTGAATGCTCTAGATGAGAGTTTGAATTGGTTTAAATTATATGAGGATCAAACGATGCAGGTAGTCAATACTAAACTCATTTGAGGAGCTAAAGGTTGGTGGCGACAGCTGCGACACATGATGGGAGATTTTCTGTTCCATGGAACCAACCACATGGGATGCCATGACATCTTGAAGAAGAGTATCTCTGTTCTTCAAGCCATAGGCATCTCAATGATCAGCTCAACATTATCCTACACCTAGGATGAATAAATATTCCTACATCCCTTCATGATGACTTTGAAGATGATGAAGGATATACAGCTACCGTGACACTAAAATGACAAGCATAATGTGAAGTTTGATATAGAGGAACATATTGTGAAACATGTTCTACATCGCTTTCCGTGATTGGTTGAATGCTCTAAATGATTATTAACATGGTTTCCATTATTTGAGGATTGAAAGATGCAACTAGTCAGTACCAAACCCATTGAGGGAACCAAAGTTTGGTGACAAGCACATGATGGGAGATTTACTCTCCATTACATGGAAGTCTGGAACCAACCTCATGGGATGCCATGACTGATATTCTAAAAGAAAAGTATCTGCCTTCTTCATCCTTAAGTGCCCCAATGCAAGAAGACTTTTCTAACATGACAACAGGTCTTTGGGAGCTTGCTGATATTAATACTAATTTCTATTATACGAATGTCACGCATGTTACAATACTCAGAAGATGAATCAGATGTAGAAGAAATTGAAGTCGACAAAAGCAACAGGCAAATTGATTTGCATGGTTTGATCAAAGTTAGAATTGAAGAATTATTTGACTGTCAGATTTTGGTTGTCAAAGCCCATGTGAAAGATTCCCAATGAAGAGACATCATTGGATAAAGACTATAAGCCGATTGACCCTAAGATGCTTTGGCTCGTCTCCACATTAAAGTCAGTGTTTGTAGATGCCAATGATATGGTACTGATACTGTCACGATTTTTTCTCATCACTGAGAGTGTTGATGCATTATCAGATGGGTTCAATCGGTTCCAGTCCAACCCAGAAAGTCAGTCAATGGAGTTTGGCCCAACAAGAGATGGATTTAAATAAGTATTTTATTTCAGTTTTAATTTGTACTCTTGTATTTGTTTTAGTACTTCTATGTGAGAGGTTTTAGACTTCTGAGAGTTAGCACTCCCTCCTCAGTTTGTGCTCTTCTAATTTTTCTAGTCTTCCCTCCATCTGCCCACAATAGCAGCACATATCAGCACTCTCGATAGGTGTGTTGACAGTTGAAGGATAGCTAGTAGATTCAATGATTCGCTATGTCAGACTGACTATAATGGTGAAGATGAGCTACTCATATCCCCTCTAAAATTGAGATTGGGGGCTGATATTAGAGACAAGGGGTATAGTCCAGATTATCAATTTAAATGATTGTTGAGAAGGCTATGGACGTTGAACATCTGCTCAATGCTGCTCCATGAAGATTCACTCCATAGCCAGGTGATGGTCACTATGCAAAATTTTGCCTACAAAGAGGCAATGCAAAGTTAGTGACCAATATGAGTCCAATCCAGAGACGATGGCATGTGAACCACAACTTGGAGATGAATGAGCTTTTTATGCTACCCTTGAAGTAGAAAACCAAAAACATGGTAGATGATAACAATGGCATCTGTGAGCTTACTGTTGAAGTTCCTGGAATTTCTATCATCAAGGAAGAGTCGGCTCTTAATGTTTCAAATGTTGAGCTTGCATTAAAGAATTTGAAGTATGTAAAGTTGAGGCAATGGATAATGTGGAACTGGTTCTATAGTTGATAAGCTGGTTGTAGAAAATATTGATAAGATATTGAGCAATAAAAAAGAACTTAAAGAGTTCCTATTTGAAGTAGAGAAGATTGAAGACACAACTGGAGAAAGACCACATGGACATTGTTGTTTTCGACATTGTGCACATTGAGTTTGTCATGCCACCAGAGTTCTTTGCATAGAAGAAATTTCGACCGAAATTGTTGAAATTTCGGTCAAAATGTCTGCATTTTTAAAAAACAAAACAAAATTCCAATTATTTCGGAAAAGTGTCAAATTTCGATCGAAATTTTGGAGATTTCGACAATTTTGACCAAAATTTCGACATTTTAGCATTCCAACTTGTTTTTCCTCAGTTTTTGTTGATTTCTATCCCATTTTCACCTAATTTCCACTACTCTTTGCCTTCAAACACCACTTGTTGGTCATTTTTTTGCCTCCAAACACCTCCTAAGACACAACAGCTACAAAGGAAACTCTAGCAACAATAGAATGTGAAGCATGAGCCACACCCAACAGTTCCAAACTTCCCCTTTTTTTATTTTTGTTTTGTTCATGCCTTAAATGATCTTGTATTGCCTTGAAATTAATATATGTTTAGCCTAGGACTATGATCTATGATTGAGTTTTGTTAAACTTATCTTTTTATTATTTGCTATCATTTTTTCATTTTTTTATTTTAATATATTTTCTAAAATTATGTATTTTTATTTTATGTATGTATGATATATAGGCTTCAGCTTAATATATTTGAGACACCATCACTTGATCTAGTTGGTCATTTTATTTTGTTGACTTGTTGTATATGTAACTATTCTACCAAACAATTTATGTATGTTGTTGATTCTATGCATGTATGCAATACAATTTGCACTTGTCGGAACCAGTCATTTGTTTGTATACTTGAATGATAAATTTTTAATGTTTTTTTTTTTACAAAATACTAGTTCCATTGTGTTTATTATGCTTGAAATAGGTAGTATGCAAGAATCCAAATCATTTTGAGTCCATATGAGGCCTGAAATTGAAGTTCCAATTTTTAGAAGTGTCCAGTTTCGATCAAAATTTCGATCAAACGTCGAAATTTCGGCCTTTTGCAAGATTGAAATTCCTGTTTCGGTCGAATTTTCTTCCTTGGTTCTTTGTTCAAATTTTTTTGAGTCTAATTGAGGTTGTTTAGGTGATCTCAATCAACCATAGGTCCAATGCTGCTATTGGTTATTCTTGTTGTAAACTGAGAATATTGCACTCGAAAGATAATATCATTCATTCACGCTAATAGGGTACTTATAGATTTACAACTCATAGCTTAGAACTAATCGAGAGAAGAAATAGGAGTACAAAATAGTTTAGGATGAAAGACATAAAAGTCCTAAAAGGATAGAGAGGCAAGTCCTAATTCGATTAGGACTCTCCAAATTACTTGCATTGGTTCAAGTCCCTCATGACACTCCTTGTCAAGTTAGGGCATGAATATGACACATGCCAACTTGGTCAAGATGGGATGAAACACCCATTTGTTTAGTAGAATTCGTAGAATACAATTGAAGTGTGTATGAAGGGTTGTATTTATTAAACACATGTAGATATAGCTATCTGCATATTTCCTCTTTTATCGCAGTTCTACTCGGAACAACACAGGTCGTGCTATATTATAATTTCTATTTTATATTCAATATAATATATTCATATTGAATTCAATAAAAATTTAAGCACACTAATTAATATTTATATATAGATAAGATACCTGGTTAGGTATTTGTGTAACAATTTCTGTTCTAGGGTATACGTATACACATAATTGTGGTTATAATTGAAATAGAAGAAGGATTTCTTATTGAAAAGAATGGATAAATACATTTCATTTTCTTTTTGGTGAAGACATTTGCTACTTGATTGTTAGACTTCACAAATGGCATACAGATGATAGCACTTTCAAGCTTTTCTTTTATAAATTGCTTGTCAATCTCCACATGCTTTGTCCTATCCTGCTATATTGGGTAATAGACAATGCTTATGGCAACTTTGTTGTCACGATAGAGCATCATGGGAAGGGGAGCTGGTACCCCTAGATTTTTAAGAAGACTACGTAACCATAACCACTCACAAATCCCTTGAGCATGAAATTATGCTTCAGCACTAGATCTTGCAACAACATTCTGCTTCTTGGTTTGCCAAGTAACCAAATTTCTACCTATGAAGGTACAGTACCCCGATGTGGACTTTCAATCATGTGAGCTTCCTCAATTTGAATTAGTATAAGCTTCAACTTGAAGATGATCACATGGGGATAGGAGAACACCTTTGCCAGGAGTAGATTTCAAATAGTGAAGAATTTGGAACACATCAGACATATGATTGGAATGCGGATCATGTATGAATTGACTTGCAATACCAATAGTAGCAACACTGTTAGCTTATGTATAAGATAAGTAGATTAGTTTTTCCACTAGTCGCTGATACCGGCCTTTATTAATAGGTTCTCGTTTTTCCTCTAGTTTGGTCCCAACTTTTAGAGGAGTATCACTTGAATGACAGCCTAGGAGGCTTGTTTCATATAATAAGTCTAAGACATACTTTCTTTTTTATAAAAATATACCTTTAGCTGAATGAGAAACGTTAATCCCTAGAAAGCACCTCAGTTCTCCTTTATTTTTTATTTCAGATTCCTGAGTCAAAAATTTCTTTAATTTGAGTATTTCTTTGTCGTCATTACTTGTCACAACTATATCATCAACATCGACAAATAAGGATGATTACTTTAGGTCTTGTTCTATTGATGAAAAGTGTGTGATCAACTTTGCTTTGTTTGTACTCGACTAACAACATTGCTTTATGGAACCTATCGAACCAAGCTGAGGGAGATTGTTTTAACCCATTCAATGCTTATCAAAGTCAGCAAATTTTTGTGTTTTTTCATTAGAGAAGCCAAGAAGAAATTTCGTGTAGACTTCTTCTTCTAGTTCTCCAAGTAAGAAGGCATTCTTCACATCTAACTGCTAAAAATCCCATCTCAGGTTGACGACACATGCAAGTAATACTCTGACTATGTTTCGTGCTATAAGAGGTGCAAAGTTCTCCTGATAATCGATCCAAAAGGTTTGGGTGAATCCCTTGGCTAAGAACCTGGCTTTATATGGGTCAACAGATCATCATTGTTCTACTTCACTACAAACACCCATCTGCAACCAGCATGTCTCTTGCTTGGAAGAAGAGCTACAAGCTCTCAAGTCCCGTTTTTGTTGAAAGAAACGATTGTGGTGAATGGCTTATTGATCCATGATCTAAAGCCCTCTATTTATAATTAAGTGGAAAGTAGACTATTACAAAGAATAGAATTTTACATGAATGCAAACTCTAATTTAACTCCTATACAAACTCTTATTAGACTCCTAATAGAATCCAACAGTTTTTGTCAAGTGCTTTCATTTCTTCGAAATTGCTGCCTTCCACTTAGGATTTGCATAAACCTCTTGCCACTTTTCTAAAGGCTATAGGTAGTTCAAGAGAAGGATCCTTATCGGGAGGACGTGAAGTAGGTGGAGATCCAGGATCTGGTGCTGGCAAGATTATTGTAATGGTAAGGGTACTTTGAGAATGGTCTCTTGCCATCATGTCTGTAAGGTATCCTTAGGAGCCTATGGCTTCCCCTCACTATATATATATATATATGTTTAGTGGTTCTGTTGGTGGTGTTGATGGTTGTTATTGTTGTTCCATCTCATATTCTTTTGGTTATTGTTCCATGTCATTTTCAATTGTGGAGAAAATGTCTAGGTCGGTCGACACATATTCTCTAGAAGTATTCTCCCCCTAAAGAGGTGTTGGGGGTATAGTAGGAACATCCATGGAATCAAAATGCTTATGGGATGGAGGATGATAACAGCGGTAGCCTTTTTGTCAAGGAGAGTAACCTGCGAAGATACATTTGATATTTTGTGGATCAAGCTTGACAGGACAGTGATGATTGCTAACATAGCAGTGACAACCAAAATACCGTTGGAGGTACTAAAAAAGGGTTCTTTCCAAGGAAGACAGCTCTAGAGGATTGGAAATCAAGAATGTGAGAGGGCATCCAGTTGATTAGATAGGCGGTGGTCAGAACACATCACTTCAATATTGGGATGGAACATTACATTAAAGCATGAGCGACTTCTAACAATTGCCCATTTTTTTTCTTTCCGCCATGCCATTCTGAGCTTGGGTATCAACATAGCTGGTCTAATGGAGAGTACCATAATCTGCTATATGTGCTCGAAAAGTATGCTCCAAATATTCTTTGCCATTCTCAGTGCGAAGTGCTCTTATCTTGCTATCAAACTGAGTCTGTATCATTTTGTGGAATACTTAGAAGCATTGGGAGACTTCACTCTTATGTCGCATTAGATACACTCAAGTGACATGCGTGTGACAGTTAATGAACGTTACAACCACTAGAAGCCAGAAATAGAAGTACGAGTAGGGCTCCATCTATTAGAATGAACTAAATCAAAGGGATGGTCACCTTTTTTATCAGATGGTGAACAAGTAGTGTGTTTGGTTAGCATAAATACACGCTTCACAAATATTTGTCTTTATTATAGTGCTTAACGAAATTGGGAAAAAGGGAAAACAAGGTTTTAGCTGGAGGATGACCAAGCCTTTGATGGAGATGGTGAATATTTGAGGAGCAGAGTGAATTTGTGGTGTTGGTAAAGAGGTTGCAGCAGTAGGAGCCGTATTGTTGAGTAAGTGGAGGCCATTCTATACCTTACTATGTCTAATCATCTTCTCTATCATAAGATTTAAACAACACAACAGGGAGGAAAAAAAGTAACTCTGCAGTTTAAATCCTTAGCAAGACTTCTAATAGATAAGAGATTAGTAGAAAATGAAGGAATGCACGAAGCAGAAGACAGTGTTAAGGTGGAAAAGCAGTGTATGGTCCCTTTCTCAAAGATGGAAGAGAGGGATTGATTTGCCACACAGATTGCATCTTTTCCTGACAAAGGGGTGTATTGATGGAACTGAGTGGGTGCAATGTCTTGCGAACGATAGCTCCATAATCTATAACCCAGGGGATAGATACAGTTAAATCACAAAAGGGTAGGGTAGAATTACCTGCGTGGGCTTTATAAAGAAGTAGCAGAGGTTGTCGTAGATGTAATGGTAGTGGGGGAAACTTGTACTAACCGACGGAGAGCTTGTAGTTCCTCATTGGAGAGTCTTGAGAACATGTCAGTTCCAGTGGAAGTTGTAGAGTTAGTTTCAGTTTGATTGGCCTAAGTCTTTCCCATGTTCTTTCCATGACAAGCTTTTCTTTTTACTTCAAATTTTACGGGCATCCTGAGCAATTTTCAACACTTAACCTTTTGTAACCACACTTTCTCACAATGTTCTCAATTAATAACTTCTTTGGTGCCTCTTTAGTATTACCAGTTTGACTTAGAAGCGTTGGCCGGGTCTGTGGTTGTAGTTGATTCTGATGTAGTTATCTTTTTCCCAACTTCAGTGTAGCTAACCCTATTGACTATTTGGGGAACAATTAGGGTAGAGCTGCAACCCTAAGTAGATTGTAATGGGATAACAACTGTTAGGGTACAACAGGAAAAATAAAACTTAAGGTCAGCTGTAAGGTTTGGTCTCCAAAGGGAAGATTCCCAAGGAAAGGGTGGATCTTCATGTATAAAGAAGACCAATTTTTGCACAAGCCTGATAAGAGATTTAACTAGCTATTGTCCAATAGGGACCAATTGGACCAATACGATGAGCAAGGTCACAACCAAAGCTGCCAAAAATTCTACTGAAGAAGCAGAAGTGATGGAAACCAGGTCTAGGGTTAGGGGTATTTTAGTAATTTCACTAGACTTGGGGTTTGCCCAGGAATTTCTAGCAAAAGGGGGAAGGTTTTAGGGTTTCTAGGATAGCTTAGGGCCTGCTGAGACTAAATCCATATCTGAATTCTATTGTAATCAGAATTCCAGATTTTGAAATTCGAGTTCAATAGTCAAACTAGAGTTTGGATGGATTTGGCTAGGGTGGAAATATGCTAGTCCTTGCGGTGCTGTCCTTTCAACTAGAATGGGATTTGATTGAACAGAACTTAACAAAGTCAGATTTCTGGGATTTTAAGATTCTTGCAGAATACCAAGGTAGAAGATGAAGTGCAGGTTTTCTAGACTGAGGGAGGTAGGACTGAATTGAGGGAGATAGCAGTAGGGTTTGGTCCTAGGGTTCCGTGTGATCCTAATGGAGGTGAAAGGGGTTTGGGACAAGGCTGGGAATCAGGGTTTCCTAGGGGGTGTAGGACGTGGCTGCCATGAGG
Organism: Hakea prostrata; assembly: GCF_041222555.1. Lineage (NCBI taxonomy): Eukaryota > Viridiplantae > Streptophyta > Magnoliopsida > Proteales > Proteaceae > Hakea > Hakea prostrata. Next base: position 46,757,794 of record NC_142607.1, on the reverse strand, counting down.
AAGAGGGGGAAAGGGTTTCCAATCGCTAGATGATTGCTTGAAGGTTGAAGAAGCTTGCTGGAGTTGGAGAACTTGAATGCTAAAGCTTGAAGAACGCAAATATTAAACAACCGCAGGATCCCCTCCAGAGGAACCTGCCACACCTTGGCAATAGACAGTCAAATTTTATATTACATTGCATGAATGGGCTATTTATAGCCTTAGAATGAAAAGACTCTAATTGGGGTGTAGGGAATCCCTAAGAGATGAGGATCCCAACTCTAGACCAAAACACTCAAAACGAAATCAAATTACTGCAAGGCCACAACCCTAGGATTGGAATCTTACTAACACAATTTAAGTTATCTTTAAAAGCATATGCTAATTAAGATAACTTAGGACTAAAGCAACAACTTTAATTCAAAATAGAACTTGCAAAACTAAACAAACTCCTAAGAGATAAGAACCCCCTTGGATAAGGAATCTTATGTTATCCAAAACTAACTTATCATGGACTTATAATCTTTGTAACTCAAAATTTATTGACCCTAATAAAAAAAAAAATTAGATTCATTACCCTTGGATCTAGGGAATTCAATCTAGACACATAATGAGCCCTAAAAGGCCTGAAAAATGACCAAAATGTCCTTGAGTGGGATTCGGCCAGCTTTGGATTGGCCTTCTTTGGTCTGAGTTTTGCGCCCAATTATGGGGGTCACCCGTGTTCACACCAAGAGGTGTCACTACCTTCATTGAACAAAATTCTTTTTCCTTTTTTTTTTTTGGTTTTGAAAAAGTAACAGATGACGTCACCACCCACGTTGTATATTTGTTTTTTCTTTGATGATGAGGGATGATGTTTGACAACCAAATAGAATTCTTTACTTTTTCTTGGTTTTGAAAAAGTAACATATGATGTCACCGCCTTTAACTTGATGTGAACACAAGGACCCCTGGCCAAAAACTCAGGTGGGGCCCGAAGGATGGTTTCAAGAAACCAACCTAAGCCGGCCGAACTCCTTTAGGGGGCTATTTTGGGCAATTTAGCCTTATTTTTATTTTGGGATTAATTCTAGAATTTTTCAGAATTTTATTTGAGTCGAATTTTGCAGTTTGAATTGAGTTTGGTCTTGTTTGGAGAGTTTTATTTGGAGCTTAAGTTGTTTTTGAATGATTCCTAAGTGAGTGAAAATTAGTTACTTAAGATAAGAATCCTTATCTTATTTGTTAGGAGATGTTTTATCATTAAGAGTCCAGTCCAAGATGTAATTGGATCCTTATTTGTTTAGGAGTTTCAAGTTGAGTCAGAGTCTTTTATTTTCAGGCTGTAAATAGCGTCTTTATGTTATGTTATGTTATTGGCAGTCTGGATTATTGAATAAAAAGTTATCGAGTAAGGACCCGGGTTTCTGATTCGAAGGGGCCTTGGCGGGTTTTGAATAAGTTCTTCGATATTCAGCTTCTTCCTTCGAGTTTCTTCAAGATCAAGCAATCTCCCATCAATGGCAGTCAGTTCTTCAAGCCTGCAAGCCATGTCCTGGGATTCCAGCAAGAAGTCCAGCCACTTGTTTCGTCCAGATCCTGTAAACAAGAAACATCAAGAAAATCCCAAGAATCTCCAAGAACCTACTGTCCCATTCCTGCAGTCCAAGAAAACCCCTACCCTCCCATCACGAGCCCCTGCCCCACCTTGGCAGCAGCCAAGAAACCATCCCCACCCTTGCGGCAACACCTAGGCCCCTCCCCACCCTTCCTTTGGCTTACAGCAGATCTGAAACAGAAAATAATAAAGAAAAAGAAAGAAAAGAAGGAAAAGAGAAGAAAGATTGCCCAACACCTTCAAATCGTTGGATTGTTTCCCTAATTTTCCCCATTCCAATGGAGATAGAAATAATCCAATTTTACCTTCCCTTCCCTTTCCCTATAATTATCCCTAAACCCCTTGACACCCCAACCGTAGGTTTTACCTTTCCTAGTTTACCTATTATTATTTTGGCTATCCTACTTCCTAGTAAACTATCCCATCTTGGGTTTTGACCAAACCCTAACTTTCCCTTTTCTCCAAAGCCCTTTCTACATAATTTTGTATTGATCCATGGACATCCCTTAAACCATCCAAAATTATTTAGTTTCTTTCTACCTACACTAGGTAATCCATAATTTTTTCTACCTTTAATTGCTGGAATTTCTTGGGAAAACCCTAAGTTTAGGCAAATCAATAAAATACCCCTAACCCTAGTTATATCACAACCTCTTTTGCAGATTCTTTTTTATTTTTATGAAACCTAAAGGAGAAGCAGATAAATAAAAGGTTTTAGATTTATTTGCTTTGAGTCTGATTGCGGGAAAAATATAATGAATATTGCTGGAGTTCACCTAATAATCGACTGTATCCGACTGATGAAAACAACAATCAAGCCGCCCTCATCTTTGCTTCTCTATCAGTCAGCTGTAGACCCTAATAGCTCGACAAGACTTTGTTTTTGTAGCTCATGCGTCAGAGGATACATCGACCCAAAAAACAACTGACTGCCCTGGAAAAATCAAACCAAGACATACGAAGGGCTTAAAGGACTGACATCAAGCGTGTTTGTTGCGGTCGAAGGTCTTCGTTGACTAGTTGGATTGCACCCATGGTTTTTTTTTTCGTTCCTCCTCTAATAATAACAACAACAACAACGATAAGCCTTGTCCCAACTAAATGGGATCGGCTACATGGATTCTTGCTCTCTAATCAGTTCTGTTCGAGGCTATGCTAGATACAAGGCCTAAGCTATACATATCCTTTCTCACCACTTCTCCTAAGGTTATCTTAGGTCTACCCCTAGCTCTTCTAGTCCTTCAATATGAATTATATCACTTCTCCGTATAGGAGCATTTATAGGTCTCCGTTGAACGTGGCCGTGCCACCTCAAACGACTTTCTCGAAGCTTATCACTTATGGGAGCAACTCCCAGACCAGCTTTAATATAATCATTTCTTATTTTATCTATCCTAGTTTTGCCACTCATCCATCTTAGCATCCTCATTTCTGTTACGCTGAGTTTATCTATATGATTCTTTTTAACAGCCCAACACTCTGCACCGTACATCATAGCTGGTCGAACAACGGTCCTATAAAATTTTCCTTTAAGCTTTAATGGAATACGCCGATCACATAAGACCCCAATGATGCAGAATTAAAGACATATTTAAGAAAGAAGAAGCCCATTTGATCAAGCCCATCAAAGGCCTAAAGCTATCACCTGAATCAGCCCATGGCTTTTATGGGCTAGGACTATTTTAGTGGGTTAAAGTTAGCTCACATAAGTTGAACTTTATAATCTAGACCTAAGCCCAAGTCTAGTTTTTGAAAAATCAATAAAAGGGGCTATGGTTTGAAAATAAAAGAAATCATTGTTAAAGGAGTTTTCCTTTGTCAAGAGTTAGGTAGTAGTTGAGTTATTAATAGGTAAATGGTGTTAGCTAGTGGTTGAATGTTATCATTAATGTTTATGTCTCTTTAGAATGCTATATAAAGAGACTTATGTAAAAGGTGAAGATACAACTCATACATTGAAATCAAATTGCTTTGTTAGCATTCCTTCTCTATGCAGACTCCTTGTGTTTGATCAAGGTAGGTTGGTGTTCGATCCAATCGATCCACCTTGTGGTGTGAAGTCCGGGTGTTACATTTTTATTCTCAATTCCTTCATAGTGTCCTTTCAATTTCTTTATCATAGTTCTGCCCATGTTTGAAGATCTATTCAGTCCGTATTGTTATGTTATTATCCTTATAATACCACTCTAGTTTCAGCCCTCTTTCACATTTAAATTCTGTTTCATCTTAAGTCCTTCAAATCTGAACTTTATTCCCTGTGAAAAGTTCTATCTGGCTATTGTTTTGATCAATCAAATACAATATTACATTATTTGGTATTAGAGCCATGACAGGGAGTGAAATTTTGGATTGGATACTGACCTTATGGCAACAATGATGGGGATGTTGCAACAATTGAGCAACCAAATCACTGCAAGCCACAAACAAGTGGAAGAGAGGTTCTCAGCAATGGAGGCTAGAGTTGTTGCCTCTACTCATGCTCCACACCCTCCACTTGGTGAGGATTCTAAGCCAACTCACTTTATAGCCAACTCTCCTACCCGGATGAATACAAGGAGAGGGCCCCAAAGGATTTCAGTTGTGCTACCAACCCTCGAAGAGCACGTACGGAGTTATTTCACTGGAGAACAACCTACATTCAATAAGCATGTTGGTGACTCTCAAAAGGTAAAGCTTGAACACCAGGAGTTCATTCACGCTAGCCATAACACAGGGCTGGTATTGGCTCTTGTTACGAAAGAAGTTACCCCTCAACCTAAGGTGACATTCCCTCCACCCATCAAAGAGTTACATTCTGATTTTTTTGATTTGGTTCTTGATGAGTTGCCTAATGAGCTACCTCCTATGTGCGGTATTCAACATGCCATTGATTTGGTACCGGGTTCGGTGTTACCAAACCTTCCGGTTTGTTGCCTTAGCTCAACAGAGCACAATGAACTCAAAAGATAGGTGAATGAGTTGCTAAATAAAGGATTTATTCAGGAGAGTTAAGTCCATGTGTTGTACTAGCATTATTGACTCCAAAGAAGGATGGCTCATGGCGCATGTGTGTGGACAGTAGAGCAGTCAACAATATTATAGTCAAGTATAGGTTTCCTATACCGCGGCTTGATGACATGTTAGACATGCTATCTGGGGCTAAGATCTTTTCTAAATTGGGCCTTAGAAGTGGTTATTATTGTTAGAAAAGGGCAATTTAGGAAGGGATTGATCCATCGAGAGTAAGTACTTTGCACTAACTCTCGATAGGAAAGAGTGGTAGGAATTAAGAGTTTTATACCAATTGAAATAGGTTTATGCTTTTCTATATAGAATAGACTTGTAAATTAGCCTATAAATAGAAAAGTTACTTTGAGGAGTGCTCACAAGAAAGATAAGCCTCCACAACTAAATCGTGGCTTCCATCCTCTCCTCTCCCTCATTCCTCACCTTATTCTTTCTCAAAATAACATGGTATCAGGGCTGTAGGTCCTCTTATTCCTTTCGATTCTATAGAAGAAAGGAAAGAAACTGTACTTGGAGAAGAAGCAATCGAAGCTGGTTTTTTTATTATTTATTTATTATTATTTTTTATTCAGTTTTGAATCTGTCTAGTGTGGCTGCTATCGGTTCTGCTTCATAGGAGAAGAAGCAATCGATTGTGTTGAGACTTTGAGACTTCGAGAAAGAGTGAGAGAGATCGATCGTGGTTCCTTTCAATTCTGCTTCTTAGGAGAAGAAGCAATCGATTGTGTTGAGACTTCGAGACTTTGACTTCGAGAAAGAGTGAGAGAGATCGATTGTCTTAAAAGTGAGAGAGATTGATCGTGTTGAAAGACCTGCGATCAGCTTTCGGGTTTGGTTTTGAGTTTTGGTGGTTTTAAGGAGAGATTGATTGTGTTGAAAGACCTGAGATAAATTTTCTGCTTTGGTTTGGTTTTAAGTTAGTTCAAGTGGTCCAAGTTGGTTTATTTATGTTTATAAGATTAATCTGAATCTGGGATTAATCTGGGAATAATTCTGATTTTGATTTTTGATTTTTGATTTTTGATTTTTGATTCTGATTTCTGGGATTTGATTTTAAAATTGTTTGATATGGGAGAAACTTCAAGTAAAAATACTATGACTGAAATTATTTCTTCATCCTCTCATCGGTTAACTGAGAAGAAATTGGAGGGTGGATCAAATTTCCACCAATGGAGGGCTATAGTTAAAATTGTTCTTACTGGACGGGGACAGATAGATCATTTGACTAAGATTGTACCCATAGATGATGATACTTGGGCAATTGTTGATGCACGAATACTTGGGCAGATGTTTAATTCCTTGGCCGATAATATTATAAATTTGGTGAATCACTTACAAACTGTGAAGGAATTATGGGAGTATTTGAATGTGTTGTATTCTGGTCAGAATAATCTGGCTAGAATCTACGAATTGTCCCAGGAATTTTATCGAGTAGATAGAAAAGGTAGAGATATTACCCAATATTTTGCAGATTTTAAAAGAATGTATGAAGAACTTAACTCTATTCTGCCTATCTCCTCTGATGTCAAAACTATGCAAAATCAAAGAGAGCAATTAGCTGTTATGGGTTTCTTGGGAGGTCTTGGAAAGGAGTTTGAGGCAGTTAGAGCACAGATTCTTGGTAGTGATCATGTACCCACGTTAGCTGACACATTTTCAAGAGTTCTTCGTGTTGCAAGGGAGAGTACCAATAACTCTACAGAAAATTCAGCTTTGGCAACAGTTTCTCGAGGCACTTATGGTGGACAGAATATAGGACGAACTCGAGGAAATAATACTGGAAAATATCCAGGGTCACACGACTCTATTGACAGTCCAGGACAAGTTAAGACTTATCATCATTGTGGTCGTCCAGGACATATTCAACGATACTGTTGGAAGCTTCATGGAAAGCCCCCACACATGGCGAATGCAATTATCACTTCTGAATTAGTGTCTACAACTACTAAAGTTCATCCTGAGGGTAAGACTGTAAAGATGACTGAGGAAGATTATATTCGTTTCACTCAGTTTTAGGCCACTCAACCACAATCAGCCACTGCCACCCTTGTTCAGACAGGTAATGCTATTGCTTGCCTTTTAACCACATCTCGCCCATGGATTATTGATCCAGGAGCTTCTGATCATATGACCGGGGCTACAGGTATATTTTCCTCTTTTGTTCCTTCCCCTCTACCTGTGCCAGACATCACCAAAGTGTACATGCGCCGGTAAAAACCATCAGCTCCCCCTGTGCACCTACGGTCTCTACCTCTATGCCGACTTCTTCTGTTGATCCTGCGGACGTTCCTGCCAAATCTGACCTTGATATTCCCATTGCTCTTCGGAAGGGTACTCGTTCTTGTGTTCAGTATCCCATCTCTAACTTTATTTCATATTCTAATTTATCACCTGGGTTCTCTACTGCTTTATCTACTATCGGGAATTATCCTATTCCTAAGAATGTTCTTGAAGCCTTGTCTAATCCTGAGTGGGTCAGTGCAATGAACGAAGAATTACAAGCCTTAGAAGACAATCAAACTTGGGATCTTGTGCCTTTACCCTTAGGAAAGACAGCTATTGGTTGTAGGTGGATATTCACTGTGAAAGTTAATCCTGATTGTTCGTTAGCTCGCCTGAAAGCTCGTCTCGTTGCCAAGGGCTATGCTCAAGTTTATGGCATAGATTATGTTGATACTTTTTCACCTGTTGCCAAGCTTACTTCCATCCGTATTTTAATCTCTCTTGCCGCTACATACAAGTGGCCCTTGTTTCAGTTGGATGTGAAGAATGCCTTCCTTCATGGAGATCTACATGAAGAAGTGTATATGGAGCAACCACCTGAGTTTGTTGCTCAGGGGGAGAAGAATAAGGTTTGTCGCCTCCGCAAATCATTATATGGTCTCAAGCAGTCACCTCGAGCATGGTTTGGACGATTCACTACTGTTGTAATAGAATTTGGGATGACTCGTTGTGAAAGTGATCACTCTGTATTCTTTAAAAACTCGATGCGGGCAAGATCTTTCTTGTAGTTTATGTTGATGATATTGTCATTACGGGAGATGACACTTCGAGAATTGATAGGTTAAAGACCTACTTACAAGAGAAATTTCAGACCAAAGACTTGGGCAAGTTAAAGTATTTTTTAGGAGTTGAAGTTGCCCAATCAACAAAGGGCATCTTCTTATCTCAACGAAAGTATGTATTGGATTTGCTTTCGAAACCAGGAATGTTGGGATCAAAACCCATAGACACTCCTATGGAATGTAACTTAAAGTTAATGCTAGAAGATGGAACCATTATTGATGATCCAGAGAAGTACAGAAGGCTTGTTGGGAAGTTGAATTATCTGACTGTGACTAGACCTGACATTGCCTTTCCTGTCAGTGTTGTGAGTCAATTTTTATCGCCCCACGAACATCACACTGGGATGCAGTTATACGAATTCTGAGGTATCTTAAGAAAGCACCAGGACACGGGCTTCTTTACACTAATCATGGACATAGAAATGTAGAAGGATTCTTTGATGCTGATTGGGTTGGATCACCTATTGATAAAAGATCGACTACAGGCTACTGCACATTCATTGGAGGAAATCTTGTATCATGGAAGAGTAAGAAACAAACTGTGGTAGCAAGATCAAGCGTAGAATCTGAGTATTGTGCTATGGCACAGGTAACATGCGAGATGGTATGGATAAAACAATTACTCCAGGAATTAGGAATTATTGATGACACACCAATGAAGTTATAGTGTGATAATCAAGCTGCGGTTCATATAGCATCAAATCCAGTCTTTCATGAACGTACCAAGCATATTGAAGTAGATTGCCACTTTGTTCGTGAGAAGTTACTGCAAGGCATAATATCCCCCAAGCATGTGAGGACTGGAGAGCAACTTGCAAATTTGTTCACCAAAGCTCTAGGGAATACAAGGGTTACCTATATTTGTAAAAAGCTGGGCATGAGTAATATATATGTTCCAGCTTGAGGGGGAGTGTTAGAAAAGGGCAATTTAGGAAGGGATTGATCCATCGAGAGTTAGTACTTTGCGCTAACTCTCGATAGGAAAGAGTGGTAGGAATTAAGAGTTTTATACCAATTGAAATAGGTTTATGCTTTCCTATATAGAATAGACTTGTAAATTAGCCTATAGATAGAAAAGTTACTTTGAGGAGTGCTCACAAGAAAGATGAGCCTCCACAACTAAATCGTGGCTTCCATCCTCTCCTCTCCCTCATTCCTCACCTTATTCTTTCTCAGAATAACAATTATCAGATCCGTATTAGGCCTAAAGACGAATGGAAGATTGTCTTCAAAACCAAGGATGGACTATTTAAATGGAAAGTTGTGCTTTTTGGTTTGACAAATGCACCTAGCGCCTTCATGAGGGTTATGACACAGGGGGTTGAAGTTGATCCAAAGAAGATAAAAAGCATCATTAACTGGCTAACCCAAGGACAATCACTAAAGTTCATAATTTCCATCGACTTGCATAGTCTTACAGGAGAGTCATTCGGAACTTTAGTGTAGTCATGGAACCTATTACCAAATGTTTAAAGCAACGCAAAGGCGAGTTCAAATGGAAGAATCGTCCATGACATGATAACACTTGGATTCATGCTGAAAATCTCGAGAAACTCGATCCCGATTGGTATGAGCAATACATATCATTCATCCATTCGTCGGAGACGAATGTTTTCAAGCCGGGGAGAGTTGATGCAGAATTAAAGACATATTTAAGAAAGAAGAAGCCCATTGGATCAAGCCCATCAAAGGCCTAAAGCTGTCACCTGAATCATCCCATGGCTTTCATGGGCTAGGACTATTTTAGTGGGTTAAAGTTAGCTCACATAAGTTGAACTTCATAGTCTAGACTTAAGCCCAAGTCTAGTTTTTGAAAAGTCAATAAAAGGGGCTATGGTTTGAAAATAAAAGAAATCATTGTCAAAGGAGTTTTCCTTTGTCAAAAGTTAGGTAGTAGTTGAGTTATTAATAGGTAGATGGTGTTAGATAATGGTTGAATATTACCATTAATGTTTATGTCTCTTTAGAATGCTATATAAAGAGACTTATGTAAGAGGTGAAGATACAATTCATCTATTGAAATCAAATTGCTTTGCTAGCATTCCTTCTCTATGCAGACTCCTTGTGTTTGATCAAGGTAAGTTGGTGTTCGATCCAATCGATCCACCTTACGGTGTGAAGTCCGGGTGTTACATTTTTATTCTCAATTCCTTCATAGTGTCCTTTCAATTTCTTTATCATAGTTCTGCCCATGTTCGAGATCTATTCAGTCCGTATTGTTATGTTATTATCCTTATAATACCACTTTAGTTTCAGCCCTCTTTCACATTTAAATTCTGTTTCATCGTAAGTCTTTCAAATCTGAACTTTATTCCCTGTGAAAGGTTCTATCTAGCTACTGTTTTGATCAATCAAATACAGTACTACATTACCCAGACGCACCTCTCCACTTCAGCCACCCTATTTTAATTCTTTGGGAAACCTCATCCTCTAAATCATCTCTTTTACTTATGATTGAACCTAGGTACCTAAAACAATCACTCTGAGGAATCTCTTTATCGTCAAGTATCACCACCTCATCATCTGCCTGATCATTACTAAAGTTACAAACTAAATATTCTGTCTTCGATCTACTAAGTTTAAAGCCTTTTGATTCCAAAGCTACTCTCCATGATTCTAATTTGATATTAATCCCCACTTGGGTCTCATCAATCAACACAATATCATCTGCAAAAAGCATACACCAGGGGACCTCATCTTGAATGTCTTTGGTTGGTTAATTCATCCATTACCAGTGCAAATAGATATGGGCTTAAAGTTGACCCTTGATGTAACCCAACTATTATCGGGAATTCATTACTTTGTCCCCCCATTGTTCTAACACTAGTCACCGAACCATCATACATATCCTTAACTATATCTACATATTTACTTGCAACACTTCTTTTCTCTAGTACTTGCCAAATTAACGCTCTAGAGACCCTATCATAAGCTTTTTCTAGGTCAATAAATGCCATATGAAGGTCTTTCCTACATTCTCTATACCTTTCCATAAGTCTCCTAATTGGGTAAATAGCCTCCGTTGTAGATCTTCCCAGCATAAACTCAAATTAGTTCTCTGTAACTGTAGTTAAGTGTCTCAAATGGGTTTCAATTATTCTCTCCCATAATTTCATTGTATGGCTCATCAATTTAATGCCCCTATAGTTATTACAACTTTGAATATCTCCTTTATTTTTGTAAATTAGAACCACGACGCTTCTCCTCCATTCATCTGGCATTTTCCCTGTGTTGATAATCTTATTAAACAACTTAGTCAACCAAACTAGTCCATGGGTTCCTAAGCTCTTCCATACTTCAATTGGGATTTCATCAGAACCTTGTGTCTTGCTGAGTTTCATCCTCCTTAAAGCTTCTTTTAATTCGGACATTGAAATTCTACGTATATAAGTTCGGACATTGGTGCCATGGGGAAAGGTGTAATCGTCCGAATCATAAGTGCTTGAAGAATGCTCATTTAGTAAACTAGAGAAATAGGTTTTCCATCTTTTCTTAATGGCCTCCTCACAAACTAGTACTTTACCATCTCCATTTTTAATACATCTAACATGGTCAAGATCTCTTCTCTTCCTATCCTTCATCTTAGCTATCTTATAAATAGATTTTTCCCCTTCCTTTGTGCCCAACTTATTGTATAACTCTTCATACTTCTTTTCCCTTACTTTTCCCTTACTTTTCCCGCAATTTTCTTAGCTTCATTTCTATCCAACCTATTCCTTTGAAGATCCTCAACATTCTTAGTTCTTTGTCATTGTCTTAAAACTAGCTTTTTTATTCCTAATGACAGCTTGAACCTCACTATCCCACCACCACGTCTCTCTATAAGAATGGAGCTTTCCTTTTAATTCACCTAAGACATCTTTAGCCACCTTCTTAATATACATAGCCATCTCATTCCACATTGCATTGGTATCCCCTTTAAAATCCCATTTTCCTTGTTTGACTACTTCATTAACGAAGGATTTAGAGTATTCTCCTTTCAAATTCCACCATCTTATTCTAGGATAATTTACCTTGGACCTTTTATGTGTCCTTGGGACTAAGCACATATCCAAGACCACAAGTCTATGTCGTGCAGTTAAGCTTTCCCCCGGTATCACCTTGCAATCCTTACACAACAATCTATCAGTCCTTCTAGTTAGGAAGAAATCTATTTGGCTTCTATGCTGTCCACTTTTGAAGATAATTAAATGATCATCTCTCTTTTTGAAATAAGTATTTATAATAGATAGATCAAAAGCAGTAGCAAAATCTAAAATTGAAATCCCCTCCTCATTCCTTTCTCCAAAATCGTATCCTCCATGTATACTCTCATATCCTCTTTGATCTTTTCCAACATGTCCATTTAAATCACCTCCAATGATAATCTTTTCTCCTTGACGAATTCCTTGCACTAATCCTCCTCTAATAAAAAAACTACACTATTATGTGCCTAATGGGGCCCAAGTTGGTGTATGGGCACTAGATTGCACAAGCCTGATATGGAACAATTTTAAGGGCTCTCTCGTTCCATCAACCTTTTGGAGCTTTTGGCATTGGTCAAGTACCTAGCATTTAGTATCAGAACTAGTACCACATCAAGGGTTCAAATCCCATAAAGGGCTACTTGGAGTAGAGTGAAGGCTGCCAAGAAAGGGCTACTTGTTGCCCCCCCTTCCCCCCCCCCCCCAAAAAAAAAAAAAAAAAAAAAAAGGAAAAAAAATAGATTGAGGGAACACAGTGCAACCACTTGGAGAGAGCTATCTACTGCTAGAGTGAGAGCTGCCTGTAGTAAGAGCCGTCAAGGATGACAACTATGGAAGTGTGGTGGTATGTTTTGTGCTTAATAGGGCCCAGTTTGGTGTTTGGGCACTAGATTGGGCCAGCATACTATAGGATAGGTCAAAGGGCTTGACTCAGCTGTCAGCTTGTTCCATTAGTTTTAGAACTTTTGGTGCATTGGTCAAGCACTTAACAAGCATGAATCTGTCCCTTTTCAATCAAACAGAGAGAAAAGGAGGACAACAAACGCATGAACTGGAGTGATTTCACGTACCAGTGGTTGGGCGGATCAAACGGATGAAATAGATCACTACGAAGCACAATCGGGAGGATTAAAGCTTTCTCAAACTAAACCCCTTTTGATACCATGTTGTAAACTGAGAGAATATTGTACTCTAGAGGTAATTTCATTCAAGTGCCCTAATAGGGTATTTATAGATTTACAACTCATAGTCTAGAACTAACTTAGAGAAAGACTAGGAGTACAAAGTAGTCTAGGAATTAAACAAAAGACATATAAGTCCTAAAAGGATGAGGAGAGGGGGATTCCTTATTTGATTAGGACTCTCCCCAATTACTTGCACTGGTTTGAGTTCGCCACGACCATTATTTTTTCTAGTTGGTCCATATTTTCATACCCTTAAATTTTAGTTCTTAAACAATAATTTCCAACCCTTATTATTGATGTAGTAATACTTGGCTGGTTGGACTGGCGTGCTATGGTTTGGAGATCCAAAACCAAGAAGAACCGATTTCTAGTCAAACAAGGGTTGGAATTATTGAGGAGCTTATTAATCTCAATCTTATACTTGTTTTTTGTTAGCCATGTAGGAGTCAGCAAGTGTAGCTGCTCTGGCAGTGAGCATGGGCATCAGCCTCCCTTTCCTGTTGGTTTGAATTCAACAAAAAACTGAAGCTATCAGATCAAAGATTTCAGCAGATGGAATAAGATTTTGCCCTTTCTTAAGTTGGTCTACAGCATTTATGATGACTGGATAAGCTCATAAAGAATGATGAAGGAATCTAAATTGGATGCTAACTAGAAAAGTGCAAGTACTATCTAACTCGAAAGGGCTGAACATTTGCGTATATGAGAAAAGAGCTTAGCTTCCCTTTTAGCGCTGCAGAGTTGCCTCAGCATTAAATAGCCCCATCCCCCCCCCCTCCCTCTGAAATGAAGAAAACCAAACTCTATAATATGGCTGCTTTTGCACCTATGAATGATTTCTTGTCGTAAGGAAGCATTGGATAAAGTACTGGCCTAGGCCAACTAGTTCCTCAAGTCCTTTAAGTTAGGGTTTTCAAGCTACATATGCAAGCTTTTTGTGAGTTGAGGTGACTGGTCCAGCATGGGCTGTTGGCAAGCAAGGTTCGAAATTTTCGTTCATCTTGATTTTGTTTTATTATAAATTCGATGGTAGATTTTGGGGGTTATTTGGTATTTTTTGGGCTGGTTTTCCGTGTCTAGCCTAATTTGGGGCCAATAAACACAATGAAAATGTTATTTTTGCCTCAAACCTAACCTAAAGTGGTGCTTTTGATTGGCACATGCTTGGCTGGATGAGGGTGAAACTCTAAGTCTAGAACATGGATTTTCACAAATGTAAATATGGATATTATGCAAGACGACACTAAGATTTTCATTAAAATGCAACAACAAAATACAATAAGTAGAATTCAATATATAAGTATGTGTCGGGTTGGATCCATCACTGGGTCTTAGAGGAATACTCTGAATGTTAGACATAAGCAAGCTATGACATGGTACAGATAAAGTTATCCATATAATTTGTCATTGCCCTTGTAAAGTATCATCATCAACATTAAGTAGATAACCTACCTTAGGGAATGTGTCATGCGGCCATGGATTGTAACCCGGTTTTCGGAACTGGCATAACTAGATGTGTTGGTTCTGATGGATATCCATTGATGGAGTCCACAATTGGTGCGCTTGATCGATCTCCACACCCATATGCAGACATGCCACTGGAATCAGCAGATGAACCACCATATGCTTCACCAATTCCATACCGATAGCCATAAGTCTCATACGGTACAACCGTATGGAATTTTCAAAATTTCACTAAAATTTTCATGATTAGGCAAAATTACCAAAATTTCGGCAATATATTGTATTTTTCGCGGGCCATTTTGTTTTGATACTTGTCAAGATGGCGAAATTTCATACTATGTTGGCAAGTGAGATTGGGATCTGAGTGCTACTAAGTGCTGCAGCAAGGTCCCTTCTGTCACTCAAGATAGTGCAAGGTCAGAGTGTAGGAATAAGGGGAACAGATGAACAATACCGATATAAATAAGGGGATGTCTGGCTGTTGCCAGGTGTCTCGGGTATCCCAGACAGCATGCTGGTGATCCCTTCGAAGCATTGGTTCAGACTGTTGTATGTAATACGTCATCATGATTCTAGGATACCAGACCAGTTTTATGATTCAGTGGGAGGAATCGAATTCCGTAACATCGTAGACTTAGTGTAGTTTCGTAGAAGGATATTTCCACCCAATTTCTGGTAGTTCTGTTAAATTGAAGTGGCTTAATATTACAATAATCTCTTCAGCTAATATGTATTCTATGAATTGAGTTTTTGTTGTCAAACAGAACCTTGTGGGTTTTGTTAAATAAATTCCTTAACCAATTCTAAATTTTAGATATTTCTGCTCAAAAACAACGAGAATTTGGCAACAGACTCAAAAAGATAAAAATAAAATCTTATAGCATAACAATTATTTGATTACTCAATCAAACAGTTCTCTGGTTGAAGAGGTTTGTGCCATGGCAAATATTTTAGGTACTTGAAAATCTTTTTCCCATGTTAGGCGTCAAGCAATCATTTTCAGTAACATAGAGAGAGGTCACATTTTAGAATTTGGACAGTTTGTAAAAAGAAACATTGCATTATTGTGCTACTACTTGAAATTTCAAATAAGTTTGACAAAATATTAGGTTAGGTTTGCGGCATTCTGGTTTAGGTAGATCTGAAAATTAGACCTTCATGTCCTCATCCAGTCCATGAAAGTTCTTCTGGCTTTGAATTTTGACAATCTCACTTTCATCGTATGTGTCATTATTAGTTCTTATATTTTCCTTTTTTTTTTTTTTAAATTGTTGTTTTCAAAATAAGTTGAACGTAACCTTGCTCTTAGGTGATTGATGTAAACATCAAGCTTCATTTTACTGATACAGGAATTATACAACGTGAAGGTCTCATTGGATTATACAGGGGTTTTGTGCCAAATGCACTGAAAACCCTGCCCAATAGCAGGTCAGTTTCATTGGTTGTATCAACTTTGTTGTTTTGCTCAGTTCAGCTCTTTATATTGCTGTTTGATTGAAAACTAGGAAACAAATCCTCCTTGCATTTGTAGGCCTTCTAATTCAGTTGTCAGGTCATGAGCAGTTTTTACAAGAGCTACCTTAGTATTTTTGTCAAAATGTTCTGGAAGATTAGATTGCATTAATGTAGCCATGCTGCTTTAATTTTGATAGTTAATTTGACTTTCGGAAGAAGGACCCACAAATGGTGCAATAGTGACTTCGGTTTGAGCCCAAAATTTCAGTTAAACTGCTGAAATGTAGGACCAAATCATCTACTCCACCTGCTAACCTGGGAGACCCTAACAAAAAGTACTTCCACCTCTTGGTTTGAAAAATTGGATGGGAATCATTTGATTCAATTCATGCATCATGGATTAGTTTGATTTGACTGATAAGAATGGGTTGTCATCATGCTAACTTCCCTGTACTGTGGGAGAGTGGCATGGCTCCCACACAGACTGAAACTGTGCTGACAATTCCTCAAGAAACATGTTGGTTAATAATTTGACCCCAAGGACCTTTGTAGGTCTAAATTTGAGATCCTTAACAATAGAAGGGTCACGAAATGCATGTGGAAATGCAGATAAAATGCATATCCTTAAAACTGGATGGCTATGGCGAGCATGGTGTACTTCTGATTGAAGCAGTGTTTTGACTTCATTTGCATCGAATGTGAATCCCCAGAATTGTTGCGAGAGACAATGAATAAGAGCGTGGATAGTGTATGGATGAGCCCATCAAGGTGTAGCCAGGAGTTTGTGAGGCTTGATTTAACAGTTGTGAAGATCGATGGCAATGGATATATCCGATGGTGGAAAAGGAAATGAAGCATGAGGATGGTGCTCCGAGGAGAGAATAGAGAGTGGAGATGTCAACAACCATTTGCAACTCAGAGACAGCATGTGATGATTTACACAGGCTTGACATCTGGAAAAGGAAGTCTCTGATGATGGTGTGGTGGGCTGTGAAGATAAGGGGGTTCTGGAGTCAAGGTGGCTGACCAATGTGGGCAAGGATGATGAGGATGTAACCATGTAGATGCCAGATCACTCACAGAGCCACTGACTTCAGACCAGACAGGTTGTTGAGCTGAAGCTTGCTAGCACAGGAAGCTGGGGGAAGTAGATGGGAGGCTGTCTGGTCACTGGGTGGTGAGTCTGGTGACTCTATGGTGGGAGTTGGTTTAAATTTGTACTTTTATTCTATTAAACTGATTTTGGACCTAATTCCTTTTAGGGAATTAACTGACGGAATGGGCCAATTCCAATTGAATGGAATTGGATAGGAGTTAACAGGATTCTATTCCGGGTTTTCAGACCTTGTTCCACCTGGTTATGCCCATTCTTCGTTAATATGGGTGCCTATGGGATTTATGGATGGCTTTAAAGGCTTGGTGCATTGATCATTTATCATGATTTTCTAATTTTACTACAATCTTGACTCCATTTCTGTGGTGGACATGCCCATTTATTTCTTACTACAGTCTTCATGCCATTTTTTCCCTACGCATACACACAAAAATAAAATAAAATAAAATAATAATAATAATAATAATAATAATAATATATAATGATGAAAAGATCCTGCCTATTCCTTGGTTTTCACTGATGAAATCTTTTGTTTTTGCTGTCTCACAGTATAAGGCTGACGACCTTTGACAGTGTCAAAAGACTTATTGCAGCCAGTGAAAAAGAACTTGAGAAAATCATGGAACAAAACCGCCAGAAACAAAACTAGAGCCTTTGTACATGATTCTTGTTCTTGCCTGTAGCCCTGTATCAGTTTCTTGGATGCATGGAAATAAAGTTTTGGTTGATGGAATTTCCCAATCTTCTGGTTCTATTGAGTAAGCCAATGATTCTTAGATCTCGAATGAAGCTTTCTTGAGGATACAAATCCAGTTGTGACTTTAATTTGTCATTCTCTCTGTAGCTTCAGATTTTGTGATGCAAAGGTAGTGTTGTCTGTTTGTTTATCTTGTTCACAAGCTTATGATGCTTAGTATTTATAGCACAGTGATAAATTGTACTAGCAATGAATATAGGCATGTACTCTCCCTCAACTCATTTTAGTCAATAAATAGATGAGCACTGTGTAGTTACTTAATTCTGATGTATCTGGTCATTTCTTGCTTGTTTTGCTTGCCCCCCCCCCTTTTTCTTTCCTTCCTTTTTTGGCTTTTCTTTCTCTTTGCAAAGATGCTACTCTGCTGTGGTGAAAAAGAAACCTTTACAGGCTCAGTATGAGATTTTTCATCTTCAAGCACCATTTCCAGGTGCTAATCCATGAGGCAGTAGACCGAAGAGCAGCAACAGTATGATGCCTATGCATGTATAAACTACTTGATGAGATCTACTGTTTCTGTTGTCCTTAAAAAAAATACTTGATGAGATCTACTGTTCATGTTGTCCTTGAAAAAAAAGGGGGCAGTTTTGCTTCACCCATAATCATGCACTATAGGTGTCCTAATCGTGTTCTTGAGCAAGGCTAAAAATCTTGTCTCATTTGTTTGAGACACCGAGAGATATCAGTCGAAATTTCAGTGATACATGATTACATGATATTATTATCTTTCGATTGATTTTGGGTCTGATTTTTAGCATCCAACCTTATTTGAGTCCAATAAACACAATGATAGTATTATTTTGTTTTTGAAACTCAATATAAAGTGATATTCTTGATTTATATGTACTTGATTGTATGCTTCTTCAATTTTTTGGTGCCCAAAAGATCAGATACTTGATTGTATGCGGACCAAATTGGATTATGTATTTTCACATATTTAAACATGGGTATAGAAGAAAATATTGAAACTTTAACTAAGATGCAAGAATAAATATTGAGAAGTAGTTATAGTTTATAAATTACAAAACAATCGTTCTATTTCAAACCATTGAATTGTAGACGAGTCACACCTCAATGGTGCATTTCCCTGTACCATTGTCAAGAGAACCATCTCTGAAGTCCCCCATTTAAGAATACTTACAAAACAATCCTTCTCATGTTTCAATACAAAGAAAGCTATTAAAAAAAAGAATGATAACTTTTCACATTTAAACCTTTACGTGCGAGTCACATTGGTGATTATGAAGATATAAAAAGATGTTCAAAGTAAAGCTTTGTCTTCTATGTCATCTAAATCTATAAACTAAGCAATCATTACTTATTTATTTTTATGGGAAAGGAGAAATATCCATTGAAAGATAAGGTTTAAAAAAAAAAAAAAAATTTTAAATCTTATCTTTGATGAGATATGTTCTGTTGAAATTTCTATTTCGTTGATCCTTTATACGGATGGAGTACTTGCAATGATAAAAGATAATGAATATTGAGTTTTAGTCAATGCAGAGTTGATATAGTAAGATCTATATTTTTCAATGGAGACGACCCACCCTTGCAGACTGACGACAAAACTCCCTCTGAGGATGTAATCGAGGTGTGCAAAAAGCTGGTCCGGATGAACCTCAGACAAAAAAAAATTCAATATGAAGTCAGTTTAATATATAGACCCGGCGTACATGAACCAAACCAGATCGGTTTAAGCAATCAGAGGCCTATCCATTGCTTATGGTGGAGGAGATGCAGCCACTGGCATTTGATCCACTGCTCTGTGATATAAACTGAAGGAACTCCACAACTGAAATCAAGTTTGTGATGGGAGGAACCTCTATTCTAAGGGGTTTTTCAAGCTCCAAAATGCCTGGCTGAGCTTGATTGATTAGCATCATTCAATATGGCTTTGTCTATTACGATGTCAATGAGAAAACTCCATCAAGAAGGTTAGTTTACAATCTTCTAAAGCCAAACAAGTTGATTTGGTTCTGGTTTGATTCTTATATACATGGGTTCATCTAGTGTTCATTTTATAGAAATGGATTCATTAAAAAATATGTTCAAAGTCAATGGTCAATATTTACTAAAGACACATGACGCAATCCCAATAATGAGAGGCACAACAACATAGTAATTTAGGCCGGACAAAATCACGTTCCCTCTCAATCTCCTCCTTTAATTCTCCATCTACTCATCTGATTATCTGCTCAAATGCTTCTTCTTATAGATATTCCAAGGAATCCAATTGTTATAGTAAAAATGTGTTGGTGACTCCTTGGTTTGTTCCAAATCCGAGTCTAGTTACTGAGACTAAAACAACGGTGAAAGTGGGCTGTCTCTGAGGATGGGAAGTCACCTCCAATGATTAAGTCAGTTCAGATAAGAGAATCAGAGACTCCCCTTGAGGAATAAATGCTCAAGGTGATGAAGAAGAGAATGTTCATCCGGAATAAATGCAGGAGAATGATGGTCAGAGTATTCAAGTCTTACTGTTGCTCAGGCATGGTGATGGTTTATATTGTTGGTCCATACCTAAAATGATAGTAGATGCTTCATAGCCCTTAGATGAGCATGACTTAGATGGAGGATGTAGATGACTTCTTGGAGAGGCTTGCTCAGCAAGCTAAACCGTGTGATCTTCATGACAGTTGGAGATCTTGGTGGTGAATCAAGTGGTCAGCATCAGGTTGATCCTGATGTGTCACCAACCCATAATTGGGGGGACAAAAAGTGTTGATGCAGCACTTAAGGCAGGCTTTGAATGAATTAGAAGTTTCCTCACCAACAATGAACATTTAATGATTTTCATCGCATTCAATGCTGAATTTTCATCACTTATCAGGAGATGTAAGAAAGGTTCTAACATGCAATGCATAACGGGCGGGCCTCCTATGGATCCTCCAACTCAATGAATGAAGGGGGAGATGAGGTAACGAGTTCTATATGAAGATTCAAAAAGGAAAAGGGTCAAACCAATCCGAAAAATCGATGAATGAGGAAGAGCCTATGTGGCTCACTTACCACCATCCGAAATGCGGAAACCCGATGGTGGAGCCCAGAAGATTCTCCCTCTTACGGCAACCCTCTTCGGTAAGCATCCAAGATCTCAGCAAATGAACATCACCTCGAGCGGCTTCCCTAACCGGGCTCAAGGCCCATCTTTTAATATAGGTCAACCCGACCAAGAGAGAAAGGATTCGCCAACGCTCTTCGTGATCACCGCTAATTAAATGGTATATGATTTTGAACGGTGCGCTCTTTTGATACACAAGGGTGTGCCTCACTTCTCCCTTGTGTTGTAGTAGGGCCGGCTTCTTTAGGTTGAAGCGCGTAGCCCATATAGGGTGGTCGGAGACCGGGCGAGTCAAAGGGCATACCAAGACGCCTCTCCGGGCGCGCAGCGCACCGAGTTTCTCGCTTGTTGCCGAAGTGCGGCGCCACCGCTCCAAAGAACGGAGTTGCGGCCACGCCCTGAATCTTATCACGAATGAGGGGACAAGCAAATACATGCAAAAAGGCAATAGTCTCCCAAAGAAGTGAGAATCCTCGCTAACGGTACTCGGGTCTCGAGCTCGAAGCCTCTTCCGAAGAAGCTTTGTGATTGACATTTGGATAAGGATACGCTGAATCTCTTATCTGAGTTACTTTTGTTGGGAAGTCGCATGAGAATAGTTTTGTGCATCACTACATGGTCTTCTTTGCAGCTTCTCAGCTGGTATCTCTTCCGAGAAGTGCCAAGTCTGAGAAATACTAGATGATTCATCTTCGACCAGATTTGAACCCTTTACTTGGTCCAAACGATATGCTCGATTCATTGGCTTGAATCATAATGAGCATGACACCAATAAACTCAAATGTCTCTTATTATAGATTCTACAAAGAATCCAATCATCATACTACATACATATACAAACAGAGTTAGAGATTCAATTAAGTCAATAAACAGATCAAGCTAGGAGAGAAAAACGAGCAAGCACTATATGATCAATATAAATAGGACTCCATAAAAAATACCCGTATGTTTGTATTTGAAAATTTTTAAGAGGTAGTAACTGTAGTTGTTAGTAACTTCATGGGATGTATATCATAAATAGATAACATGTTGTGCTCATTGAAGCTTTGTAATGCAAGACCACAAATCCAACAAATTCTTTTTCAATTAAAAAAAAAAATCATATCATTTGTGATGCAACTATTTATTTTTATTTTCTGAAAAGGACAGAAAAATTAAATTATATATACACATAATCAATCATCAAATATCATGATTTTTAATCAATCATTAAATGTCATGATTGTTGTCTTACTATGTTTACTTATTTATTTTCTTGACAACCAAACACGGCCTCAAGAAAAGTCCACCTTCAATGCTCATGTGATCTCTTCTTTTCTGGTCCAAGCTACGGTTGAAAATGAATCTATGGTTAAGAAATGAATAGCGTAACAAGTTACAACTCTTCCAGAAGTTTTGCTGTAAAATATATTAAACGTTTCCAGTTGGTCTATTATATTTGACTCACCAAAACAATGACCATAGACCAACAGTTATATATAAATGGCTCTATTGAACACTCGTGCATACTGATAAGATACAGACCTTCAAAGAGCCATTCAACACCTTACCCAGATCAGTGCCATGGCAATCCATGGAAATGGAACAGCAGAAGCTTTCGTTCTCAACGTCGCGATCATCTTCGGCGTGTCCGGGCTCGTCGGCAGGGAGCTTGCAAGAATCATTGCTGCAAAACCTGGTTGGAAGGTGTATGGTATAGCTCGTAGAGATGATGATCTCCATATTATTCCTTGTTCTTCTTCTAACTATCAATTCATCTCATGTGATCTCTTAAACCCTTTACAGACCAAAGAGAAACTCTCTTCACTAGTTGATGTAACTCATATGTATTGGATCACCTGGTCAAGCCAATTTCCTTTAGATTCCCCAGCATGTTGTGAGCAGAATAAGGCCATGTTGTCCAATGCCTTGAATGCTCTCCTTCCCACAGCCAAATCACTGAAGCATGTCTCTCTTCAAACTGGAGCAAAACACTATGTTTCTCTTTCTGGTCCTTTCAACAAAAACCCAATTCGTTACAGTGAAGATAGCCCCAGAGTAAGCCAAGGCAAGAATTTCTATTACACATTAGAGGATTTGCTTATAGAGAAACTAAATGGCAAGATTGCTTGGTCAGTTCATCGTCCAGGTTTACTTATAGGAAATTCTCAGAGGACTTGCTATAATTTCATTGGTTGCCTTAGTGTATATGGTGTCATATGTAAATATCTCAATCTTCCCTTCTTGTTTGGTGGATCAAGAGAATGTTGGGAAGAGTTTTACATTGATATCACTGATACAAGGCTTGTAGCTGAGCAACATGTATGGGCATCAACAAATGAACATGTTTCATCCTTTAAAGGCCAACCTTTTAATGCCACAAATGGTCCAAGCTTCACTTGGAAGGAAATCTGGCCTGCAATTGGAGCTAAATTTGGAGTGCAAGTGACTACAGCAGATAACATGTTCTCGCCGGATTTATGCCTTTCCGATTTCATGGCTGATAAGGGAAGTGTCTGGGAGGAGATTGTGGAGAAGAAGAACCTTCAGAGAACCGAGATGGAAGATTTAGCCAACTGGGAATTTATGGATATGTTGTTTAGATGCCCAACTAAGATGCTTTTGTCAAGAGATAAGGTTGATCAGTTTGGTTTCTTGATGACTTACCAGAATCTGGATTCAATCTTGTATTGGATAGATTGCATGAGAAAGGAAAGATTAATTCCTGCATGAGAGAAGCGAAGCAGAAAGGCTTCATGACTAGTTGGAGCTTTGACCAACTGAAACAAGTTACAGCTGCTAGCATTCCTGGAAGAGCTCATGAGGAATTGAGGAGTGAGTGGTGCACCATAAACTGGGTTTTTAATTGTAATCTTTATTATTTAAACTTCATCAAGTGTTTCTTTTCCAGTTTTTCTTCACATTTCATCCATTATAACCATACATTAAATACTGAGCTTCGCTTGTTTCCAATAAAAAGAATTCATTTTTGCTCATCTTGTCCTGATGTGATTGGTCAACTTCAGTTTTTAAATACCTCAAACACCTTAATAAATCATTTTTCCTTGTTTTAACATGTCATCTGACTCGCTGGAATCAGGGTGTCCTTAGAATTTTGGCAAAGTGCACAACTCCCATGTGGAATTAAAAAAGAAAAGAAAAATAATATAAGACTAAAATCAATCTCAATATGTTTAGTTCGATTCTTGAAATTTGATTAGAGTAAATCCTTCCAAAAATGAGATTTAAGAGCCATAAGGAATTGAGTTGCAGGGTTAGAGTTCTATCTTGAGTTGTGGACATTGGGATTAGTTTCAATTGACCCTATTGCAACAGTGGGAGGAGAAGCACTTAGAACAATGTGTAAAGGGTCTTCTTGGAAGCCAATGGAGGAAATATAGGGAGAGTTGCTTGGTTTTTGTGGGCATTGGGACTTATTCCAATGACTCTTTGCTTGTTGGTAACTGAGCATTGAGTCTCATGAGCTTGTGGGTTAGTCTTTGAAACAGTGAACTAAGAGAGCTTCTGATGTAGTTTATGTTGTTGAGCACCCCCATACACATTGATGTGTGAGCTGTGACAAGGTGCCGGCATAACCCATCTCCTTGCTCACTCTCCCCAACCAATTTGCCTCCCAAGTATTTTTCCTAACTTTGATGAATTTAGATATTAATGGGTTAGACCATCAGAGTACATATAAATTTTTTTTTCTAGGGTTATCTAGGTACTTCAATGGATTGTATTTATAAGGTTGAAGTACAAGTTTATGATGAGGGCTCTTGAAGTGTTAAGACGAGCAATTGTAATCTTATTCTTGATCAATTGACATTGAAACTGATCTTAACTTACCTTGAATATAGATAATCTTATCAAAACACGTAAATCGTTATATTCAATTATGTAATTATTTATTTATCATGTTCATTTCATTTTTACGTCTTTTTAGGTTTTCATGATTTACGAATCCTCTCCATTAGAGTCCTATTTTACTTTAGAAGTACTTCTAGAAGAATTTTAAATTAGACATGTGTAGAAAAACACTATTAAGTTTGGATTTACAATCAATCAATTAAAAATAAATAAAAAATAAAAAGTTAATACCAACATGCACCTAACAAATCTCAAACAATTTGAAGTAAAAAATACTCTTGCTATTTATTGGCCAAGCCGACGCTTAGGTTTCTGTATGGTCCACATATGTCCACTCCGTTATTCTCTGTGGATGGATTTGTGGGGGACCATGCCATGGTCTACTACCCCCTAAGATTGGATATAGAAGCGAGAAGTAATTTCTCTTTGAGCTTGACTTGTACTAGAAAAAGAATCGAAAATCATTGATACAAGAATGTTGTTTGTAATTAATTTAGAATTGTGAAGCTTCCTATCATTCTCATGATTAGATTCTCATGGTTAGATTCCATGACACCTCATTATACTTGATTAACTTGTCACACGTTGATCAATATTCTTTTATTATGTACCATCAAATGATGCATACATGTTGCATTATATGTAGCATTGCATTTTATTTTGGGTTTATCTTGGTGTAGCAATAGTTGGTTACATTGAATTTGTCACCATGAAGATGTTCCTCACCAATTACATAAATGGGTAGCAAATATAAATACAAGGAAAATTTTGGTAACGGAAAACCACTAGTCTTGTGATGATATTTATGCAAAAACTCTTTCTTATTGTATGTGATACATGTGATACTTTTGATTACGAAAAAAAAAAAAAGTGTGATATTTTTGCACAAAAAAAATAAAAAAAATACATGTGATACTAAAGTGGTTGATAATTTAATGGTAGTAAGTCCTTGTTCAACATTGTTTGAGGTACTGGTTGCAATTTCAAGTCTAGTAAGTTCCGTTATTGTTTGTTGGATCAATAGGACTATTGTTTGCCGATGTGATAATAAGACGAAATATGAAAGATGACAAAGGTGTAAAGATAAACAATTTATATGGTTCAGTATGATAGCCTATGTCATGGGGCAATCACATTGAGCCAACTCACTGATCAAGAAAAAAATTATAACTAACATGCCTCACCCACACTATATGTGGGACTATATGTGGGACCCACTCAGAATAAGGAATCTCGATCTCTTAAAATATCATTATCACTACCTTAATTGTTATACTCCTCATTATCATCAAATAGTGATTCACTTTGCAATACGAATCGAAAGATAACTGTTAGTTCGGTGGTTTTAAAACCTGAACTGTGATTTGTATGACTTTATCATTGAGTAATAAACAAGCCATGTTTTCTATTAAGGAGTAGATCACTCATAGTGTATTTTATACTTGTTGATGTCTACTCTATTGTCACACCTAGATTCAGCTTAGCCAAAATGCAATACTATGAACATTTATCAATCTACTCCTAATCAAAACCAAATTCAAATTGTTGTATGCTCCCACTCGTTACAAGAATCAATTAAAATTAGCCAATAAGGTTAGATAAGTTATAATATCAAATCATTAAGGGCAAAAAGGAAAACTTGTGTTACTTCATTTCCATTGAAAATCGTTTGTTACAATCTATAAAACCAGAAAAGTTGAGAAACATCACAAAAAGATATAAGAAATACAATCCCCTCTGTACAAGTGATGCAACTAGTAAAAATGAAATAGCATAAACTTTCACAAAATTGTGCCTCACTATGCTCATACCAACTGTAATCTGGAACTCCACTAGTCATCACTATGTGGAATATGTTCATGTTTATGCTACTCCGGTTGCGGTTCAATATTCTTTATCACACCATACAATACCCCCAATATTAAACCATCATAGACTCTCATCGGCCTTTATAGTCACATAATCCTGGATGGGAACAATCAGATATACAAGAATACCATCTGATCATTGGATCACTCGAATTGCACCTATTGACTACTCACATTTTGCCCTAGGAAGCCACATGACCACACATTGGGTACTCGAAGTTCATCCATATCACACATAGATGCATCATTAGCCAACACCTAATCCCTATTGTCAAGGGGAGTAGCACTTAGTATGCACCTAGCTACACAACCTACATATGATGATCACACGAGTCCAATGTATTTTCTCTGTCCCATGCCACATTCATATAACTGGCCTTGTGTGTAATATAAAATCAAAGCAATGATCCTATCAATTAAAGTTAGTGTTTTTACGGTTGATCCACTTAAAATGGGTCAAGACTCTGGTTGACTCATTTATATGGGATAAATTACAAATGACCCTCAACTTAACGGTTGGGGCTAGTGCCTAGTTAATTCTTGATGTTAATGACCAAAATACCCTCCCATTAAATTTAAAGAGAAAAAAATTACTAAAATACCTTTATTTCTCATACCATATCCAATCCTTAGGTTGGTAACCCATCTTCTTCCTACTCCTTGCCAGAGCTTACCCACCCGTGCCGGAAACCACCACATTCCCTCCTCCAAAAAACCACCACCACCACACTTTCCCCCTACCAGAAATCACCCACTATTGCCCTTTTTGTGAGTTTAGGATTGAAAGTTCTTACCACATTGTTCTACTAAAAAAAAAAACTTACCACATTGTAGGAATTTTTTGGTAAATGTAAGAAATAATATGAAATTATAGAATATTTTATCATCTTATGCCAGCCTAGATCCAGTTTAAGAATAGATTCAATATTAAACATGATCTAGCCTAAGAGGGTTAGGTTTAGGGATCTACATCCTCGCTAAGTCTCTCCAACCTCATATAGGTAATGAACCTCACGTTGGATAGCCTTTTGGTGGTCATTTCACCATACTTGGAGTGAGATAAAGCCGTTGGGGGGAGTTAATAGGATTGTACTTCTCTCATACTTCTCAATCACATATTTAGATAGGGGATTCACTTTTGTTTCACTTTGAAGGTGGACTGCTCTCTTAAATGTGTTGTGAAAGAATGTGATGAGAGTATAGTTCTTTAGCTCTGCAAATAGAGGATCCAAACACGAGTCCGGATCAGTGACCCGGACGGGGAGCACTTTGTGCTCCCTGACGCTTCCCAACCACAAAAATATGTGGGGCCATCGGTGGAAACCCACTTTTTGGAAAAACTTTGGGGGAAAAAAAATTCAAATTTTCACTAGTGGGACCCACTGGTTTTTGTGGTCTGGGAGCAGTGCTGTGCCTCCCGACGGGGAGACTCTAGTTCTTTAGCCATGCAAATAGAGGATCCAAACACTTACCTAAGTCAACCTAATCGCATGTTCCATCCTTTTATTAGTCTCTCTCATTTCAAGACCAAAATCGTTTCAGTCTGACCATAAATCGGACCGAGCCACCGTTTGGCACCTCAAAATAGTGGTCCGGCTCCATATACTCCACCCGATTCCCAATCTTATTGAAGCGAAATGGTGAGAAAGAAAAAGAGGGAAAGGTCGGCGAGCCGAGGTTTCAATTTCTCAGACACTCTTCTTCTGTAGCCACTCGGACACTTGAGAACGAAGGAAGACGAAAAACGGAAGAAATTGCAGGAGAGTGGAACACCAGAGATCAAAGCTATATAAGAACGACCTAAAATGAAATTCAGTTTTGCTCTTGTTGAAACGGAGACTGAAGTGAGCGAAAGTCCTACACCTTCCAAGGAAGCACAACTTGAATGGGTGCCCATCCAGAAACACCCAGTCTTCTCTGCCTCCGTCAATACCGACAGTGGTAGCAACGCCACTTCCTCCGCCTCTTCGGCGCTGGAAAACCTCATTGCTTGGGATGGAGCTTCGCGTCTGTACTTGTGGGACTCCAATAAGTGCTGCCTTCATCGACTATCCATTCGTTTGGGTGATCCTGAGCCCACTTCCGTCGTTACTGCCTCACCTTCCAAGGTCGCTTCATTCTGGTTTTGAAATCTTTGATATACAGTTCGGGTATGGGATAATATAGGTTATCTTTTCATCTAATTTGTGCTGGAAAGATTCCCGGATCAGTGGTCGTGGAGTTCTTATAGCCTTGAATTACCAACTCCCCAACTCCACATGGTCTCTATTACCTCCTTGGGAATAAGAATCCGTAATTTTTATTTGTTATGATTGTATATGAGTCATAATATTAGGTCATGGAAATTGCTTCAGGTTCTGGGTCTTGGTAACAAATGTTCCAGGTTTCGAGTTTTTGAGAGATATTTAATGAAATCACGAAATTTGTGCTGAAACTTGGACGGTTTTGGGGCTCAAATGCCCAAATTAAGATCTGAAAATTTCTGGATAACTCTATTTTATGCCCTCTAAACTCTAAAGTAGTGAAACTCTTACTTTTAGATATCAGTTACCCAAAATAATGGTGATTTTGGACCCTGGGTTTAGTAGTATACGACATAAATTCTCCAATCTGGTCCGCTCCATATGCCCTTGAGTTTTGCATAAAACAACAAAAGATGCAGCCAGTCATCACTTTCAATGCATTTTACTATTGCCCAACAACTTGTTCCCCAAAAAACAAACTAAGTCTCCATAAATCTTGAGCAGTTGAACCTAGCAAAACCAACTACCCTGTTTGAAACTACTCTTTTTTTAGTGAAGTTTTTTATTGTATTGGTTGAACCAATAAAAACTATGGATATGCTTGAAATTTTTCTAGCAGTTAAATTTGAATTGAAACTTTGCACGTATTGCATGGACTTTTGTTTCAGCATCTTGTGAAACCAAAATATTTCGTGGAAGTTCATGAAACCTTGAACGATTAAGGTAACACTATTTTCTCTTATAGTTGAGTCTATCCATGAATTGGACAAGGACAACCCCCACAACACCACTACTGAAAAGAAACTTTGCACTTATTGCATGGACTTTTGTTTCGCATCTTGTGAAACCAAAATATTTTGTGGAAGTTCATGAAACCTTGAACGTTTAAGGTAACACTATTTTCTCTTATAGTTGAATCTATCCATGAATTGGACAAGGACAACCCCCACAACACCACTACTGAAAAAAGGAAAGAAAGAAAGAAAGAAAGAAAAGAAAAGAAAAGACAAAGAAGAAGGAGAATGAACAATTTGCTTCATTTACCTCCTCCCGTTTATCATAGTGAAATCGTTGCTTCTTTTCATGTGAATAAGTTGGAATATTGAACAAATTGAAGTGGGGGTTTAAAGAACATATGATACTTTGTGACAAATGTGAAACAATGAGGTTTCTTCAGAAAGTTTTTATTCATATTGAGGGGATCATGCATTTGCAGAACAAGTGGCTGATCTTATTTCTGGATCTCAGCTTGTTATGTAAGTCTTCCATCAGGTTTAGTTGGGTATGTATGGGGAAGATTCAGATTTGTTATGTTGGCTTGATTTGCTTACTGCTTTTGAAGCTTATCCAGTAACGTTTCTAGTGAGAGTTTGACTGGATTTCGGTGTTAGGAAGTTTGATTTTGTTAGGAATTCCATTTGGAGTTGATTATTTCTTTTGTTGTTAACCATTTTTCTATGAGAGTTGCCAACTTGCTGTAGCTAACTAAAATGGATTTAATTGAAGAGACTGACTACCAAGTCCTAACTTGACCCTTTCTTTCAAGGACCTCTGGCTCACGCAAGAGCAATTAGAGTCTCCCTGCCTTAGAACCAAATGCCACCTGCCAATATCCCCCCTTTTCAACAGCCTCCTGCCTTCACTTGGGATCAGACTATGGACTGGGTTCTTTGGCATTAGATCCTTCCCAAAGACGGAGAACAGTTCAGCTCATCCTAGCAAATAGAAAAAGGCTGGAATCAGTGTCCCTTTCACTTTTTTTTTTTTTACTGCAAGGATAGAGTGGGCTAACTTGACCCTTTCTTTCAAGGACCTCTGGCTCATGCTAGAGGGATTAAAGTTTCCCTGCCTTAGAACCAAACTCCACCTGCCAATTTTTCCCCTTTTCAACAGCCTCCTGTCTTCACTTGGGTCAGGCTATGGACTGGGTTCTTTGGCAGTTAGATCCTTCCTAAAGACGGAGAATAGTTCAGCTCATCCTTTTGCATGCATTATATTTACATATGAAGTCTATATTATATGCATGAAATGCAAGAAGAAAGTTGGTGGGGCCTAAGGAGAGGTAGAGGCACGACTATAGGCATGCCTTCCAAATCCTTTTTATATATATACACACTCTTGGAGTTTCGGGATATGAAATGAAGGGGCTACTGATATTTTGGAGCAGTTTTATTTGATCATGAGGATCTGTTTAGATTTTTTACATATTTTTGTTTGTTCCTTATCTAGTTTTTGGTACAGTTATGTTGACTATGTTATGTTCTGTCTCAATCATTGACAAATGGCAGTAGTTTCACAGGTACTGCAACCAGATATTGGGGTGCAGTTTTTAGTCAACAGTATCTCTATCAACAGAAATGGATCAGCAATGCTCCTGGAGGGATCTGATGATCTATGTGTCATGTATCTGTATGGGCGAACTTCTACAAAAGATAACACCATTATTTGTAGGTAAGCATTGCAGTGATTCTTTAGAAATATGCATATGATTGTTTCTCTTTTAACTCTGTTTTTTTTTTTTTTTGGGGGGGGGGGGGGGGGGGGGTGTGTTTGTGTGGGGTGGAGTTGGAGGGTTTTGTATAAACTATGTGGTGGAGATGAGGCAATCTACCATTTCTTGTGCCACAAGCATTGAAGTATGATTCTAAATTGACAAGTTACAACTGGTCATTGTTAAAATTTTTAACCATACCAGGTTAAATTATATAAATACCTTTTCTTGATGACTAGTTTAAGATAGTAACCCTTAAATGTTTCCCTATTTGCTGCTATCGATACTTAATGATTGATCACTTGGATTATTCCTATGAAATGATAATGAATGCAAAATGGTGTTGATTCTACTGTATTATAGAGTTCTTATTCTGCCCTGTTGAACTGTTGCCAGGACTGTCAAGCTTGGTTCTGGAATTTATTTTGACAGCAACAGCTCTGTACGGATTTTACAAGTTTTATGGCACCCATATAGTGATACCCATTTGGGAATTCTTTCTTCTGATTCAGTTTTCAGGTATGGCATTGTTTAAGACTGTCTTGGTAGAATGACCAAAATATCTCATAGTTGAGTTTCGTATTCTATTTTCTGAGAGTTAATTTGATAATTGCATCAAAGTAGTTTTGTTCTGTTCATGGAATTTGGTCCTTTGGTTATTCCTTATCAAATGTTATTTATGATTTCAGAAGTCAAAAAATAACCAACTTTTCTATTTCATTATTTTATGATTCACAATTGTTGCTATTAGAGGTTCGTCGACTCTTTGAGGGATTTATATAATTTTCCTCTTATTTTTGATGTTGTATAAAGGAATTTCCTGTCAAATGTGAATTGGGAGAATTTTAAAGCATGAGGCATCTAGTAATGCTCTCCAATGCACATGGGCAGCAAAAATAGTAAAAAAAATGCAGAACCCAT
Organism: Hakea prostrata; assembly: GCF_041222555.1. Taxonomy (NCBI): domain Eukaryota; kingdom Viridiplantae; phylum Streptophyta; class Magnoliopsida; order Proteales; family Proteaceae; genus Hakea; species Hakea prostrata. Next base: position 46,725,772 of record NC_142607.1, on the reverse strand, counting down.
GTTAGAAAACCTATTGGGTTTGCTTTGGATCCACCCAAGTGTCGTATAACTCAAATCAAGCATTAATGGGGGAAACAGGAGATATTTTGTAGTTTGTAATGGTGGCAGATTTGTAGTAGGGGAATATTAAAGTGTGTTGGTAAGGGGGAGGGTAAAGTTGGAATCCAAGATTTATAAAGGCTCTAAAATTTTCTTTTCTTTCTTTTAAATGTTTGGATCTGCCTATATCTTATTATTTAGTGGTTACTTTTCCAGCTAGTATCTTAATCATTTTACTTTAATCAGGGTGATAACCTTTGTGGCTTTTTTGGCTTTTTGTATTCAGAATCTTAGATTTCAATTTCTTGGGTTTCTTAAATGATCAATACTTATTTCACAATACCATGTATTATGGGTGGTTCACTTTGTTACCATGAAATGAGAATCATAGGATCATTTTAAGATTAAAGAGACCTAGTAAAATGATGGCTGAAGTCATTTATAGAATGATTTTAGGGCCTAGGCACAATGATTTTGACATCACAGAGGTAAGTATAATTATTACTCTTATATTTCTATAAGTCATTATCATATGTTATTATGCTAAGTTGCTATTGTACTGTGATGAGATGAACTTCTCTCTTTCTCTTTTTATGTTTCATTTTTTTTTTGAATGATAGTCTCGCATTATTGTAACTCTATTATAAGTTTTAAATCGAAGTTTGTCTTGTGAAAAATATACATAAAATGTACATCAAATGATTGTTCGCCAAGGCGGGGCCATGCTGCCACCTAATTTGCCTTGGCACTTAGTAGAGTCCCCAAACACCGTGCTCTCTTTACCACTTTGATAATTATGGTTTCATTTGAGTTTTTTCAAATTTAAATTTTATATGGAACAAATTACATATGCACCCTTGTGTATGCAAACTAATGTGTTTACATCCCTGGAATTTATTCTATTAGAAATATCCCCCTGTGCCTAACACCATGAGTTTTAAATATAAAAATACATATTTTACCTTTCTAAATCTTCTTATAAGTTAGGAAAAAATTGAGAACATAAATCAGTCAATTGCTCCTCTCCTCTGTGAGTTTTTATTTTTTTCTCCTTCTTTTGTGACATCTGCTACCCCAGCGTCCTTCCAACTCAGGCCCTCTAGCGCTCTTCTTCCCCTCTATTCCTCTACTCTCTCCTTTGCTCTTTTTCTATTTCCTCTGTTCTTCCCCTTCTCCCAACTACCTTTGACCATCTCTGCCACTCTTCTTCTCTTCTTCCTCCCCTTTGCCTCCGACCATCTATGCTGCTCTCCTTCGTTCGCTTCTACTATTCTTCTTCCATTTGCTCACCCTCCTTCTCCTTTGTTTTCTTCTTCCCTCTGACTTTGAGAACAACCATTTATCTTTCCCAAAAATATAATTTTTCTTCCTGTTTCCTTCTTAGGTAGCTTACCTTCATGTACTCACTCTTATCTTCGTGAATTAATGGGGTAATTAACTTATTGGCATTCTCGTGAGCATGGCAGAAGATTTCGCTCTCTCGAGAGATCTTGCCACCTTGAAAAAGAGAGATCTCGACCATCTCGGTGAGATCTCGCTCGAGATATACAACTTTTTGGCGTCAACTCGGTGGCCCATCTCGGTGGGTTTTGGGGTCCCAATTGGGTTGAAACTTGGTATTTAGCTTTATTTAAGGCCTTTTGAACACGTTGGTGGCCTTGGATTTGTTAGAAACAACCCTATGTATGATTTCTAAGTCTACCCATAGTGTGAAATCAAAATTTAATAGGATTAGGGAATGCAATGTTATACAACATAGAATATAGAACCTTTAAGGCATATAATGAAAAGCAAGTATATCAAATGCATCAACTAACTTAAATGTTATCAAAATTCCATCCATATGAGTATCACCATTTCAATTTTCAAGAATAAAATAATTATACAACTATTAGAAGTTCTATATAAGTCATTAAATCATAAATACATAAGACAAGTAGAGATTGATCTTCCTTGTTGTAGATGTGCTAAGAGTAGTTGCAAGTGAAAATTCAGCCAAAATCCACAAAAAAAGGTAAAAATTGAGAGTTCCAGCGAGATCCAGGGCGAGATATGACGAGATATAGCAAGATATAGCGAGATATGGCGAGATCTCGAGCGAGATATCCCAACTCGTTGCTCTCGCCCTCCATCTCGTCTCGCCAAGCTGAAAAAACGAGATATCTCGCGAGATCTCCCACCATGCTCGTGAGAATGCCTTTTAGATTAAAATACACGATAATTCCACCATGATCTCTTTAATCCTGCCAATGGATTTTATATATATTTATCAAAATTTTGATCTGATAAACATTATTTTAGAACTATAAATGGGTTATACAGAACTCCAGTCTGACTTGGACAATTCGGTTACTTACTGGCCAAGTTCTAAAACAGTTTGGGTAGCATAAGACAGAATAATCACCATGTATCTTGAGTTGATTCTGCTATTCTGATCCCAAATATCAACGTTTTTTCTTTTCTTCAAACCAAATGAAGGGTCTCAATTTAGGTCTGGAATTAATACAAGACTAAAATCGAACTGGAAAATTTTGGTTCAGTTTTTATTTTGAAAAGTGAAGTTTTATTTGATACTATCCATCTGTTTGAACTGAACCAAATAAATGTGGAGCGACCCCTTTTTTTTCCTGTCCTGAATCTAAACTATACTAAACCCCATGATCATTTGTTTTCTTTGGGAGTTGTATGAAAATAGCTACTGTAGGTTTCTTTCCCAAACGGTGCGCAAAAAGGTTAAAAGTTACTTTGATCTGACAGAATAGAAGAAGAGGAGGAAGAAGAAAAGATAGAAATGCAGGCATAGAGAAGAGAAGGAAGAAGAAGAAACAATAGAAACACAAGCATAGGAGAAGAGGAAGTAGAAGCCGGTGGTAGTGAAGAGTTGCAGCCCAAAATGGAATGGCTTTTGTTCTTTGTTTTTTCAGGGTTTGAGATAAAGAAGGGCAAAATGAGATTTTCGAAAATAAGCAGATGCTGGCAAGGTGCAAAATTTCGCTGGTTTCGGTCATCTTGGTACCTACTGAGACCAAAATTTCGCCATGTTTCAGCCAGATTTCAATCCCAAGTTTCAAGGGGTATTTGGGGTTGTTCTGGCTTGGTTGTTGGAGTCTAGCCTAATTTGAGACCAATAAGCACACTAGGAGTGTTATTTTTGCCTAAAACCTAACCCAAATGGTGTTGTTGCCTAAAACCTAACCCAAATGGTGTTGTTGATAGGCATATGCCCGTTTGTATGAAGACGAAACTAGAAATCTGGAACATGAATTTTAATCAATGTAAATATGGATATTATGCAAGACAACATTAAGATTTTCATTAAAATGCAACAACACATATGAGTAGAATTCAATATACAAGTATGTGTTGGCTTGGGTGTGTTCTTTGGGTCATGGAGGAGTCCTCTGAATACTAGACATAAGCATGCCATGACATGGTACAGATAAAGTTATCCATATAGTCTATCACTGGCATTACCTAGTTGTGTTGGTACTAATGGATATCCAAAGATAGAGTCAGAAACGATGCACATGATCCATCTCCATACCCATATGTAGACATGTTACTACAATCATTATATGTACCACCATATCCATAGCCATAAGCTCTATATCGTACAACCACTTTTGAGTTTCACCGCAATTTTTGAGATTTTGGAGAAATTACCAAAATTTCACCTAGATTTCTTCGAAATCTAAGGCTTTTCGATTGCTTTTTGTAATTTTGTTTTGCCAACCTGAGAGATGGCAATATTTTGTCGAAATTTCGCAAAATTTAGTACCTTAGATGTTGGCTCATCACTTAACTCTAGTATTCTAACATTAGGGTATGGTAGATACATAATTTGAAACATAAGCGGTGTAAATGTAGCAGAATAAATTTCAGGGGGGTTATAAATGTAATTGTTTGCAATCCCAAGGGGTGTATGCATAATTTGTTCTTTTATATTTGATAATAATAATGGATAGTATTCCAATTTCCAATCAGACCACGGATTCAAAATTTGATCTCACTGCTATTGATGCAGATCTAGCACCGGATCGGGTGATTTTGCTTAATTGACGTATGATGTGAACACAGGTTGACCACCTAGCTGAACCCTAAAGTGTGCCCCAAGGGCTACCCAAGCAAGCTGGCTGAATCCTTTTACAAGGGTATTTTGGATATTTAGACCCTATTTTACTGCTGGAATCTAAATTCCAGAATTTTAGAAGAGTCCCAATACATTTTAAATTCTTATTTGAGTTGGTTTCCATTAGTTAAGTTGTGGATAAGATAAGACTCTTTTACAAGAAGGGTTCCTATCTTTTAAGAGCTTGCTTTTAACTAGAATTTATCTTTATTATTGATTGTGATTTACTTAGGTAAGGATTCTTTCTTTAAAGGACTCTTTTAGATTAGTAAGTCTTTTTATTTAGGTGGTATTTAAGTTGGTCTCTAAGTCTTAGTTGAATTTGAGTCGAAGTTCTTTTGATGTAAAGCCTATAAATAAGCCTCATTGGTCATTGTAATTCTTAAGTCTGATAGAATAAAATTAAAGTATTTGTGAGAAACTGGGTTGTGGTTCTGTTTCGGAGGGCCACAATGGATTTTGAAGCATTCATCCTTATAAATTAGCAAATATCCTCAAGTTCCAGCAGCCATTAAACTATCACAGCAGCTCCCACCTAGTAAGTAAACGCCCCAACCCATTTCCCCATCTCTTCCTTATCCACAAAAGGACCCACCCCCTTGCCCCTTCATCTCCAGCTTCTCCCCTGTTCTGTGCATCCTTGTGACCCCCTCCCCTTTGCTTCCACAACACAGCAGCAGTATGCCCCTGCCCTGCACAAAAACCCTCTGCATTACTTCTTAGCTGCTGCCCCTCACCCCTATGTCCCTCCCCAGCCCATTCCTCACTCCCCCTAGCACCCACAAGCTTCCCCAACCCTTCTTCCCCATGGCAGCTCTAAAACCCATTCCCTGCAATTCCCTATTCCCCAGCCTGTTAACCTCCTTTTCTTCTCCCTATAGGATAGCACCAACCCCTAAGCCTCAGTCCTACTATTAGTTTCTTAAATAAACCCTATTTCTCTAAGTCTGAAAATTTTCCTGCACTTCCATCTTCTTCATCAAAATTTTCTGCACTTCATCTTCAACCCTAGTTCAAAACCCTAGTTCGCCCCTTCTCCGTCCTAGCCAAAACACCCAAACCCTAGGTTTCAAACTATTTTTGTTAAAATTCAGATCGGAATTAGCATTACCGCAGGGTTTCAAGTGCTTAAACCCACCCGACACCTCCTAGAATAACCATTTTTTTTGCTGGAAAGTCCTGGGCAGCCCTTAGTTTTAGGGTAATTTCTGAAAAATCCTAACCCTAAAATGGGTTTACATCAACCTAGGGTGGCATTGCTTGTCCATGGGCCTAAAAGTTGAGCGTCTAAGCTAAACAGAAGTAGCTTATTAAATTGATTAAGTTGGTCTAATTATGTAAATTCTTCCCAGCCTAAGTTATAAAAGCAGAATAGTCTTCTTTTCATTTTCATTAGCTTTTAAATTTAGAGGTCTTACTTCATGTTTTAAGCATTCAAATCCTAAGTTTAGTAGAAGTACTGTCTTTTAGATTTTCAAGTTCCATTTTCTAAGGAATTTATTTCCTATTTCATTGATGAATTGTTAGGTTGATTAGCCATCTATTTTTAACCCCCCCCCCCTTCTTGAGGGGAGAGCGAACTACCAGTGGTTTTATGCGATTTTCAGCTTTGGCTGTGTTTTTTTTATATGTTCATCTGGTACTTAAAATCCAGAATTGTTGGGATTTGTTGAGTTTGTATCCCAATTTCACTTTCCAAATTATTGGTCTCTAGTCCCCCCCCCCCCTTGTTTTCCTTCTAATTGCAGGCCCATATTTCATAAGTATGTGTAAATAAAAATATGTATTCTGGCTGTTGATAAAAATACTAGTGTTTTGGTTTTAAAATTTACCTGTATGTATGATATTTTTGTTATGGCCTTGTGGCTCTTTTGGCATCCGTATGTTTTGGCCTCTTTGCTACTTGTTGGGGATTATGGGAAGATAGTATCAAGAAGATTATTTGAGGATTAGGCATTCCTATCTGATACTTCTTGCGGATCTGATGAAGTGGGACAATTAGGTGCCCCTAATCTGACGATTTTCTGGAAATCATGTTATTCTTTATGGTATGGTTTGCTGACACGAAGGACTTGGTCTCTTGTTGGGCCAAGAAACTCTAAAGGGATTCGATGGTTGAATATTAGAGATTAGAGGTGAACTTATGAACTGGTCCTTTTATGTATAGATATAATTCGGATTTGAGTCTGTACATTAGAGAAGAAATTTTCCTTCTCTTTGGAGATGGATTTAATTCTATCTCCATCTTTTCTTTAATTAAATATAACTAATAATCCCCCTCCCCTTTGGACTTCACTGTCTACTAACATATGATATAGAAATGCTTGACGTGACCCTGAGATGTCTCCGGTGACCCTGCTTCTCCGATAACCCTTTTTTCCTCTCCGTTTGCCTACCGTCCCTTGATGGACCACCCTTCCGCCTCCCCTGTCCCTCCTTTGCCATCGCCCTCCACCACTTCAAACCCCCTCCCCTCTGTTATCCATACTCCGCCTTCCACCATTCCTCAAGCTTCTCCCCATCCCCTTCCGTCTGCCTGGAATTCCCTCTTCCATCCCGCCACCCCTGATCGCAATCTTTCCTTCATCCCTCCTTCCCCTTCTGCTTCCCCTGTCCTGCTGGTTCGTTGCCCCTCTTCTGCTACTAATCCTGAGATCCTCCGCTGGAAGCTCGCTGTTCTTGGTCAGTTCCTTGGACCTTGCCAAACAATGGAACTCGATCGGCTCCCTGGACTCTTTTGTTATCGATAAAGGGATTCTTCTTTTCAAGTTCTCTTCTTTTGCTTGTCACTCTAAAGCCATCGAAGGCTCTCCTTGGTATGTTGGGAAATCTCCAATTTTCATCAAGCCTTGGGAGCCCTTTATGCCTCTGCGACGGAATGATTTCAATTCTCTCCCCCTTTGGCTCAACCTTCCTGGACTTCCCTTGGAATTTTGGAACCGTGATTGCCTTAGCCGTATCGGCTCTGCTTTGGGTCGTCCTCTTCAATCGGACCTGAAAACTTCCAGATTGGAATGTCTCTCCTATGGCCGTATCTGCGTGGATGTTCCTGCCTCAAAGCCCCTGCCGCCATGTATCTCTATTGTTGACGACTCAGGCAAGCACCTCAATCAAATTATCGTGTACGACTGGGTTCCTTCGCGCTGCCATCTCTGTCTAAGTTTTGGCCACGAGGCCCCTTCGTGCTCGGCTGTTCCCGCTCATGTCGCCTCTGCAACTTCTTTTGCTGGTCTTTCTCAATTTGTTCCTGTTGTAACGACAAATGCCACCGCTACAAATCTCTCTCCACGGGAGACCTTGCCGCCTGCCTCTGATGTCGATGGCCATTTGCTCTCGAACTGTGCTATCTTGCCGACACCTCCTTTAGTTGAACTGATGTCCCCTCTGGAATCTATTGTTCCACGCAACTTGATCAATAGACTAGAACTCATTACTGTTGATGCTTCTACTACCGCTGATGCTACTCTGCTGCGCTGCTGCCTGCTACCTCTGCCGCCGGGAAAACCTACCGAAGAAGAAAGAAAAAAATAAGAGCCTCCGTACGTCTGCCTTGCTGCCAATGCCTACTCCATCTGTGCCCGTTGTGCCTGATCCTGCACCTGCTTCGCCTTGTCCTCTCTCGTTCGCTGATTTGCCAACGGCTCCGCCCCTTAAGTCTGCCGCCTCTAGGTCTTCTATAGTTCTGGCATCTGCGACTATTTCCCAAGTAAGTTTCCCTTCTCAAGCTGACCCTGAACCTGTCGTGAACCCTGTCCCTCTACTTTCTTCCACATTAAGTCACCACACCTCATCTCTGACCTCCGCCTCCCTGCAACCTATCCCTACCTCCCAATCGCCTCTCCCCAAACCCTGTTTACCTGCTCTTAATATCCCCCTCTCACCACCGCCTCACCTTTTATCATCTTCTACAAAACCCTCCCATGCTGGGCCTTTACATCCTGACCCAAAGCCCATTACCCCTCTCATTTATGGTCCTTTGAACCGTACCATCTCTAGCCCATTTTCAAAGCCCAACATTTTTAACACAACACCCGAATTGCCTTTGGCCCTAAACCAATAAGCCCAACCAGCCCATCCCCTCCATCTAAACTCTCTAAACCAATCCTTCCAACTAACCCTTTAAACCTTGGCCCATCTATCCCTCTTTTAGCCTGCCCACCTCACCCCATCGTTTTAAACCCCCACCCTTCTTGTGCTAACCTCACCCCTAAAGCTTCGGCTGATGTCTCTCCCCTCTCCATTGAACCCATCTCCACTCCCAAACCTTCTTCCCCTGGCTCTACTTCAACCATTGACCCTGACTTATTTGAATCCCCTTCCCCCTTAAGTTCATCCCTGTGTGAGACATCCCCTCCCTTGTTTTTGGATAATCATTCATGCATACTTGATAAGCAAGATGATTCCCCACCCCCTTGCAATTTCAATACTGCCAACTCCCATGTTTATTTAAATGACTGACATCATCTTTTGGAATGTTAGGGGCCTAAATTCCCTAGCTAAGCAAGCTGAATTAAAACAAACTATCCGTGATTCTAAAGCTTCTTTTTTGGCTTTGCTTGAAACACATGTTCATTATGACAATGCCCGTCGAATTGCCAACTCCATTGCCCCCTCTTTGTCATTCCTCTCCAATTCCTCCCATTCTTCAAATGGCCGAATTTGGGTCCTCTGGGATCCTTCAAAATTCCAACCAACTCTTCTCTTCTCTTCCTCTCAAATCTTACACTTTCATCTATCCTCTACCTCATCCCCCTCTTTCTATCTGTCCATTGTTTATGGTTTCAACCGCCCTTCTGATAGAGCTCCCCTTTGGTCTGATCTTCAATCTATCTCATCTTCCATGGTGGATCAACCCTGGGGTATTGGGGGTGACTTCAACATTGTTCGTTACTCGAATGAACGCGTTGGAGGTAACCCCCCTGACCCTATGGCTGTTGATGCTTTCAATTCTTGGATTGATGATGTAGGTGTTTCGGATCTCCGTTGGATTGGCCATCGTTTCACTTGGCAAAATCGTAGCGGTGGGAACGCCCGTATTACTTCTAAGCTTGATAGATTTCTTGTCAATGAACCATGGCTCTCCCATTTCCCCTCCTCTCACGCCCTTTTCTCCCCCCTCTCCTCTCGGATCACTCTCCATGCCTTCTTAACCTCCTTGATCATCCATCTTTTGGTCCCAAGCCCTTCAAATTCTTTGATATGTGGACCTCCAACCCCTCCTTTCTCCCCATTGTCTTCAATGCTTGGTCCCAGCCCACCCACTGCTACTCCCTCCCCCTTGTGGCTGTTGCCCGTAGGCTTCGTAATACCAAAGTGGCTCTTCGTTCCTGGAATTCCTCTTCCTTTGGTAACATCTCCTCTAGAATCTCCTCGTGTCGTGCTGATCTCTCTAGAGTTCAATCTCTTCTTCAGTCTGACCCTCTTAGCCTATCCTTTGCTGAGGAAGAAAAATCCCTTTCCTTACTTCTCTCCTCGCTTGCTACCCAAGAGGAAAGTTTTCTCCGCCAAAAATCCCGCATCAAGTGGCTAAAGCTTGGAGATGCCAACATTGCTTATTTCCACCGTTCTCTTAAAGCTCGCCACAACTTCAATAGCCTTCCTTGCCTTCTTACTAGCAAGGTAAAAAATTCGATCGAAATGAACATTTCGACCTTGGAAAAGGTCGAAATTTCGACGAAACTTGGAAACTTTTTTCCTGATTCTTGAAAACTCAATTTCGAGCCTTAAATGCACTCAAATTGATTTGGATTTTTGCATACCAGCTATTTCAAGCATAATAAACACTATAATAACTACTAGTTTACTAAAAAACTACTGAAAATGTAACATCCAACATTCCAAGTATATAGTACATGAATCAGTGAAGAAGCTGTATTGTTATTACTAACAAGTTACAAGTTACAACTTACAAGTCTATTCTATTCAAGCCTCAAGGTCTCCCTCTTCCGTCTGCACCCCATACAAATGACAATAATATAACTCCCTTGATGTTTGCCCCCGCCCCATATAGTTTTGGACATAGTCAAGAACTGCACCTCTGTATGTGGCCTCATCCACATGCATAAGATTCCCTAACGGTGGGAAGTTGTGAATCTCCTAAGGAACTAGTGGTGGTGGGCCTTGTGGCTGTGGAATAGTGTGGAAGATCTGCTCAACAAATGAAAGAGTCACTCCATAATGATTCCACATGGGCTTTAATCCCTTAATGTACTCATTTATGTCCTCTTTATGCTTAGGTAAATACACATTATATATCTCATATGGAGTGGGGCCCTGTACACCACTCCCAACCCTGCCTATCTGCTCAATCATATCTTTGTAGTAGGGCCCCTGGGCTGTATGTGCTAGAACACTATGGTAATGCGCCCATTTGGAGAAAGCCATCCCCACTTTCTCCTTCACACTCCCCCATAAGTGCTTCAACTTTCTCTGTTTATGCTCAGGCCTCGCAAATAGGGCCGGATCATTGCGAAGAATCTCAAGATCCGGATCTGTAGGATGTGCTGAGGTAGCCCGACCCCTTGTAGGGGCCCGTGGGATAGGAGCCTCCCGCCTCACACTCTGAGACCTCCTCATAGGGACTTGGGAGCCACCTGTGCCTCCCATACCTATTGGCTCTCTAGAGGACCCACAACCCAGACCCCTCTGTTGCCTCCTGATGTCATCAATCCTCTCGTTGCTCCCTACTCATCATCATCGCCCTCCTCAGCTGATCGGCCTCTGGATCAGGGTCACTGTCTCCTGGCTCATCCCTACCATAACCCTCAGGATCTTGAAGGTCATCTAAGCAAGCATCCTCGAACTCATCCCTCTGTGTTCTATTCTCTTTCCTCTTTTGCTTTCCACTACTAATATATGAGGCCATTGACCTCTTGACCTCTACAGGCACCTTTGGGCACCCTGTTACATCCCTGTTGCCACCAGCTAGATGCACCTTCAATCTAGTGGCCCCACCTCCTCCTATTTGTTTCTTACAGTAATTACACTCGCTCTTCCTCTTATCAGCTGTCAGTGGCCTCCTATGATCCCAAGCTATGTCTGACATCTTTAAAATAGAGTGTCTGATACAAGAAACACACACTAAGTATCTTGAAAAGCTCCACAATATGCTCCAAAAATGACATACATGCTTCTAATAATAACCTCATATTTTTAAATATATAAAAAAAATATATATATAACTATATAAGTATTTTTTAATATATAAATAATTTTAAAATATATAAAATACACATTAACTATCTTAAAAATATCCACAACATGCTCAAAAAATTGCATACATGCTTCCACTAATACTCTCCTATTTTTAAATTTAAAACAGAAATTAATTATTTTTTTAATATTTAAATATAAAATTTTAATTATTTAAATATATATTAAATACAGTAAAATTACATAATTAACAGAAAAAAAATTAATTCAACACCATCATAGCAATATGGTGTCTCAACTCTCACATACATTCATTTGAAGCTTATACATGTACTAAACATAAACATTTTTAACAATATACATAATTTAGTAAATAATTTTTAATAACAGAAAAATAAAAAAATAGTAGGAAGAAAAAAAAATAATTTTGACACTACAAATTCATAGATCATCATTCTAAAGTAAACATATATAAATTTGGAAGCAATCTAACATGATTTAAGGCACAAATGAAACAAAAATAAAAAAATGAGGAAGTTGGTTACTCACCTTGCAAGATTTGAGAAAATGCACAAATGGAGGAGCAAATCAAGTGTTTGAAGGAAATGGAATACTAGAAATTAGGTGTAGAATGGGATGAAAGCAAGAGAAATCAACAAAAATTGCAAAATCAGGTCGAAATAGCTTTGGCGATATGGCTTGAAATCTCGAAACAACGTCGAAATGGCGAAATAGGGTTGATTTTGGGTATTTTATAACCTGTGGAAGTGTCGTTTCCGCCCGATATGGTATCGGGCCGAAATATCGACTCGTATTGACCAAAATTTCGGTCGATACGAAACGAAATGAATATTTTTTGTGCCTATTACTATATTTCGTTTTGAATTGGATTTTTGCAGGCATTTCGATCGAAATTTCGACCATTTCGATCGAATTTTCTTCCATGCTTACTAGTGGGGGTGACTGGATCTATGACCCCCCTAGTATTAAGGAGGAAGTTGTCTCCTTCTTTTCGAACCTCCTCTCCCCCTCCTTTATCCCTCCTCGTCCCCCCCTCAATCCTTCCATTCTTAACAAATTCATTGACCTTGCCCATTATTCTTCCCTCTGCTCCATCCCCTCCCCCCCTCCCCTGAGGAGATCCGTATAGCTATTCGATCCCATAAAGCTAATAGGGCTCCCGGCCCTGACGGCTTCAGTATAGGATTCTTCCTTGCCACTTGGGACTTCATTGAGGCCGACCTCATCCATGCTATCCGTAGCTTCTTCCTTAATCCCTCCCAGCTTTCCTCCATCAACAACACTTTTCTTTGTCTCATCCCCAAAAAGCCTGGCGCTTCCTCCCTCTCGGATTTCCGTCCAATTTCCCTCTGCAATCTCCTCTATAAATTCATTGCCAAAGTCTTGGCCAACCAACTTAGGTTGGTCATTCCCTCTCTGGTGAGCCCTAATCAATCAGCTTTTATTGTTGGTTGTAGCATTTCTGACAATATCCTCCTATGTGCTGAGGTTATCCGAGGTTTTGACAGATCTGCTCACTCCCCAGCTGCCCTTATGAAAGTTGATCTCCACAAAGCTTTTGACTCCATCCGCTGGGATTTTATTAGTGAAGTCCTGTCGGCCATGGGTTTCCCCTCCCCCTTCATCCACTGGATCGAGATCTGCATCTCCACCCCGCATTTCTCTGTTATTACTAATGGCTCTCTTGCTGGTTTTTTTGCTTCTCGTGTCGGCATCCGTCAAGGATATCCCCTCTCCCCTTATCTCTTCACCTTAGGCCTTGAAGTTCTCTCCCGTCTTCTCCAATCCAAAACTGATCAAATGCTCATCTCTCCTATTCCTAAGTGTAGATCCTTGAAGCTTACGCACTTGGCCTTTGCGGATGACCTCATGATTTTCTCTAAAGCTGCCATTCCTCTATCTCATCCATTCTATCCACCCTCTCTATCTTTGAATCTCTCTCGGGCCTCAGAGTTAATTTTGAGAAATCTACCATCTTTCTCTCTGGTATTTCGGACTCAACTCGAGCTTCCCTCCTCCTGCTTACTGGGTTTACCCTTGGCTCCTTCCCAGTCTCCTATCTTGGCCTCCCCCTTATCCCGGGTAGGTTAACCCGCCACCATTGCTCCCCCATGCTTGATCACATTAGGAAAAAGCTTCAACTCTGGAAGGGTAAGCTTCTTTCGTTTGCTAGGAGAGTAGTGCTCATTCGATCTGTCCTCCAATCCTCCTATCTCTATTGGTGCGGTATCTTTTCCTTTCCTAAATCCTCTATTTGCTCTTTGGAATCCATCTTTTGTGCCTTCCTCTAGAAAGGCCAAGAAGTCTCCCGCTTCCTCCATCCCATCCCTTGGAAATCCATTTGCCGTCCCAAATCTGAAGGAGGTCTTGGAATCCGCCGTATTTCTGACATGAATATGGCTTGCCTGATGAAACTCATCTGGAAGATTGCCTCCAAACATGACTCCATTTGGGTCTCTTGGGTCTATTCCTACCTTCTTAAGAATGACTCCCTGTGGACTGCCTCTCTCCCTGCTAACCCTTCCTGGATTTGGAGAAAGCTCTTGCTTCTCCGTGATCGTGCTATCTCCGCCATTTCTATCCAGATTTCTACTGGTGTCTCCACCTCCTTCTGGCTCGACCCTTGGCATCCGATGGGTATCCTGTTCACCTTACTTGGCCCTAGAATTGTGTATAACTCACGTATCCCAAAATCCACCCCCCTCTCCATTTTCATTTCCTTTGGGACTTGGTCCACTATGCCTCACCCCTGTCTCACATAGGTTTGGAACTCCCTCCCTCCCCTCTTACCCCTCACCGCGGACCGCATCACATGGCTTCATTCCCCCTCTACCCCCTTTTCTACCGCCTCGGCTTGGAACCTTATTAGAACCCCCTCCCCCCCGGTCCCTTGGTGTCTTCTTGTTTGGTTTAAAGGCCACATCCCTCGCCACTCCCTAACCCTTTGGAGAGCCCTTAACCTAGCCCTACCTACCCAAGCTTTTCTCATTAGCCACCACATTCTCGCTAGCCCAAACTGTGCCATTTGTTGGAATAGTTCAGAGGACCTGGACCATCTCTTCTTTGGTTGCCCGCTCTCCCGCTCTGTTTGGACCCTTGCCCTTGCCTCCATTTGGCCTAGATCGCGACGTCCTTTTGGCTTTGTCCGAGATTGGAAATGGACCTTGAGAAACTTTGCTGGTGCCACTATCTGTGACCTTGTGGGTAAGCTAGTCTTTGCAGCCACTATCCACCATCTTTGGTGGGAGCATAACTTGAGAAGATGGACTTCCAAATCCCGATCCCATGATATGATTTGGAATGCCATCTATTTTGATGTTTCGATGAGACTTCGCTCTCTCCCCCACCCCCCTATTGCTGATTCTCCAAGAAATAGGCTGATTGTTAGTTCTTGGAGTCTCTCTTCTCCCTTTTAGTCTTCTTCTTGACTGTTCTCCCTCCCCCCTCTTCCCCTTTGTATATGCTCTCTATGCTTTCTTTCTGTTATTTAATATATTATTCATCCAAAAAAAAAAATAATCCCCCCCCCCCCCCCCCCAAAAAAAAAAAAAATAGAGGAAAGGAAAAAAGAAGGAAATGAAAAAAGAGAAAAATTTGAGTGCATCCCATTTGGAGAAAAAGAAAAAAAAGGTAAGCAGATCAACTTGGAGGAGTTCAGCAATTGATGGGCCTCTCTTTGGTAGGGATGATGAGACTAATATAATCCTATTTGTGTTTGGTTTTCTTTTGCGTTTGATTTGGTTTTTCTAATTAAAATTAACTCTTGATTCATAAAAAAATCGATTCAACTATTACAATTAACAATTTATAAAACAATCAATGAATTATCCAGCCACCCAGCCAAAAGCAACCCTACCACACAAAAACTCAACCGTGGAACTCCTTCAACGTAGCAATTCTCATATCGATGATTCTTTGGGTAGGGATTTCTAATGTATCGTTCAGAGTAGCTTTTATCACATCTCGCTTATAGACGTAAAAAATCGTGGTTGTTCAGATGTATATATTTATTTGAAGTCATTTTTCAATTAGTTTTGGATGAAGTTTATTTCCTTGCCAAAAGGTGTTTTGAAATTATATTATCCTTTTTTTTTTCCCTTCGAATTGATACATACCTTTATTTGCAGGCTTTTTGATTTATCTTCTAGTCTTATGCAGCCAGAGCAGGAATACTATTTGCAGCCTGGGCAACCAGGCAAATGCTGCAATACGGCATCAATATGCCCTGTTGGCTTTTCATTTGGAGGTGAACATTTGTGGGACAGGTTTAGTGTGAGTCCGGTTGTCTCTTGATGTTCCATTATACTTTCTTATAGCATGGTAATTATAGTTGTATGCTGTTCATTGTTGTTATTTCATGCTTAATTAACCTAAAATATGGTTTAAGTAAGCATGAAAATTTCCCTATGCTCGGTTTATTTTAGTGTTTTTATATTTCTAATTGAACCATGGTTCAATGAGTTGAATTGGGTTTTAGCTTTGGTCCAATTTAATTCAGGGTTAGAAGAGTCCTCTCATTTAAAAGTATGCAATTAGGATGTCTCCTGGCCTCCACACATGGGAGAGTAGGAGTTTCAATTTAAGTCACCTTAGGTCCTAACTTCTTTCAAGTTAGTAGGTAAGTTAAGTTTATTGGGTCTTTTGTTTCCTTGACAACAGTTGTTGTTTTTGTTATGGGACTTCTTTTGTACGGCTATAAAGCTTTATCTAAACCTTGTGTTGGTTGAGTTCTACTAGGATTTCAATTCTGTTAGAGTTTTAGTTCATGTAATTTTCTATTTCTTATTACCCAAGTAAGTGTATTTATGTGATTGTGCTCTTTTCACTTTAATATAAATAGAGGGCTTGAGATCACATTGATCAATACAAGCTATTCTTACCACAATCGTCTTTCTCAACATTGGAGCCAAAGATTGAATAAGAAAAAAAGAAAAAAAAAAAAGGAAAGAGAGAGAGAAAAGAGGAAGAAAACAGAGAGATCGATTATACCGAGGAAGACTTTTTTCTCTCACTGATGAAGATTCACCACCGCTGCTACTCATCTTCACCCTTGTTGCTACCACCTTCCTTTTCCATCGCCTTCTTCTGTTGTTTAAACGATTGAACCCATCCCTTAAAATCCCATTGAACCCATCTCTTAAAATCCCATCGAAGCGACCCAATTGACCCAACCCATTAACCCAATGAGCCAAACCCAATCAGACCCAATGAACCAAACCCAATTGACCTCTGGTTTTCCCTCTAAACCAAGTGACCCTTTTACCGAAAAAATAAAAATAAAAAAAAAATTGATGTTTCTTATCTTATGAATCCTTAGATTTATTTGGGTGGTCAGGCTATTTAATTTTGTGACGTTTCAATTGTTTCGAAAGGGTGAAGACCAAAAGAACAACATAAAGTTTTTTGAAATCATGGCAACCACTGATGGTACTACGGCTCCCACTGGTTCCGAACATTATCCCACTCTTCATCTTCTTTCGATAAGATTTGATGGAACAAATTATTTAATTTGGTTTCGGTCTGCATACCTAACTATTGCTGGAAGAGGACTTGTTGGACACATTACGGGTGCCACTATCAAACCTACCACCACAGGTGTTCCACATGATAAATGGATCTCGAATGACCCTCTTATCATGTCCAAGTATTACCTGTGGATACCTATTACTTGATACTGCAACACAAATTTGGAAGGCTACTACTAAAACATATGGACAGCTGGGGAATGATGGACATATTTATGAGCTATGAAAGAAGCTTCATGAGACTACCCAAAAAGAACTAACTGTGGCTCAATATGATGTTGAGTTGCGATCTCTTTGGCAAGAGTTGGATCATTATGGGGATTATCACCCCACTAATTTGGATGATGTGGCCACTTATAAGAAGCATGTTGATGACATTCGGGTATATGACTTCTTAGCGGGTTGGAATATGGAGTATGATCAAATCATAGTACAAGTACTTAGTCGTCTCCCTTTGCTACACTAGAACAATCCTATGCCCTTGTTCAGTGTGATGAAAGCTGTCAATTGACTATGGTTCATGTTACTATTGTGGAGAAATTAGCCTTACAGTCTGTTAGCACTAAATCTGATTCGACCAAGGAAATTGTCAAGTGTGAGCACTGTCACAAACCTTATCATACCAATGCCAATTGTTGGAAGCTCCATGGGAAGCCTATTGATTTTGAGTAGAAAAGGGCACAAAGAAGGGAAAAACCGAAGGTTAATATTTCTGAGACAGTTTCCACAACACCCTCTACAAACATTGTTTTTTCACAGAAGAGTTAGCTGCTCTGCGACGTATTCTACAACCTTCTATTGCTGGTATAGCCTCTACTACTGCTTTCTCCATTGCCCATACCAACTCCTACCTTGCTACTTCAAGTAAAACTTTTGCATGCTTCTATGTTTCTTCAGTTTTTGCACCTTAGATCATTAATACAAGGGCCATCGATCATATGACAGGTTCATTCTTTTTTTTCTTACATTATTCTCCAACTTCTGGAAGAGAGAAAGTTCGAATTGCTGATGACTCTTATTCTTCCATTGCTGAAAAAAGGGACCATTCAACATTCTCCATCACTTTCTTTGTCTAAAGTTTTACATGCTTCCTCTTTCTCTACTAACTTGCTCTCTATCAATAGTCTTACACATGACTTGAATTGTAAAGTGACATTTTTTCCAATCTTACTGTGTCTTCCAGTATCTGGTAACAGGGATGGAGATTGAACGTGGTAAAATAGACAATGGACTTTATTGCTAAAACCGATTGGAGGATCTACTTTTGCTCTGGCTGCATCTTCTAATCAAGTCAATTTGCTAATATCAGACTTTTATTAGTGGCATCGAAGGATATGTCACCCTCCTCTAGGAACTCTTAAAAAAATATTCCTTGATTTGATCTCTTTTTGTAACAAGGACGAATTTTTTTGTGAAGCCTGCATTTTTGCGAAGCAGATTCGTTCTACTTATTTATCTTCTCCTCTTAATAGAAAATCTATTCCTTTTGTGTTAATTCATACTTATGTGTGGGGCCCTTGCTGACGTGGCTTACTGGCCATAGATCTATAGATACTTTGTTACTTTTATTGATTGTCACTCTCATTCTACATGGATTTATCTAAAAAAAAAAAAAAGAGGTTTTTTATTGTTTTCATGATTTTCATAATATGATTAAAACTTAGTTTAATGCCACTTTGAAGATCTTTCGCAGTGATAATAGCACATAGAATATTGATGGTGAATTTCAGAGATATCTCTCTGACTTTGGCATAATACACTAGACCAGTTGTGTTGATATGGCTGCCCAAAATGGGGTTGCCAAAAGGAAGAACCAACATCTATTAGAGATAGCCCATCCAATTATGATTGCTATGCGTGTCCCTGACCAATACTAGAGTGATACTATGCTCATTGCCTCTTACCTTATGAATAGGGTGCCCAATTGGATACTTCGATTTAAATGTCCTAATGAGATTTTATAAGGAGCCTCTTCTTTTATTATTCCCTAAAAAGTGTTTGGATTTGTGTGTTATACTAGAATCATAGCCCACCAGAGTGAGTTAACTCCTCGCGGCCTACGTTGCATATTTCGGGGTATTCTTGCTATTCAAAAAGGGTACAAATGTTGTCATCCTCCTTCCAGGAAAATCATTGTGTCTATAAATGTAATTTTGAACAAGTCTTGCCCTTACTATACACCTCTCCAGGGGAGAGTCCTAGAGGAGAGGTGTTCTTTCCAACATATCACACACAGACTCCCACACACCACCATAACACAAATTAAGAGTTCAAGAAGAGTTTCTGACTAGTGGGAGACTTAAACCAGTATACCTGAGGACTTTATTCTCTCCCTCTGTTTTTTGAGCTATGTTAAGAATTTGGTCAGGGGAGACCACTCCTATGAGGCACACTATTGAGGTCTTTCAAAACAAAATTGACCAGAATAAGGAGGTGTAGATTTATCAGAGGAAGAATTACAATCGGCCAAAGCTAGTGGAGAAAGGTGACATGTTACCACTTCAGTCCCTTTCTTCAGAATCAGATTTTATTGTTCCCCTGAGATATCTTCTTCTGATCTTCCTGTTTTTAGAAAATGATTAGATCTTGTACTCAACATTCCATAGCTAAATATGTTTCGTGTGACTCTTTGTTTGACTCTTACTGTGCTTTTATATGCTCTCTATCATCTGTTTCTATTTCTAAAAGTTGGCATGAAAATCTATGTTGATAAGAGATGGAAGGTAGTTATGATAGAGGAAATGAATACAATGAAGAAAAATGATACTTGGGAGTTGGTTACACTTCCTCCTAGAAAAAAAAACCCGTGGGTTGCAAATGGGTGGTTGTGGTTAAACAAAATATGGATGGATCGGTCAATAGATTGAAGGCTAGACTAGTTGTAAAGGGGTTTACTCAGACCTATGTGATTGATTATCAGGAGATTTTTACCCCTATTGCAAAATTGAACACTATCGAGTTCTTGTTGTCTTTAGCTGTGAACAAAAACTGAAACTTGCACCTATTAGACATAAAGAATCCCTTCCTACATAGGGAGTTGGAGGAAGAAGTCTATATGGAAATCCCACTCTCCAATGACAATATTGCAAGGAAAGTTTGTCGGTTGAAGAGGTTAAAACAATTTCTTAGATGTTGGTTTGGATGCCTTTAGAGGGTGGTGATCTCTATTGGGTAAAAGCAAAGCAATGCTGATCATGCACTATTTGTCAAGAAGAGTTGCCAATGTCACACTTTTGATTGTTTATGTGGACGATATTGTCATCATAGGGAATCATGGTGAGGAAATTCAAAGGTTAAAGGGCTTTCTTGGCAAAGAGTTTGAGATTAAACATATAGGGAAGTTACGATACTTTCTAGGGATTGAGGTGGCTCGATCAAAGAAGGTTATATATTTATCCCAGAGGAAGTATGTCCTAGATTTATTATCAGAAGTGGCAGTGTTGGGGTATAAAACAGTTGATACCCCTATTGAAGCTGGAGCTAAATTAAGGAAAAGGAGGGAGAACCAGTGGACAAAGGAAGATATCAAAGGCTGGTAAGGAAGCTAATTTACTTGTCCCACATCAGGCCAAATATTATTTATGCTGTGGGGATTGTGAGCCAGTTCATGCATGATCTATATTTTGCTCATATGACAACTGTTACCAGAATATTACAATATTTGAAGGGAATTCCTGGAAAAGGAATACTTTTGTCACCCACTAATAACCAGCAACACCCCCCCCCCCCACTCCCCTCCTTCCTTTCTTTCCTCCAAGCTTAGTTTATTACAATGGATGAGATAAATGGTTTACAGTCAGGAAAAAAACGACTAGGGAATTACTCTATCTTTTTGAAGAATATCATTACCAAAAACTCCGAAGGGAATTACTCTTGATGTTACCATGTTTCTAGAGATTTGTTGTGGTATAAATCATCTCAGTATTAACTGTACAACATCTCATCATTGTATTTTTTAAGTTTCTGATCTGATAATTGGAACTGTCTTATGAAATTGTTTTTCTGCTGTCTGTAGGTCTTTGTTTTATTTGCTGATGGTTCTGTCTACATCCTCTGCCCAGTTGTGCCATTCGGGAGGTATTCTTGTCCTAAATTCTTTCCCTACTTGTATTTTTCTTGTTTGTCATACGTATCGCTAGAAGTACTAGTTCTCGGGTGCTATTTCTTGCACTTCAGAAAGTCCCAGTCCATTTTCAAGGATTGGAAACTTTCGTTTTGTGGAAGAGAGCTGTTTCATCAGGAGTCAGTTAAAAGTGTTAGGTTTGGGTTGCCGTTTGCTTGCGAAGTTGACTAAAAAAGACACTGTAAAACTGTATATATCTGATCTGTATACAAGTAAAGAATCTATCTTTTCATGGGGTATAATCCACTTAACAGATGTCCCAAAAATTCACATGATTAGATGCTCATAACCATTGCAAAATATTCACACAATAAGTCATATTGGTTATGCAAATCCATCATTCGGTAAACATGCAGCAAAAGATTCTATGGAGGTTTCATGTAACACTAGTCACCCAGACCCCCCCCCCCCCCTTTAAAAAATGAAACTGTTTTTTTAATTTTTTTTTAAATACTGATACCCATATCTTATCCCTTTTTTCAAATAATGACTTGGATCTGTATGTTGAGTTTCAATTGAAATGGTTGTGTTATCTGAGCAGTGTCTACAGATGGGAATCTATTGCTGAAATATATAATGATGCACACACATTTGGATTGAAATCATCCAATTCAAGAGCTGTTAGTAATTCTGGCATTGCTATTGCTTGGTTAGAAGCAACATTTCCTGAATTAGCTCACCAACATATGGATGGGGGCCAGGTATCAGCACTAAAAGCCCATCCGCATGCGCAACTTGATGCATCCATTTCATTGCAGGTATTTTCTTCTCTAGCTTTGTCCAGTAAATATTCTATGATGCACATTTATTTGAGATGAGGGAACACGAGTGAATTTTTCTGGTGACTCAATAAGTTAATGGATGGTTTTAGGTGCTTGTATGCTATATCAATGTGTCAGTTTATACAGTATGTTTACACTTCCATCATTTTCTTAAGAAACAATGCTTGTTCTATTTGGTTCTTAGCGGTCAGCTTTATTCTGGCTTCCACTTGTCATTAAGAACTAGACTGTTGAATTTTATTGCCTCCTATTACTTCTGCTGATATTGTACTGCTGAATTTTCCTCCTGCCATTTTTCTGTTTTCTGGACTTCTATAGGTTTGACACTGGGCCACCGGATGGATGTTTTGATAACGATCTGGTTCAATTGTTGTGTCCCAACTAGTAACAATTGAAAAACTATACGATACAATGTAGAGTTGGTCATCTACCTGGTCCATGATTTGGGCCACGTTCAGTCATATCAATCCTTATTGATATGGGCTATAAAGAATATATCAACCACTTTAAGGTAGGACTTTGCTGATACTGCTTCAGATTTGGTATGTACCATTTGTCAGCTGGTGAGTTTCAAGCTAAAGACAATATTGCTGTTGTTTGTAATTTGTTTAGGGGATTTTGAAAGTTACATGGGGAACCATAGGGTATCTAGGTCGAATCACACCCCAGGTTCTGATATATGGTTAAGTTTCCAATGGAAGCCAGCTTCACCACTTCTCTCTGTACCCTGTCAGCCTGTCTGATACAGAAACATTGCCATTATCTTTCACAAATCAACTAATTGTCATTCAAATTTAGAGTGCCTTGATCCCTTGATCTCTTTTATTTATCAAACCCTGAGTTGTCTTTCCAAATTGACTCTAATGGTATCATCTACATTGTTAATTAGAGGGCCCTAGCCAAGTGATCAATTTTCCAACCAAAACACGACATCGTCCTGACAAATCATCTAAATAGAATTGGCTAAGAAAGTCTTTCAGCCCAATAAATACCTAGTTTTCCTGGTTTGATTTGGTTTTCTGCCACTGTTATTTAGTTTCCTATTTTAGATTGTACTCTTATTATTAAGATCTATAAATAAATGATGAGTCTATTGGAGGCTTACAACAAAACGTAAGGCCTCCTAGGCTTTTGTAAATTCTTCTTTTCCACTAGCCTTCTCTGCTCTTGTCTTCTCTGTTTCTCCCTCTGAGTTAAATGGTATCAGAGCTGTAGGTGGTACAATCCCTGCAAACCCAATGTACTATTTCTCAACAACTATCTACTACACAGGATTGTCGAAGTTGTTTTGAACACTTTTCTAGCTTTCCATTTTGGGAGAGGCAGCACCTTATGCTGTGTTTAGCTGTTTCTTTTTTGGATAATTTTCAGGAGGTAAGAAGTTTCTAAAACTTCTACTTTTGTTGAAGAATGTCTTAACTACTTCGTCTTAACTACTTCTGGTTTTGATTGTTGAAAGGTTAGTACCTTGTTCAGGAATTGTTTAGAAATCGAAGAATTGTGTAAAGTTCTGCCCAGATTTTTCCCCCTGCCTTTTATTGGAGAGTTTTTCTGTTTTGGAGCAGTTTTTAGGCTAGAAGTTGTGTTGTTTCTTATGTGGATTGACTAAGTTCATTGAATGATTTGGGCCTGCGTATTGTTTCTGAGATTATTCCTGGTTCTGCGATTCTGATTTGATTGTTCTACTGGTTCGAATCCTGGTTCCGCTGAAGCTGTGTGGACAGATTTTGCTAGTTTGGTGATTGTTTATGTTAGAGTTGTAAAGGACAGATTTTATTTGATAATTCTGTATCACTTTTTCGGGGTTTTGGTTGTTTCTTTGTTGAAATTCTGTGGACAACAATTTGTCTCCTATATAGTGTTTGTTGAATGGCTGAAGCTTAGGTTGAAAACAAAACCACTATATCTGAGGTTCTGTCCTCTTCCTCTCACCCTCTCACTGAACACAAACTTGAAGAAGCAAGAAGACCACTTGACCATAAAGGCTGATGCTACATATCCTACCTTCTTCAGATCTGCTGGTAAGTCGTTCTCGATTTGACTTGATGTTTCAAATACCCTTCGCGAAGGCACTTGGAGTTGTCTTAAATATCCAGTTTCTGAGCTTTGTTTCGTATGCTAACCTTTCATCCTCTTTCCATGCTTGCTTATCTACTATTGAGAATTACCTTCTGCCTATGACTGTTGCAGAAGCCTTGTCCAGTGCAGAATAAACAGCTGGTATGACTGAGTTGTCTGCTTTACATGTCAACCATGCTTGGGATCTGGTGCCATTGCCTCCTGGTAAGAAGGCCATTGGGTGTTGGTGGGCGTTTGCTATTAAGGTTATAGCCCAGATGGTTGCTTGAAGGCCAGACTTCTAGCTTAGGGATATTGCCCAAGTTTAGGTGTGGATTATTTGGATACTTTTTCCTGTGCTGCTAAAGCTTACATCTGTCTGAGTCTTGATTTCTTTGGCTGCTGTGTTCCATTGGCTTCTGTATCAGATTGATGTGAAGAATGCGTTCTTCATGGTGATCATGAAGAAGTTTATATGGATCAACCTCTTAGGTTTGTTGCTCAGGGGGAGAGTGGTCAGGTTTGTTGTCTTAAAATTTCTTCAAGCATGGTTCGGCCACTTCGCATTTGTTGTGCTTGATTTTAGACTTATTTGTTGTGATAGTGAGTTAGTGACCATTCAGTGTATGTTGGTGATGTTAGTGTTACTGGAAATGACTCCACCAGGTTTGGTAAGTTGAAGCTATATTTGTAGCAACAGTTCTAAACTGAAGATTTGGGAAGACTGAAGTACTTTTTGGGTATAGATGTTGTTTGATCCAAGAAAGGGATCTTCTTTTCACAATGAAAGTATGTGATTGATTTATTGGCAGAGACTGGGATGTGTGGTTTTAAACCTTCAGATACTCCTATAGTCCTATGGATTTGATTGTGATACTTATGCCATAAGATGGAGATATTCTTGATGAACTAGAGATTTGCTTTCCTGCATCTGTTATTCTGTTTCTTATTTTATGTTGTACTCATTTTTTTTCTATAAAAAGGGTGAATCTGATAGAGGCTTACAACTTAATGTAAGGCCTCCAAGGTTTTTCTAGATTCTTCTTATTCTCCTCTCACCTTGTCTGCTCTTCTGTTCTCTGTTTCTCCCTCTGATTTACAGTTTGTTTGTGAGCCAGCGTTCTTGTGCCTTAAAACATTGAAAGTTAGGATCTCTTAGGGCCTGTTTGGTTAATTGAGTCTGAAGATTTCAAAAATCTAGAGATTTCAACTCTATGGAGTCATGGTTCATAAAATTAATTGTTTGGTCAGCCTGAATCTTTGGAGTGAAATCTGTAGATTCATCCTGAAAAAACATCTATGGAGTCATGTTCTAATGTTTAGTGCTTCTATAGTAGGGGTGGAATCCTCATACCCATAAATCTATAGATTCATGTTTTTAATGTAAAAAGGTGAATCCCTAGATTTCATGAATCCAAGGATTCACACAACCAAATGGGTATAAATCTCCCATTTGTGAATCCAGAGATTTCAAATCTTTGGATTCATGTAACCAAACAGGCCCATATTGCATTTGAACTGTAATTTTGTGATTCTGAAATTTTTGAATACGTTCCAAGATCACTCTTTTGTTCTTGATTCTTGCCTTCTCACAACCAATCCCTTGGAAGTGAGGCCACATTATTAGATTTTTTTCACGTTCTTGGTATGCTGTCCGAACTATTTTTGGATTTGCATGTAGACGCTAACTTCCTCTGTTAATATTCCCTTGGTTGTTCTCGATGTTTCTCTTAATTTACCTCACCATATTATTTGGCATTTTCAGCCACTAGAACCTTTTAATTGAGCTTTCAACTGTTTGGGGTTTTGATTATCTATACCTTAGTAGATAGTCATATACCTAAACTCCTAATTTCGGAATGATCGGTGTTATAATGGTGACTGATGTTTTGGTCAAGGACTCCTTTAATCTTTATCATGAATAAAAAACCAAATAGGTGATACATGATTCACTCATACCACCTGCCTTAATTGTTCAATAAGTGGAGCAAACTCATCCAGGCGTGTTCTGAGAGAGGGGTGGTGAGACCATAGTTGTCAATGTGTCGCCTTGGCGCCATGGCATTTTTTGGGGTCAAGGCGAGCTGGTGTTGCTTTGGTGTCGTCTTGGTTTTTGTTGTCCTCTAGCACCTCACCTCACTTTGTTGCCTTGACAACTATGGGTGAGACATATTTGATAGAGTTTGAAGGTGGACGTGGTTGTGGTGGTGAACAGAAAGAAATAAAGAAGTTGTGGGTCCTCCTTTTTTATTTAAAAAAAATACAATAAAAGATGATTTTCAACTTGATTTGTTTTTTCTAACACTTCTGACATCAAGGGATACATGAGTAGTTTTCAGACCCCCCCCCCCGGGTGGGGTGTGTGGATTACTTCTCTTTATTACTGGTAGCCATGGTCTGGTGCAAATTTTAATGACATGGTCTCAGCACGTGAAACCATGTTACTTCAGCCTAAATATTCATTTTCAACCCAGGAAGGAACTAATAATTTTAGTAGATTTGAATGTGTAACAATAGTGCACGACCAAATTCCATTTTATTAATGTATTTTGTCTTTCAGCGGAGTTATCTTGGGTTGGTATCCTGATACGGTGCACTCTACATGCCTATTTTATAATCAGTAGTGTTTCTGTCCAACTTAGTTTCCTTACTGCTGATCTTAATGAGATAGAGTGATGATTTTGTCTCTGGATGCTACTTTAACACATTCTTGGTTTTAATTCAAGCTAAAGTGAAATTTCTTGTGTTTCGCGTATTTGTTTTCTTTTAGGAGCTAATAAATCTTGTATCAGGGGCCTCTCCGTAAATTATGCCATGGTGGGGGAGAAGGGGACTCTGAAGTCCAAGGTACATATTGTGAAGGTCGTGCAGTGGATTTTCTTTATAACTCAGTCAGCAAAGACTCGATTCTAGTGACTGCATGGAGCAGTGGGCAGTTGCAGATAGATGCTCTAGCAGATGAGATTCAGCCAGCCTGGAACGTTGGTGGTCGACCCCGTTTCTGTGTCGATTCTCATGACCACATCTGTGGACTTGCCATGATTTGTGACTCAAACCCAGATGAGCCCTCTGTTGTGAAGGTTGACCAACTTGATGGTACTCTTTGGTTGGGACATGCTCCCCCTTTGTTGAGACTGGCTGTTGTAGATTTGGCTTTACCAAAAATTGCTCATAATGATAGCCTTGTTAAAATGTCTGTTGATCCGCTCATTCCGGAGAGAATATATTGCTTGCATGGTGGTGGTGTAGACTCGATAGTGTTACATTTTCTTCCTTTTACTAGTCAGACAAGTGGAAAGGATGAAACCATGAGAGAACCTTCAGTGCATCCTATTCTTAGTACCTGCCAGGGGGAGTCATGCTCTCCTCCTCTTTGTGGTTTAGTGGCACTTGCAGATACTGTTGGATATTCATGGATTTTAGGGGTCACCTTCTCTCAAGAATGTATACTAGTAGAAACAAAGAGCTGGGATCTGTTGCTTCCCCATCATATTGGTGATAATAAGAGACTTGCAAGCTCTGAAGAACTTCCAGAAATTGATCCTCCAAATATTATAAGCAAAGAACTACTCAGTGGCCCTAAGGTGGATATCATTCCTCAGGTCTCACCAAACCTGCGATCTATGGCTGCTGATTCCATTGAAGGCCGATCGACTCTTAATCGGTATTTCAAGCTCTTCAATGAGAATTATGTGGAATATGCACATAAGGTAATTTACCTATACTCAATGGCCATTCTTTGCTTATATGGTCCTAATACATGCAGTTTTTGGAGAAGATCTATTCTGTAGTCTTTTCTGTGATTTATGTTCAGAAAATTTTCGGCCCAAAATTCATGGCATTGAGTTTATGCTATTAATTGGTAATGCATTTTGGCCATAAATCAGAACGGACCAACTGTAGCCTTTAAATGTCGTGCTAGCTGGTTAAACATCACCATTTGTACATCATTCATGCTACATGTGAGCAGATAACTAAATTCTCTTCCCCACCCCCCCCCCCCCTGCGCGCGCGCACGTGCACGCAGCCGTGTGCGCGATAAACACATATGAGCAGACAAGTATATACCATTATACATATAATGGGATCATGCAATAAAAGGGAAAATAACCTAAACAATGACTAGGCAGGTGCCTTGTTGTCCTAGTGCCTAGGCGCTCCTGCACCATCTTGGGTTGTCTTGCTGCCTCAACAACTATGTCGAAAAGTGAACTTATCAAAGTAGGAGGTCTGTGAAACAGTTACTCATGGTGGGAGATCTCGCCACTCCAAAATAGAGAGATCTCGACCGAGATGGCGAGATCTCGGTCGAGATCTACCAAAATTTTGGCGTAATCTCGGTGACCCATCTCGGTGGGTTTTAGGGCGCCAGTTGGGCTGAAATTTGGTATTTAGTCTATTTAAGGCCTTTTGAACACATTGGTGGCCTTAGAATTGTGAGAAAATAACCCTAACTACGTCTTCAAAGTCAACCCTATGTGTAAAACCGAAATGTAGAGATATCAAGTAATTCATGTTATCAACTATAAAGTATTAAATACATTACACATCAAACTATCAAAGAACTTAAATGGCTTCAAAATTTTACAACCATAAGAAGTTTTAGACTTTTAGTAAGTCATAAATCATAATCCATAGGTTCACAATCATAAGAGTATGTGAGTAATAAGACTACAAGACAAGCAAGAGTATAACTCAGCATTCTGCATCAACTGATGCTGAACGGTGGCCACATATGACTCCCAAGTCAACTCATCACTATAGTATGTCACATATAGGTTTAACTGTCACATTAAATTGGTTTCCATGAAAGTTAGATCAAAGCTTGTGGATCAACATATATTTACACTAAACTCACACACCCATTGTAGAATATTCTATTTGAAAAAAATTCAAATTTGGGGGAAAATCTTACCTTTGTTGTAGATCTAGTTGAAATAGGCTTGAATGATGATAATTTGATGTTGTAGATGTCTTAAAGATGTTTAGAAGTTGAATCCCCAACAAATTCCGACAAAAAATCAAGTTTCTGGCAATTTTTGATGGTTGCAGCGAGATCTCGGCGAGATATGGCGAGATCTCGACGAGATGTGGCGAGATCTCCCATCTCGCAGATCTCCCACCATGCAGTTACTGTGATGGAAAGGACCCTGTGTACTGGTCGAGGAGAACCTTGATTTGTTTGATACTTTGTTTATGTTCCTGTTTCTTGGGAATGGTATGGCCCTTGGGTTTCCACTGGCTGTGAAGTGAATCCATGTTATATTTTTCCAGTGATTGAGTTCGCCTCTCCTCCACATCCGCCTCCTTTAGTTCATGGTTGATGTGGAATGAAGAGTAAACTTCATGATCAGTCAATCTGTGAGTTGATTTTTCCAAGTTCCCAGGATGATCATCAACTCTGGGATGATTTTATAGGTGAATGAAAGTTCTTATTTTTTGTGGTACTTCACAGGTTTTCTTTGAACTCAAACATCATGCTGGACAACTGAAGAAAATCATAGATGACCAGCATGCCCGTGCAGCTGAGGTCAAGAAAAAACTTCTGAAGGTTGAGGAAAAACAGCCAGGCTTAGAGGATCGTTTAAATCATGCCTTGAAGGTTCATGAGCATCTAGAAGAACGTTTGCAAGGATTAAGAGACTTGCCTGGGGTCCGACGGAAACCGTTATCCAAAGGAGAGCGCCAATTCAAATCTGAGCTTGGTACTTAAAGACAGTTGTTTTGCATTCTAATCTTACATTTACTTTGGCCACGATCAACATTTTAACACTTTTTCAACATCATGTGGGGTATTATGCAGATGGATTTACAGGAGTGGAGTTGGACGCACTTCGTTCTTCCATTGAAGCTCTAAATGCGAGGTTGAGAAGGTTTTCAAGCTCGCCTCAACGTAGTGCATCAGTCTCCACCCGAAGACAGGTAGCATTGAGGAGGAAGCCCCATGTTCCAGATGCCCAAATTGCACAGCTTAAAGCATCAATTGCAAAGCTTTCACTCGTCAATGATGAGAACTCAAAGAAGGTCAAGCTTGTAGAATCTGCACTGATGAACAGGGATCAAGTCTGACAATTGGAAGTTTGTTTATAATTGCGACATGGTTAATGGGGTTGGTGTGAAAAATCTCTATATGTTCCCATCAGAGAATGGCTAATCGAATTGGTGAGTACGTTAGGCAATTAAAATGCAGCTGAAATCAACTGCTGGTTTTGCTCTTGCTGTTACAGTTTGTATCAGTTTCTGTATGATAAGCTTAGTTGTTGAGAACTTCTTAGGCCATTTAGTGGGGAAGGCACCCACCCATCTGTGTATTTTGTTTTCCCGACCCCTTCCCCACTTCAATTCTAATGTGTTGTAACTTGGAAGAATGAACATCATCTGGTAGCTCCGACAATACATAGAGAACTTGAATTTAAGTGCCACATGAGATGATTTTGTTTATGAGAGAGAAATTTACTAACCACATAAACAGAGACAATTAGTGACTACCTTGTTTCATATCCTAAAATTGCCCGTCCATAGAGTTCATTGCTGTTCTTATAGTGTGAAAGTAGTGTGTGATCTAAATCTATTCAAGGTTGTTATCTGAAAAATAATAAATTAAAGGATAAATTTAATGTCCCCTTCCTTTTTTACCAACTCCACCATGTTGAGAAAATATGGAGAGGAAAAGTAGGGGGAAGGCGAGAGTAGGAGGGACACTGAAAGCTCGCATAAACCCTAAAAACAACTCGCTTTTGTTTGGATCCCCTCAGTTTTACAGTGTCTTCCACGCTCTAAGGAGGTGCTGCTGCCGCCCTCTTCCTCATTGTATGTATTTTTCTCCCCTGGTTTGTCACTCGCTCAAGCCTCCTTCTAAGAGATTGCATGAAGGTGTAAATGAGGGGGTGGGGGGCATTGGTTAAACATACTGTTATGATCGAACCTGGTCGAACCTGGAAATCATACTCAAACTTATTGAGCCAGAGCGGAGTTTCATCTTACCTAACAATAGCATCTTACCGTGCTTGGTCAATTCTAACTCAAGATTGAGTCCTTATTGGAGTTTGAGTATTACTCTTTAAGCAAGACTCATCTAGGGAGAGGACGGTTCCTGATATGACTCTACAACAGGAAATCCTTTCAGTACTCGAACAGACAAGAACTATATAAAGAGGTATGATGATTGTTATCAAGTATGCATTCTTGAGTTATTGAATACATTGAGAGATTGAGCTTACTTCCTTTGTTTGTCTGGACTAACTTGTTCGTCGGAGACGAAACTCAACCACACCGGTCGAGCACGTTTTTGCAAGTTCGAGTGTTCGATCAGGGGAGACAAAATTCTGCAACAACACATACTTATACATCTCATCAACCCATCATTGTTGCTAGATCTGCGTGTTAAGTTGTGTATGGCCATCATTGGAAGTTATGTGAACAGTGAACTGCATCGTGGCATTTACCTCTTTTTATGTCGTGAAAGGAAATTGTTAGATTCCAAAATCTTAAGCAGGTTGAGATCTTTAGTCTGTATAATATTCTATTGGTCCTCGTCCATAATTAAATTGCTTTGTCCTTTGTGTGTTAGAAGTGACTATGAAACCACAACACCGGACCAAGACGCATTTAGCCCTGGTATGACGAAGGAAACTAATGCTGCTCTTGTCTGTGCAAGAGTAAAAGCAGAAAGAACACAAGTTAGGGGTGTAAATGGACCGGATTCGAATCGGATAGTGGTAATACCATATTCACATCCTATTATATTCGGACGGATTCGAATAATATCCTATCGGTTTTCAGACGGAGTTAGTCGGATTCGGATGATAAACGGATAGTTATTTTCTTAAGTAGATTCTTCTAAATGGGCATAAATACAAATTGAATATAAGTTTACGACTACCTATTTACATCTTTATCATTTTATTTGTGTGGGTTAGGTTTGAAATTTAAGAATTTAGAAACTTTGGTAGTTACTTTAGTAGAAAATCTAAAAAAAGTCACATATCACAGGTAAAAATTTTATAAAAATAATAAAAAAATCTAAATAAGTAACTTAATCGGATAATTTTATCAG
This sequence comes from Hakea prostrata, assembly GCF_041222555.1. NCBI lineage: Eukaryota > Viridiplantae > Streptophyta > Magnoliopsida > Proteales > Proteaceae > Hakea > Hakea prostrata. Next base: position 46,693,887 of record NC_142607.1, on the reverse strand, counting down.
ACGGATAATAATCGGTAAGAAATGGGCATATCATATCTGCATCCTATTAGTAATCGGATGGATTCAGATACCCATAAATGGATGCTGATGTGAATTCGAAAGCGAATTTCGGTTATCCATTTACACACCTAAACACAACAGGTGGATTTTGGAATTATCTCCAAAAGGAGCGTGACTTAACTTTAAGGTGGGAGAAACACCATTTCGTTCCACGACACATTCCCCAAAAATCTTGAATCTAGAGGTCGAAGAAGCACAAAATGTCAATGTAAGGGTAGGTGGTGGAAATAAAATTCCATGTGAAGGGCGGGGGCCTAAAATCCAAGACTATTCTACCCTAATTGAAGCCTATTTCTTACCTGTTTTGGGGGCTGATATTGTGTTGGGTGTACATTAGATGGCCTAGATGGGCCCAATGATATTTGATTACCGGAAACTAACATTGGAATTAATGGGCCTAAACAAGTTTACTTCAGAGGGATAGGGCCCAGAAACAATTCAATTTCAAGGCCTACGACGGATAGTAGAGGCAAATACTAGTGAGAATTTTATCATGTCCATTTCTTACCTTCTATTTCCCTCTGGATGAAAAACACATGTTCATCAGTCACATCCAAAGGTTGAGTTAAGATTTAGAGGATATATTTATTTTAATTTAATCTGAGCCTTTGGATGTAACTGATGGACATGTGTCCTTCATCCAGAGGGAAATGGACAAAGGAATGGACTTGATAAAAATCCGACACTGGTGTGATTTTCTTTAAATTGGAGTTGGAGGGAATAAAGTAGACTCCGAGCCCAATGATGACCTAATTGATTTGGCCCAATTACCCTGTAGCTTCCCTATTGTATTTAGGGAACCTAAAGGCCTTCCACCTGGAGTGTAGATCCTCTCCACCGAGTCTGCACATACAGCCATACACTCACATTCATATAAGTATGAGACCCAGACTCACATGCCTATATGTTAGGTCAGCACAGTGTGAGTCCCACACTAATATGAGTGGGGGTGTATCGCTATATGGGCAACTTGGCTGAAGAGGATCCAAATTCTTCCACCTAAGTAGGCATAAGATCATGCCAAACAACTTCAATTGGGAGTAGGCCCAGTCAATGTGTGCCAGTACAGAGATCCCTATTACAAAAATTAGAAAATTCATATTTATAATAAACCCATAAAATAAATAAGTAAATAAGATTGACTTTTTTGTGTTTTAAGAAAAAAGATAGAAAGACGTCTTTCTCTTCTTCTTGAGCATTACCAATAATATTTATGTCTTGTACTTCCTATGTATAGAATTATTACTATTTTTATTATATATTGCTATTATTATTCAATTAATTATTGATATTTTAGATGAGATCAAAAAAAAAAAAAAGAAGAAATCACAAGAGAAATTGTATAGCAATGGAGAAAAGAAAAAATAATTCTCTACAATGACACGGTAGTTGAAATGCTCCACTCCAAGGTAGTTGTGCCAAGCTCAAGCCCATTCTCATCATCAAGTTTACGAATAAAAACACGGGGCGGCACATGGAAGTTTTGCATGGACTATAGAGACTTAAATGCGGTGACCGTTAAGGATCATTTCCTTATACCTATCATTGATGAACTATTTGATGAATTGCATAGGTCATAGGGTTTCGGATTCCAATAAAGAAGCTGATTTCTTCTCCTTTACACAATTCAAATCTAAATTCAATAGTTTATTAAAAAAAAAAAAAAAGAATATATATACATTTCACAGTTAAAGAATGTTTCCTCAGAAGAAACCCGCACTAGTTCAAACAATTCTTTACTCCACATTTTGTGCTTCTGATTCTCATAACAAATGAAACCCAAAGAATTTACAATGTCCATTACCCAATAAGGATAACAATCAGATCAATTTTTTGTATAGGGCCTTTGAAATGAACAGTAATGATCCTGCAAAAATTATATTTATAAGTGAGCATGAACCATCATTATTCTTGTTCTTTTCCTTGTTCATTCACCTTCACCTCTAACCAAACTATTTTCCTCCAAAGCAAACCCAAATCTGTGCCGCTTCATCTTTTTTGGAAGTTGAGAACTTTGATAGACACAGCATAAACACAGAAGAAGAAGATACTGAAGCCAATGAGCACTGCTCAGGAAACACCGATCATTCCTGGACCATAGCCGAGACTGACATTGATGTATTCTTTGACAGATCCCTAAATTCATGCATGTTGATTAAAGTCTCAACGTCACCTAGCTGAGAGCTTATGATACCCCTTAAGGTCCAAGCCACTGGACAAATACGGTAAAACCAAATCCACCATCCTGGAATGTTCTATGACAAGCAAAAGGCAAGGTTAGGAGATAAATGATTTTATAGCTTTTTGTTGGTGGTTTAGATGGAACCATGAAAAGTAGAAGTAGATGAATTATGAACAGTAGATTACTTACAGGTTTTGGAACAATAAAACCTGAAAAGAGGTTCCACAATGAGTAGAATGCTGAAGAAATGACAGCTGCTAAATGCTGATTTGGTGTGAGACCAACCGCCATAATCCCATAGAATGTAAAGTAGCTAAATGTGAGGAACATGAACAGAAGGTAGAAGAGAAACTTTACTGCAAAACATAATCTATGTGTTAAACCATTGTATTTTAAAACAAATTAGCTAATTTATCAAACAATTAAGTTTTGAAACATATTGGCTAAATTGAATCTATTCAATTAAGATTTGTCGGACTGGTTTCATTGAAACTCTTAATTGGCATGGAGTCTTGAACATTTTAAGTGAGCACTAGAAATAGCATGTTCAAATGTTGTTGAAGAACTAGTTAATTGCCTCGTCAGCTTTTTCCTTCTTGAGAAAGAAGTTCTTCACACTTTTATGTATCCATGTTTCTGGTAATCTTGTCTATGAAACAAAACATGGTAATGGAAAATAGACTACAAAATTGATATTGTTTGCATTTTTAGTATATACAAAAAAAGCAGTACAAGAAATATTAGTAAATCAGAAAGCTAATTTATTATTTTGCAACAATCAACTGAAGATAGAAAACCACTAAGCCAACCAAATGAGTGCTTCAAAAAGTGTTCAGCTGCTTAACAGAACACATGAACTGAATGGTCAAATTATTCCAGCTAGATCTTACTTATGAAACAAGTGTAAGCACACTATTAAGATCTGTCCATAGCTAAGGACTGGGGAAAATAAATTATAATCAGCTTCCATAGTGTAAAATAACATGGAAAATAGGTTTTAAACAATACCTATTGTTCTTTCAAAACTGATCATGAAATATGTGATGACACCAAATATTATTGTTTGCATAGCAACATATGGAATCTCTATCAGCCCCTGCCAACAAGAAAAAGTAATATACTAATTAGTTTACTTAACAGGAATTATACTTATATAATAACCAATATTCATACCTGGGCCACTGCATAAGGAAATGGAGAGTACATTCCAGCTGCTCTCTCTCTATAGAAGACTGTCCTCTCAACAGAAATAATTGGCTGCACTGTAGAAGCATTGTTGACCCCAAGAAACAAGCATGATGCATAAAGAGCACCCATAACCATTAATAAGTTCTCTGTTGTGTCTCTACAAAACATTGAAGAGATGGTACTTGATCAGTTTCAAACTTTAGCACCATTTAGCAACAAGGAAATTTCATGCTTGTAGACTATTTGATGCAATGAAATACAGCCTATGTTCTTGTAGGTTCTAATCAAAGTAAGCTAGAGGAATTAAGGATAGGGCTCAAATGATTGGATAGGAGAAATTAATTGTATGCCATAATGATGCCATGATATTTATCTACAAGGAAGCTGAAACATAGGAAGTTCTCAATGATTTTCTTGATCAAGAATTCAACCTATTGACTGCCATGAATTTTGTAGATTTTGTTGTAGTTAGAAACTTAGAAAGGGCTTGGAAAACAAACAAATATCGACTACTATAGAATACACCCAAGAATCATAGTACAAAACCTGCCAAAATTGTGTGTTAGACAAAATTATGCACATGTCCAAAAATAAAAAGAACAATATGAGATGGCGGCCATAGGTGAAAATTGTTAGAATTTGACATAGAATTGCACGGTTTTACAATGAGAAGATGTAAAGTATAAACAAAAGATGTTTCAGATTAACCTAGTGGAGAGAAATCGATCACACACAATAGTAATTCAGGGTAGCCTGAGTAAGACAGACAATAAATTGTCTCCACATTCAACATTCAACATTCAACCACTATGTCAGTTGAAATTTCAATTATTGGGGGGGGGGGGGGGTTCTAAGTTCATGAAAATGTCATAAAATTCTGCAGTGACACTAGACCATTAACCAAATGTTGTAAAGCTATTATTGGGTTAAAATTTCTAATGTGGCTTTTTCACAATGGGACATTTGTAATTTTCAGCTAAAACCTAGAAAGGATTTGATCTCAGGATAATGAGGTAAGTACTTATTGGGTATTTCCATATCTATTTTTCTCTGTTAGTCGGTCCCTCACCCTTCCTTGTCCTTCAATTCAACCACATGGAAATCTAATGAGTCCTGATTTGTCTTAGTTTTATCTGTTTTATTTTCCAAATGCTCCAATAGGAATTTTCTAATTATAATAGAAAGCTTCACAAGCTTAATCTCTCAGGGGCAAAGCCAGGTTTCTTACCCCACCTTGAATGTAATATTTTGTCCCCCAAATTCAATACTGCAAAGTAAACTTCTTAGATCTTTTGTGGTGTGCCTACGTCTCCTTCCCCTTTACTCAACTTACATACTATTTTTCAATTACTTAATAACCAGTACTACTTTCACACATTTTTGGTCTATGATTTTCTTCAAGTAGGCATTGCCTATTGAAGTTATGGTTATACAAGAGATCTTTCTATCATATCCTTCAACAAATTAGAGAATTCAAGATTTGGGATTTGCTTGTTCATAAAAGTAGAGGAAGATATTTTCATTATGATTATTCTCTGTAAATGAATGAAGTGAAAAGCTTGAGATAGTATCCAAAGTTAAAAGAAACTATAGATACTTATAATTATAGAAAATAAATTGTTAATACAACATATCAATATAAACCCCAGCATACAAATGAGAAGAAAAAAATTACCTTTTTGAACCAACATCCCAAAATATTGAGCCAACTATTATGGCACTAAATGCAGTAAAGAATAACCGCATGGCATTGTATTGAGGACTTCTCCAATACACAAGGTTTTGCTTCCATAAACATATCCCAAATTGAGAAATACTATCTTGTGCATGTGTAGAAGCAAAATTTAGAGGCTCAGAACCATCAGGTGGGATGCTCAAACTTTCAATTAAAGCTTCCAGTTCCCTGCATTAATGAATTGATAAAATTAGATTGTAAAGTGGGAAGTATCATCCAAGAACAAGTCCAAGTCAGCAATTTAGAGAAAATACAAGCTATATTTTGTGTTCTCAAAGAATTTTTTATCTAGTTGGTTGTCACCTGTATTGATCAGAGTTCCTGTATATGTGTGCAAAATCTTGACCCATTCTCTGTTCAGCAGCAGGTGTAGTGATCTCAAGCATCCAAGTTGCTGGATTGTAGCCACCTGGAATTGGATAAATTCCCCTAATATTCTATGCAAGGAAAGAAACATTGATCAGCTACTCATTTAGAGCAGCAGAAATTCATGGACATTCTATCTCATTCTTCCACACCCAGAAATAGAAAAATTGAGCTTCTTAAACATTTCTGTCGATCAGATACTTATAATAAACGAGTGAAAAAAGGACAAGAGCTGGTTCTTATAAAACTAATTCAGACTTCAGATGAGGTTTTAATTTTCATCATGAGACCTCTAATTATCTTCAAGAGTTTATCACGAGTTTGTTCTGCTCAAAGTGAACTCAGAAGACGAATATTTCCACAGAATATGATCAAACACTATCTACCATGCCTAAACCTACAGTTCTGTCTCATGCTCAAGATGTTTCCATATAGAACTAGGAAAGCATCCTGAAGCATCTTACAGTAAATTTAAAAAGTATCTTAGTCGCAATAAATACAATGGCTGTCCTCTGCAATAATCGTCCCCTTGTTTCTAAAATTTTCCTTCCCGTACTTGGTCCAAAATGCTTTATAACATGGATAATAAATGCAAAGTCATAATAGATCAAGGTCGATGAAGTAAATTTCATACCACTGGTAACTAGGTTCAGAGTGGTTGATGGGAGTTAAGAGAATTAAAATAGAAACCAAAATTAATTTGACAATACCATTTATGTAGGAAATTATTTTAGTTAAGAAAACTAGTAAAACAAAAACGTAAAAATTTCAGAATTAAGTCGTACCTGAAAGTAATCAATCATAATTCGTGAGTTCCTACCAAGCTTCCCGCCATATATAACTTGTCCCCCACGTTTCATAAGAAGTAGCTACACCATATACACAAGGACGGAAAACTCTATGAGAACTCACACAAGTAAAATTATGATTTCTTGATATTTTTGGGACATTTTTGAACATATATGCTTATACTCACCTCATCAAATGCTTCAAATATATCAATACTTGGTTGATGTATTGTGCAAACCACTGTTCGACCAGTATCAACAGTGTTACGAACGGTTCGCATCACAATGGCTGCTGCCCTAGCATCCAGTCCTGATGTGGGTTCATCCATAAAAATAATGGAAGGATTTGCAACAAGCTCTACTCCTATTGTAAGGCGTTTTCTCTGTTCAGTTGATAAGCCACTATTTCCAGGCAAACCAACCAAAGCATGCCGTAGAGTATCAAGCTCTACTAATTCCATTACTTGTTCAACGAACTCCTATAATACATGATAATAATATTTTATATTAGAGACAATTGCAAGATGCTTATCTAATCACAAAGCAATATCAAGTACTGACTCGTTTATCCTCTTTACTGATTTCTTTCGGAAGGCGGAGACTCGAAGAAAACAATAATGACTCTTCAACCGTAACTTGAGGAGAATGGATATCAGATTGCTCAACATATCCTGAGATTCGGGCAAAAGTGCTTTGCTCTTTTGCGTAACCAGATATCCTAATTTCCCCTTCTATATGCCCACCAGTCTTTCTACCAGCAAGCACATCCATTAGAGTAGTTTTTCCTGCTCCACTTGAACCAACTAGTGCAGTAAGAACACCAGGTGAGAATACTCCACTAACATCAGACAAGAGTTGTAGCTTCTTTTCTGGAATCCCCTTGGCAGTCATTTCCTGTTATCACACACAAACAAAGAATTTTTAAATGCATTCTCTTAGAATTGAAGTGAAGCAATCATTCTAGGAAATTTTACCTTTGGCGTGTCAACAAAGTAGTTGACGTTATGAAATGTCAATGATAATGGCTGAAATGGAAGAATCATTCCCTTCTTTGCTGATTTATTTTGAGTAGATATGTGTATTGGGTTAGACAGTTGATTATTTACTGCACCTGTATGTAAGCATTAGGGTGAGTAAACTATTGGAGCAAAATTTCTGACTCAGATAATACAAGACAGTACATATGCGGTTGACACAAATTAGAGTATGTGCCCTGACCACTATCACAAGTTTGTTCCACAGCATCAAGTGGAATGACTGTTTGCGGTTTTCTAAGAGCTGCAGTAAACAAGAAAATTATGATCATTAATGCAATGTTTAAACAGAGAGATATTACTAGTGTATGTCAAACATATAAAGGTTAACAAAGAGACAATATGATCCATAAAATCACTAGGTGCTTTCAGACATACGATTAAGGTAAGTCAAAGCAAGAGTAAGCACAACATTGAAGACCAGCGCATACACCATTAAAATACCAACTCCAATCCAAACCCAGTTTGGGTTATCCGGTAAACCATGTGACTGAAGAACATAGTGTCCAACAGTATTATTTCCATGCAAATATCTCTGCCAAAGAAATAGCATAAGGTCAACTACTTCAGATGAAAAAATTATAAGAATATACGGCATTCAAAAATCAAGAGACAAATTCATGATTGAATCTAAAGAGACATTAAAATTATGAAGCAGGAAAGGCCATTTTAAACAAAAAGGAGCAAACCTCCATCCATCTTGTAGCAGTAAATTCATTAACTGAAATTGCACGCTGTGCATATTGCAATGGTGATAACCAAAACATCCATACCCACCATGGCTTGACCATTCCTATAAACAAAACCACCAAATCATTATATTAAAGCTGATAACTCCTATTACCATTAAAACTGTCAGAACAAAATAATTAGACCAACCTTTCGGTATTATAAATCCACCCAACAAAAGAACAATTAGTAAAGCTGCAGATCCAAATGTATTGGCAATGACCATATCTCTTGTAAGAGCACCTATCATTCGGAATAAGCCCAGTCCCATTTGGTGCATTGAAAATAGAAGGAGCATGAAGCAGAAAAACCTAGAGACATTTAAAAGAGAAGATAAATACAATGAAAACTCATGGAAATAAATAAAAATTGGTAAAGCTGTTTAAAAAGAATACGTACCTCCCAGAACTAGGGGCAAACCCAACTGCATAATATACAACACAAGACCATACAAAAGCTTCAATGATGGAATAAGGCAGACGCAGAAGCCAACTAGGAATGGACCATGCCCAAGCAGGATGAAAGAAATTATCTCTTTGCTTATAAAAGATTGGGAGTCGACTAATGGTAATGGGTAACTCGGTAAATCCATTAAACATCATATGCACCAGTCCAAAGAACAAGCAAGAAAGGTAGAGGTTCCCATTCATCACATTTGTAGGATGTATTCTTGTCCGTAGAAACATTGTGCATGTTATGATTCCAACAAATGCAACCTGAAAGTGTGTTACAGTCAGTAACTTGCAAAGAATTTCCAATAAAGATATGTATGTTACATTGAAAGCTGTCACTTCCATTTACTCTGAATATGTAGAAAAGGCTAAAAACTGCATGAAATGACTACTTCAATCAACCACTAACTATGTTTTAAACCGATAAGAGCCTCATGTATTCAGACAATAAACCATGCTGTTTTTACACCCAACACAGTTGAAAGTTAGACACTTATTCATGATGAATATTTCACATCAAGATACACAATTTATTATTTCTTCACAAATGCATAATGTAGCATGTTTAGTTATTCGTAGGACCAATAAGTGGCATGTTTAGGTGTCAAGAGACTATATGCTTTAAAGGTTTGGGAAAATTAAATGGACGGATCTTGCTTGCTCACAAGAAGGGTAATTTTGAATATGGCAAGGAAAATGGAGTTCCAGATCAAACTTAAGTGTCACCTAGTGATGCCTAGGAGTCATGGAGATTCTTTGGGTGAAGGCATCCTGGTGTCCCCTTGACAACTTTGTATTTTTCACAAATGAGTTTTATGTTTTGGACAAATGAGCAAGAATATTTATATCAGTTACAGAGAACAAAGTTGGTGCCTGCATTATCTAATGTTTCTCCTTCAATAGGGGAGCAAATCATGTAAGGGATAGAAAGCAAGAAATAGAAGAGAAAGACAAGGGTGGGGGAGGGGAGATGGCAAAGAGTAGAGAGAGACCAATTCAACTGGACCAGTCTTAATTAATCTAGGAAAAAAGATAGTTTGTGAATAAATAAAGTCATGATAAAAATGAGTTTCATTTCAAGTTAATGTGGCATTTACTCGAACTGTATAAAGTTGTAAGCTTCAGAAGCAGAAGATTGAAAGTAAAGCATACTTGGCATGTTCGGAAAATATAAAGAAATCTGTTCCTGCGAATTAGCAAAAGTTCACGTGCAAAACATGCTTTGAAGAGTTCCCATTTTGAAACAGCAAACTTTGTCTGAGCAAGAGCTGAAGGAACATTCTTGGTTTTATCATATGGAACTCCAAGAGTGGAGTGCAAGGAACGTCCAAACTCAGAGTCAATGAATGCATCTGCAATCTTTGAACTGGGAAGAAACACATATGGTTTTGAAGAATTACCCCAATATTGTGCTTGATCCTTTCTGGAGGTAACCTGAAAACAGAACAAATTCAAATAATGCAAGAATTGAAGTGGGCAAGAAACACAAGCTCCAATGACTTTTTACATAACAATACCTCTTGAAGAAAGTCTGCAATCCCCTTACGAGGTGGAAGTTTAAAGCCTAATGATTCGAAGAACCTCACAGCTTCTGACCGAGGTCCTTGATAGACAATTTGTCCTTCAGATAATAGTATTAGGTCATCAAACAAATCAAATGTCTCAGGCGCAGGCTGGAGAAGAGACATCAAGACAGTGGCACCCATTTGATGAACAAAGTTCCCAGTGCATTTGACAATTTGATAGGTTGTTGAGCTATCAAGACCAGTAGATATTTCATCCATGAAAAGAGTTTTTCTTGGCCCCACAACCATTTCACCTGAATTTGGAAAACAAAACTTAGTAGATAATTCAGAAGGCCAAGTCGATAAGAAACAAAATGATGATATTGAAATTGATGTTTTCTAAGACTGGAAAGATGGATTTTATTCTCTTGGCATAACAATCATTTCACCAGAATTTGAAAAAACAATCAACTACTATTATTATTCACTGGACAAAATTAGTTCCAAGTCCAAAACCTTTGATCATAGACTGAGGAAGACAAAACTAGGACATCAAAATGAACATTCTAGCCAAAGTCAATGGTGGCAGTAATGCTAATAGGTAAAAGACTGTAGGAAATCACCCGAGAAGGTTCATTCATGTAGAAAGTCCAATGACTGAACAGTTAGGATGAATAGTACAATGCAAGCTGAAGGTATCAGAAAGTTCAAGGCCAATGTATACGGACTTCTAGAGTGGAAGTTGGATATCATGCTCCGGGACAGATAATGCTCTACTGAGCCAACAAGGGCTTTTTTTAATCAAGAAGAAGAATTCAAAAGGAACAACCAGAAAGGATCATGAGTAATAATAGGGGGGAAACAAATAAATTGAAAGCAATTATCAAAAGGATAAGTCTGTTACCAGTGGTGACTCGCTTTCTCTGACCACCTGAAACACCTCTGAGCATATCATTACCCACTGGTGTTTCTGCACAGATGTCAAGGCCTAAAACTTTCAAGATGTAATCTGTAGAAAGACTATGTTTCCTGCCACTTACAGATGATGCCTGTGCAATTCAGTTTATTTCAGAAAAAATACAAAGAAGATAAACAGTGGGCATTTTGTAGTCTTGGTTTGGAAGAACCTTCATATATGCATCGATTTTTGTAGTGGGGTGTATATTCTTTTCCTTCTCCAGTTTCTCCAGATCTTTTAAATATCCTGCAATTACCAAATATATTTATCAGTTATCATACAACACTTTTCAGGAAATTAACCTTAAAGGTTCAAAGCAAGATCAACTGGCAAAAATCCCAATATTCGTTCTTTCTCTTCCCTGTTGTCCTAAAGGGGAACTTATGGTCAAGCTATTCATATTGCGGTACACAAAAGCATAAAGGAATCCACCAATGTTGGTAGATTCAATAATCGAGCAGTTACAAAATGAGAAGAAGAGAGTTCAACCTGGAGTAGAGTTAATCAAGATACAAACCTGCAAATTCTTGGCCGGCACCTTGACAACTTGCAGCAAAATCTAGTGTCTCCCTTACTGTTAGCTCAGCTATATGAGTATCTGTTTGACTAATGTATGCAGAAGTCCTCTGTACGCAGAACTCATCAAGCTCATGTCCATTGTATGTAATTTTCCCAGTTTTCTGAAACCAAAAAGCTGAATCAATATAAAAATTACAGTAAAAAGAGCAGAAAGTCCTGATGATTTTCTTGTTCTTTCAGTTTGTGGTTGAAGACATTCCCTATTTTAATCAGAACAGGCAAAGCGAAGACTGATATAAAAAAATTAAAAAAACAATAAACCCTCCTTTTATGATCAAATGCAGAATAAATTACATACGAAAGGGAAAGGATATATACCCTTTTCCAACCCTATCAATTAATTAACAATGTTATAGTTCAGGGTTCAAAGCAGTGGAGGTTCCTTGCATTGCTTCTAAGACGATTATTGTCTGAAACACCTAGATTGTGGGAAATTGCTTAAACTAGCTACTGAGTGACAAAACTCAACCACAATGAAGGTTGTGTATAGATTTTCAACACAGACATGTACTAGTGTTCCTCATAATCCTTGCATTTCACTACAGAACTCCCGAGCAAACATTGTCCCTATTTCTAACTTCACAGACCCGAAACCACCAGTGTGCAGATTGTCTCTATTGCTAACTTCACAGACCTGAAACCACCAGTACTGTGCATTTTCTGACACAAACATTTGATATGTTAAAAAGTGTTCCATTTTCAATTATCAAAGCAAAATTTTCTCTAAATTGAAACAAATTGAACCCTTTTAAAATTAATAATAATATATACACTAAAGAATTGTTGGAGTAAACAAAAAATAATCAAAATTAAGCTTACAAATATGTGTAGGCTCTCACATGAACTTTCTTTATATCTTTGACTAATCCAAATATGTAGATCTCAAATGAATCGTATCGTATTTAATGATCATCGACATAAATTATTCTTACTTTATTAAAGTCACTATTTTCAATTAAAATTAAAAGACCTAGCTTCTTATGATATATCATGTAGAGAGAATCTCTTCAAAATATTGAATCTTTTCAAATTTGATCCTTGGTTGAATCGGAGAAAATATTGAAGTATTTTCAACTTTGTAGAATAGACGTTGGAAACTAAAAATAATATTTCTTTTTTCTTTTTTTTCTGAGGGGGGACTAAGACTAATATCGACTCTTTACAAAGTCTAATCATCAAATCACCTATACTCAAAAGGAAATGTCATTCTACTTATTATTATTTTTTTATTTGAGCTCATCCAGGTCAACTTATGTGCACATTGATTACATTCCTAAGGAAAATTTATATAATTAATATAGACGTAGCTTTGCTCTTGGCCCCGAGAGGATTTGAACTCAAAAAGCGAACCCGTGCCAAAGGCTTCACACAAAGGCCAAAGTAAAGTCTAAAGGAACAAGAAGCAGTCATCCTATGTTAATTAGTAGAAGAATAGTTGATATCTTATTATTTTTTTTTTTTGGAACAAATTCAGGGGGTGGGGAAGTATAGCTGGGGATAACTAAGATATATGTCAAATGAAATACTTATTTGAAAGTAACTACTTAGTAATATGATGCCCACTAGCAAGGGATCTAGTGAGTGCTTACAAGGGCATCATTGACGAAAACTTAGTGTCACCTCAAATTTAAAAAAAAAAAATTGTCACAGGGAATGAGATTACAATTTCATATGTTCGTATGTTAAGGCATAGGTTCAATGTAGCCATGCAACACTCCTTTCCCCTACTCTAACATCTTAGAGTGTCTTAATAAAATTTTTAAAAAAATATGACAATTATTAAAATAAAATAAAATAAAAATAATTAGCATAAGAATGAAGATCAATATCTTAAGAAAATTTTCATCATAGAATGTGCATTATTAATGAGACTTTTAATGATTTTTTTGTTTGGCTGTAACTGCAAGTTACAAGGCCATACATCAAGGCACTTGTAAATTCATAATAACGTTTATTTTTATTTTTTATCTTTTAAGAGACAGAAATGTACAAACCTTTAATTTTGGGTCAAGTTTTCCCGCAAGAGATAAAAGTAAGGTGGATTTTCCTGAGCTGGGTGGTCCCAAAAGTAGGGTCATCCTACAAATCAGAAGAGAAGGAAACAAATTAAATGAAACTCCATTGATGATTGGTCAACAAGCAAAACACCTTCTACTAAGAAACTAAAAACATATTTAAAAAGGAAAATTTTCATGGTAAGTCACTTTCTAAAATTATATTTTACAAAAAAAAAAACCTTAAAAAGGGAAGAAGAAGAAGGAAACTCTGTGTACTTTACCTTCCTGGTTTCACAATGCCACTAATGTTATCCAAGATCTTAAGTGAATGCTTTTTGGGGTGAAAGATCTTCAAACTGCTTAAAATTTTCTGCATTCAAAAAGCCATTCTTCCTTTGAGATTCTATGAAAGAAATAAATGGTATAAAATAAAACTGTAAAATTGTAATTGTTTTACCTCTATTACATCTCTGTAATAATTCAACAATGTAGGCAATGATCTACTGCCTATTTGAACATCAGCTGTGATGCAAAGGTTCTCAAACCTCACTTCCACACTTGGAACTATCAATCCTGCACTGTAAATTTTCAACAACCAAAATTAATATTCTTTTTTCCTTCTCAAGAAATTAACAGTTGATTGATTTTAAACATTAATTTATTCTATAGGGAGTTAATACCATTATGATGTTATTTAGATTATGAGCTTTTGATTAAATACTCTCCTTATAATTCTGTAATTATATCAAAGAAGGATTCCTCCATTTGCCCTTGTCCTTTTACCACACCTTGAATGCCCATCTAGGTACTGCTCAAATTTGAGTTTTGAATTGGTTAATTTTTCTAGTAGGATATTTTGCTTTCTAAGATTTTCTTAGGATGCATTTGATAATCCACAAAGTGTTTCTAGAAGCAAAAACACTCTTTTAGGTATAAAACTTGCTTCTAGAAGCGAAAACACTATAGGAGGATTTTACAAGAGCTCTTATATTTAGAATTTAAATTCCATGAATACCTCTCTCTATACTTAAACCTAGCTTACAAACTACTTTTGCTTCAAGAAACTGAGTCAAAATTGCTTCTTGGAGAGAAAATTATCAACAACAACAACAACAACAACAACAATAAGCCTTGTCCCAACTAAATGGGGTTAGTTACATGGATTCTTGGCCTCCAATCAGTTCTGTTCGAGGCCATGCTAGATACAAGGCCTAAGCTATACATATCATTTCTCACCACTTCTCCTAAGGTTATCTTAGGTCTACCCCTAGCTCTTTTAGTTTCTTCAATATGGATTATATCACTTCTCCGAACATGAGCATTTATAGGCCTCCATTGAAAGTGGTCGTGCCACCTCAAACGACTTTCTCTAAGCTTATCACTTATGGGAGCAACTCCCAAACCAACTCTAATATGATCATTTCTTATCTTATCCATCCTAGTTTTGCCACTCATCCATCTTAGCATCCTCATTTATGCTACACTGAGTTTATCTATATGATTCTTTTTAACAGCCCAACACTCTGCACCATACATCATAGCTGGTCGAACAACGGTCCTATAAAATTTTCTTTTTAGCTTAATGGAATATGCCGATCACATAAGACCTCGGACGCACCTCTCCACTTCATCCACCCTATTTTAATTCTTTGGGAAACCTCATCATTTAAATCACCTCTTTTACTTATGATTGAACCTAGGTACCTAAAACAATCACTCTAAGGAATCTCTTTATCGTCAAGTATCACCACCTTATCATCTGCCCGATCATGACTAAAATTACAAACTAGATATTATGTCTTCGATCTACTAAGTTTAAAGCCTTTTGATTCCAAAGCTACTCTCCATGATTCTAATTTGGTATTAATCCCCACTTGGGTCTCATTAATCAACACAATATCATCCGCAAAAAGCATACACCAGGGAACCTCATCTTGAATGTCTTTGGTTAATTCATCTATTACCAATGCAAATAGATATGGGCTTAAAGTTGACCCTTGATGTAACCCAACTGTTATCGGGAATTCATTACTGTCCCCCCAACTGTTGTAACACTAGTCACCGAACCATCATACATATCCATAACTATATTTACATTTTTACTTGCAACACTTCTTTTCTCTAGTATTTGCCAAATTAACGCTCTAGGGACTCTATTATAAGCTTTTTCTAGGTCAATAAATACCATATGAAGGTCTTTCCTACATTCTCTATACCTTTCCATAAGTCTCTTAATTAAGTAAATAGTCTCTGTTGTAGATCTTCCCGGCATAAACCCAAATTGGTTCTCCGTAACTATAGTTAAGTGTCTCAAACAGGTTTCAATTATTCTCTCCCATAATTTCATCTTATGGCTCATCAATTTAATGCCTCTATAGTTATTACAACTTTGAATATCTCCATTATTTTTGTAAATTGGAACCACAACACTTCTCCTCCAATCATCTGGCATTTTCCTTGTGCTCATAATCTTATTAAACAACTTAGTCAACCAAACTAGTCCATGGGTTCCTAAGCTCTTTCATACTTCAATTGGGATTTCATCAAGACCTTGTGTCTTGCCGAGTTTCATCCCCCTTAAAGTTTCTTTTACTTCGGACATCGAAATTCTACGTATATAAGTTCGGACCATTGGTGCCTTGGTGAAAAGTGTAATCATCCAAAACATAAGTGCTTGAAAAATGCTCATTTAGTAAACTAGAGAAATATGTTTCCCATCTTTTCTTAATATCCTCCTCACAAACTAATACTTTACCATCTCCATTTTTAATACATCTAACATGGTTAAGATCTCTACTCTTCATATCTCTCATCTTAGCTATCTTATAAATAGATTTTCCCCCTTCTTTTGTGCCCAACTTATTGTATAACTCTTCATACTTTTTTTCCCTTGTTTTTCCTGCAATTTTCTTAGCTTCATTTCTATCCAACCTATACCTTTGAAGATCCTCAACATCCTTAGTTCTTTGCCATGTATTAAAACTAGCTTTTATATTCCTAATGGCAGTTTGAACATCACTATCCCACCACCACGTCTCTCTATAAGAATGGATCTTTCCTTTTGATTCACCTAGAACATCTTTAGCCATCTTCTTAATACACATAGCCATCTCATTCCACATTGCATTGGTATCCCCTTTAAAATCCCATTTTCCTTGTTTGACTACTTCATTAAGGAAGGATTTAGAGAAAATTATCATAAGTTTTAATTTATTAAAAAAAAAATCACCTAAAATAGAACAGTTTGATTCGGCCACATTTTCTGTTTTTTTCCTACATTAAAAAAACCAGAAATTGTTTTTTATGGGTTATTCAATGGGTCCTTACTCGACCCCAAAATAAAATAAAAAATTTCGTAGGCATTATTTTTATTTCTCACAAATGTATTTTAGGATCCGATCTAAGGCTTCAACCGTAACGCAAAGCCCATAATGAAGCCCATGAAAAATTGGACTAAGGCCCAACTAGGGCTTGGTTATGAAGGCCCATAAACGCGTTACTCAATTCCGTTACCAAACCTGATTCCCATGAAGTTGGAAATCACGTAAAGGAATAACTAGTAAGGCGATTTTGGATCCTTGAGAACCGTTTCCAGTATCTTCTCTTAGGGTAAACCAGAAGATTAAACAACAAAAAGAGTGATTAAATCGATCGTGAATGCATACTTATCAAGTCGTCTTTTGATTGCAGACAAGAGTTCACTATTATCTTGTTCGTTGGTTGCAAGAGCTTCTCGAACAAGAAATTCCCGAGCTTTATGATCTAACTTACGAACATCAATCATCTCTGTCATCTTCTCTTCTTCTTCATTTGAATCTGCAAACTGATCTCGTTTCAGAATTGCGAAATAAGTACGTTTCTGAGACGGTAATCTCTCCATCGCAGCCCAAAGTAGTTCTTCTTCATCCATCCTCACAGCTTCTGCATTGGAAGGCTGAGCAAAAGATTCTGTTCTAATTTCCAAGAATTCACTCCCATTCGAAGCTGCCATTACAACTTCTACAAACCACTCTTCTCTGTATTTTTCCGATGGAACTTGTGTCTCTCTATCTTCTGGGGTTTTCCTTATTTAATGCAACAGGGTTTTGGGAAAGATGAGAGAGTTAATTATGAAGAAACCAAAGCGAATACGAATTATACACCAGTTTGAGTCTCCTCACGGCTCTCAACTACCACTTAAAAAGAGTCCTTACGACTCTCAGCTTTTCTGTTTCAGCTTTCTAACAGTATTTATGTAAAAAGTATCGATTACTACGTGATCCTTTGTGGACCCTACCTGTGGACCCTGGTTTGGTTTGGTACAAATTATGGTTTTCTGTGACAGATTGTTTGTTTGACAGAATAGATTAGAAAAAGAAAAGCTTTTCTTGTAAACACAAAAAAAAATGGTTTTTCTATTTTTTATTTTTATGGAATTGATAATTTTATATGAAGAATGTAAAAAGCTTATGACTTATTAGGTAGAGTTTACCCAGATGGAATAAAAACCATTTCAAGTGACATGGTCAATACTAAGGGATTATATTGTAAGACACACTTATTCTGTGTCATTTGACTATTTTAAAAAATAAGTTAGCGAAAATATGTATAGTAAATCGATTCAACTTTTATGTGTTGGTTCAACAAAACTGTGCTGAACCAAGTATTTGGCATAGAAATTCCTTTGGAGCTTTTCTGACAGAAGCAATTCTCTGATCAGGGTTATCGATGTAATTTTCCCGATAACCCCGAAAGCTCCTCATCTCTTTCGTATCTCTCCACTCTCTCGACGCTCTCTGGGTTATCGTCTCTCTCAATGGTCATCTCTCGCAGCCCTAATCGTTAAACAATCTCGTCTCTCTATGCTCTCTCTCAACTGTCTTGTCTCTCTTTGCTCTCTCTCGTCTCTCTGTCCATCTCTCGACTCTGCTCTCTCTCGTCTCGCTCAAGGATCTGGGTCGCTGGACTATCTCGAGTTTGTCTGCCTGCTTTGTATTGGAGGTTGATGAAGAGCATCAAGTCGGGCACACCGATTTCGCGAGAAGAGGAGCCCTTGCATCTGTGACTGCCCTCCTCCTGTCTCTCAGCAATATCGCCCTTGGTATGTTTTTGTCTACTTCTTTTTTCCCCCAATAATTAATGTTCGGATTGGAGTGAAATTAGGGCTTACCCTGACCTCTGGTTGTGGATTCTGCTTTGTAGTTCGAGCAAGGTTACCAAAGAACTTTTGGTTCCTATTTCTGTAGATGCATTGTATGCCAGGGAGTTACTTATCCAGAATGCAATGCATATTATTAGCAGGTTTTAAGCATAAATTTCCGATGCAGTAGTTACATACTCTGTTCTATGTGTTCATTTTCTATAATATTGGAGTTGACATTTTCTATGAGTGTTATATGTTTCATGAATGAGCCACTAGTGAAATGTAATTTCCTCAATTCGTTGTACAACAGACGGGTAAATCAGTGACAAATGTGTCTACAACTGTTGATGGGAAGTTCCTTATCAAGATTTGAGAAACTTACTGCTGATTCTGTTGAATAACAAGAGTCATAAGACACTATCTTTGCTTTTTCTTTGTGTCTTATGACTCTTGTTTAATAATGTTATTTCCATTTGTGAGTTAAGTATATTTTTAAATATATAAATTTCTGCATTTCATAGCATGGTAAACATAAACAGAATAAAACATATATAAATTTCAGATCTCAGGTTCAGTATGGTAAACATAAACAGAATAAAAATATGTAGAATGCCATGAATAAAACTGTTTACATATATAAATGATACATAAGTGAATCTGACTACAAATGGAAATGCCATGAATAACTGGTACAGAAGCTGCTATCCACTTAGTTATTCTACATCAGTTACTATCTCAAGAGAGCTGTTGAACAGAAACCAAGTTTGTGAGCACGAAAAAACAGAACATGATATTGATACATTCCCATCAATGCATCAGTCTATATATTTGATAGTTTTCTTCTACAGAAGAGCATTTCTAGTTATACAAATTCATTAAGGGAGAAGAGAGATGTTATGTAAACAAAGGTAATGCAAAACCATTGTGACCATGATAAAAAGAACAGAAATAAAAAATAAAAAAAGGGTGTACTTTGAGACACAGGATAATGAAGACCAACTTAAAAACCATCCCATGAAGCACAAGCAGGCAAAATTTAAAGAAAGTTCCCACAAATGGTAGAGCAATAGGACTTATTATGTTTTCACACTGCCAGTTATTCTGTTTTCACACTGCGGTGGTAGCAGCAATGAATCTGACTACAAATGGTCAATTTCCATTGTGATTGTGGTTCAACTTCTAACCATTGCAGTGGGGACTACTGCCATCTTATCTAGATGGTTTTCTTTCCTTGCGACAGATAAAGGGTAATGGTTTACAAATAAACCCTCAAGGTTTGTATTCCTCAAAAAGCCTTTAATTATATTAGCTCCATTCATAAGCTGCCTATGTGGCTCAACCCACTCTGCCGGTCAATCTGATAATTATGCTTAGGTGAAAACATGCATGTTTCATTTATTATTTTCCTATATTGTAAGTGGGTGGTCCAGGTATTCATGTATGAATCTAAAGACCCCATGTTTCATTTATTTATTTTTTTTTTGGTTGTTAGAGTTCAGGGTTGGCTGCTGCTAGTAAACAATACTATACTGAAACTGTAAAACCTTTATGTTGATGTTCATCTTTATGTGAATAGATTAGGTAGATGTAGGTGTCTGCTACTGAATTTCTGATTATGATTTCACATATTATTAGCAGGTTATATTATGGCTTATTAGCCTGGGTTAAGATATTGATGTGTTTTAGTTGTTAATGATCGTTTGTTTGTCTTATGGAGATAAGTTGCTTTCTAAATCTTAAGCATTGCATGAAAGATGTGGTTTTATCATTTATGATCTTGAAAATTGAAGTGCAACTTAACTGGGTTTGTTGTTGTAATTCATGGCTATTCTCTAGTGTTGGAAGAATAATATTTCTTTTATGACTATAAATAGGTTATTTGCTTAATCTTTTGTTTGTCACAGAAGAAAAATATTTATTTTATGGCTATTTTCATAATAGGGACTCTTTTGGATTGATCCAACATGTGTTTTTGTTGGCGAGAATCCTTAGCTCAAATGGAGGAGCACCTAGAAAGTTTCTAGGGTGTGATGGTTCGATTCCATCAGGATTCATGTTGTTAATTTTGTTTTTGACAAATTATGAAAACCATTTTTCTATAAATAGATGGAGCTTTGGTGATCTTTCCTTTGTTTTTGATGTTCTTAAGTGGTATTTGTATTAAGCTTAATTTTATTTTGGTTTTATTTAAAAAAAAAAGCGTGCCCATTTTGTCTTTGACTTTGTACGTACCATACAAGATTATGCGTCAATTTTGCCAAAGAAATGTGTCCATCTCTGTCCAACCAAACAAGATTTCAGTATATATTCTGTATCAAATTTACCCAATTCGGCACAGAAGCATAAAAAGTGGATTCTATGCCGAATTGAGAATTTTGGCACATAATCATTGCCATACAACCCCATATATTCAATCTCAAAACAAGATTGCTTTTGTAGTAAGTTAAAATAGAACTTTAACACTATCAATCACTATTACTAAAATAAAAATACCTTGTTTCAAATTAGACAACATCTTCATGTCATTTTTATGCTGGGAAGTTGAGATGTTGTCATCCAATTATCTTCATGTCATTTTTATGTAAATTATGCTTGGAGAATATTTGCATGCCATATTTATGTAGATTATACATACTTGGAAGATGAGGTGTCATGTAACCATATGTATTTGGAATACAACAATAAATCTTTGTGTTCGGTTCTTCCCCAAATACGACATAAATAAATCTTTGTGTTAGGTTCTTTTGGGATTACTACCCCTGAACACGACGTTCTTTGAAGTAAATAAATCTTTATGTTCAATTTTTCCCCAAACACGACGTTGTTTGAAGTAAGTAAATCTTTTTGTTCGGTTCTTTTGGGATTACTACCGCCGAACATGACGTTGTTTGAAGTAAATAAATCTATGTTCGGTTCTTACCCGAATAGGACATTAATTGAAGTATCGAAGTGAGCATGCGTTGCTCCCTTGAGTTATTTTACTCGAGATTTAGGTGTTCGGTACCTTGAGCTTTAGTACGTCGAGCTACCGCCTATGATGTCTTGCTGTTTGAATAAGTTGCTATGTTGTATTGTTCAGCTACGATTTGGCTAATGTGCTCCCCCGAGCATGGTAGCTTAGACAATTTCATGAAGTAAAAAATGCAATATTAGTATATATGTGCTATGGGCACATATTTTTG
Source organism: Hakea prostrata (assembly GCF_041222555.1). Lineage (NCBI taxonomy): Eukaryota > Viridiplantae > Streptophyta > Magnoliopsida > Proteales > Proteaceae > Hakea > Hakea prostrata. The sequence goes on along the minus strand of NC_142607.1, from coordinate 46,672,010 downwards.
ACAAAATTGTGGGTTAACACCCAAAAATAGTAATTGTAGTTTGTTGAAGTGGTCTCTAGGAGCTATATTCATAGCTCATGCTTCGCCAAAATTTGAGAAAAAAAATCCTATGATGACTTCAAAGTCAGACTTATTGATGGTATTTTCGGAGATTGGTCAAATTTCATGATTGAGGGATCTCTGTTCCTGTTTCTGGATTGCATAAATGATATGCTCCTGAAGCTACTTGCCGTATTACTATGTACGGTCCTTCCCAATTTGGGGCCAATTTTCCTTGATTGGTTGGATCTAAAGCAGTTGTCCGACGAAGTACAAGTTTGTCGGGGAAGTATTGCTCGTTCCTAATTTTTGCATTGTAATGTGTTGCGATTCTTAGCTGATATTCTTCGAGTCAGAATTGTGTTTTATCTCTTGTCTCATCAATTAGATCTAGGTTAGCCTTCATTCCTTCGATATTTGTTTCTTCTTCGAATTCTTTTTCCTTGAGTGATCCGACTTGAATCTCTACAGTTACTCTTGCCTTTGCTCCATAGGCTAGTCTGAACGGTGACTCCCCGATGGTCGTTCTTGGTGTTGTTTGGTACGACCAGAGTACGCTAGGTAGCTCATTGACCAATCTTCTTCTAAGTTGATCGAGTCTTTTCTTCAAACCGTCGAACATGGTTCTATTAGTGAACTCAACTTGGCCGTTACTTTGTGGATGGCCACTGAGGAGAATCGGTGTTCGATCCCATGTTCCTTGCAAAATGCTTTGAATGCAATGTTTTCGAATTGCTTTCTGTGGTCGTTCACTAGGATCTTTGGAATTTCATATCTATATAATACGTTGTGCTTGATGAAGTGTTTCATTTGCTCGGTATTAATTGTTGCTAAAGGTTCTACCTCTACCCATTTTGTAAAATAGTCCACTACTACCACCAAGTATTCTCTTCCCCTTGAAGCTTTTGGCAATTTCTTACCAGGTCTATTCCCCATCTTGCAAAAGGTATTGGGGATAGAACTGAAGTAAGAGAGACTGCAAGTGTGTGAGGAATCTTTGCATGTAACCTAGCACTTATTGCATTTTTTCACAAAGTTCTTCGTGCATGGTTGGCCAATAGAAACCTTGCCGTAGAGTTTTGTTAGCTAATGTTCGAGCCCCAATATGTGCTCCACAAATTTCTTCATGTATTTCTTTTGGGGCTTTGGTTGCTTCCAAAGATCCCAAACATCTCAGAAGTGGTTGGGTAGGGGACCTTTTGTATAGTTGTCGGTCTTTGATTGTAAATTGAGCTGCTCTTTGTTGAATTGTTCGGGCAACTTTTTTATCCTCTGGTAACCGGTCGTTCTCCAAATGATGTATGATTGGCTCCATCCAACCTTGCTCGATGATTATATGCATGTGGTCGACCATATGTATGCTTGGATTTGTGAGTTCTTCTAAATTAACCACTGGTTTATCAGTGTTCAGATTTTCGACTCCTGTTGTTGCAGTGAGATCTGTTCCCCAATCATTCAAAGGGTTGTGAAAACGGTGGATGCTTTTCTTGGTGAGATCGCAACTTATGGGGAACTCTGTACATCCAAGTTATTGGAATAGCCAATCTGGTGCCAAAGGCAACAAGGAAGGTGGACGATGATCTGTATCGAGCCATGGATACCTTCTTGAAGGTTAGTTAGCCACTGAATCTGAATAATTAGTTGAGAAGAACTAAAAAATTGCGAGAAGGATCCTACCTTGAAACCACAATCTATTGGTGTTATGTCGTGAAAGGAATTGTGTTAGATTCCAAAATCTTAAGTAGGTTAAGATCTTTAGTCCGTAAAATAATCTATTGGTCCTCATCCACAATTAAATCGTTTTGTACTTTGTGTGTTAGAAGTGACTATAAAACCATAACACCGAAGCAAGAGACATCTAGTATGACAAAGGAAACTAATGTTGCTCTTGTCTTTGCAAGAGTAAAAGCATAAGGAAAACAGGCCAGCAGATGGATTTTTGGAATTATCTCCAAAAGGAGTGTGGCTTAAGATGGGAGAAACACCATTTCGTTCCGCGACATGTTCCCCAAAAATTTTGAATCTGGAGGTCGAAGAAGCACCAAATGTCAATGTAAGGGTAGGTGGTGGAAATAAAATTTCATGTGAAGGGCCTAAATTCCAAGACTATTCTACCCTAATTGAAGCCTATTTCTTACTTGTTTTGGGGATTGATATTTTGTTGGGTGTACATTAGATGGCTGAGATGAGCCCAATGATATTTCATTACCGGAAACTAAAATTGGAATTAATGGACCTAAACAAGTTTTACTTCAGAGAGATAGGGCTCAGAACCACTTCAATTTCAGGGCCTACGACAGAAAGTAGAGGCAAATACTGGTGAGAATTTTATCACGTCCATTTCTTACCTTCTATTTTCCTCTGGATGAAAAACACATGTTCACCGGTCACATCCAAAGGATGAGGTAAGATTTAGAGGATATATTTATTTTATTTTAATTTAATCTGAACCTTTGGATGTGACTGATGGACATGTGTCCTTCATCCAGAGGGAAATGGACTTGATAAAAATTCGATACTTGTGTGATTTTCTTTAAATTGGAGTTGGAGGGAATAAAGTAGATCGAGCCCAATGATGACCGAATTGATTTGGCCCAATTACCCTGTAGCTTCCCTATTGTATTCAGGGAACCTGAAGGCCTTCCACCTGGAGTGTAGATCCTCTCCACCTAGTCTGCCCATATAACCATACACTCACACTCACATGAGTATGGGACTCACACGCCTGTACGTGTTAGGTCGGCACAGTGTGGGTCCCACACTTATGTGAGTGGGGGTGTATCGCTATATGGCAGCTTGGGTGAAGAGGATCCAAATTCTTCCACCTAAGCAGGCATAAGATCACACCAAACAACTTCAACTGGGAGTAGGCTCAGCCAATGAGTGCCACTGCAGATATCCCTATTATCAAAAAGAGGAGACTAAGTGCCAAGTAGTTGAAATGCTCCACACTCATGAGGGTTACCATACCACCGACTATGTTGTGAAAATATGAAGAGGGACGTTGGGTTTGAAGATGTGAGTGAAGGGGACACCGGAGGCACGCATAAACCCTAAAAACAAGAAAGTGATGATGGAAGGTTGTGTTTTTGTTAGACATAGAGGACGGTTGAAATAGGTATTCCCCACGTCTCTGGATTTTGGATTCCAATAAAGAAGCTGATTTCTTCTCCTTTACACAATTCAAATCTAAATTCAATATTCTATTAAAAAATAAATGAAAAGAATATATATACGTTTAACAGTTAAAGAATGTTTTCCTCAGAAGAACCCAACACTAGTTCAAACAATTCTTTACTCCACATTTTGGGCTTCTGATTCTCACAACAAATGAAACCCAAAAAAATTACAATGTCCATTACCCAATAGGGACAAAAGTCAGATCAATTTTTTGTATAGGGCCTTTGACATGTACAGTGATGATTCTACAAAAATTATATCTAAAGTGAGCATGAACCATCATTATTCGTGTTCTTTTCCTTGTTCATTCACCTTCACCCTCTGACCAAAATTTTTTCCTTCTTAGCAAACCCAAATCTGTGCCGCTTCATCTTTTTTGGAAGTTAAGAACCTTGATAGACACAACATAAACACAAAAGAAGAAGATACTGAAGCCAACGAGCACTGCTACAGAAACACCAATCATTCCTGGCCCATAGCCGAGACTGACATTGATGTATTCTTTGACAGATCCCTTAAATTCAGGCTCGTTAATTATAGTCTCCACATCACCTAGCTGAGAGCTTATGATACCTCTTAAGGACCAAGCCACTGGACAAATATGGTAAAACCAAATCCACCATCCTGGAATGTTCTGTGACAAGCAGAAGGCAAGGTTAGGAGATAAATGATTTTATAGCTTTTTGTTGGTGTTTTAAATGGAACCATGAAAAGTAGAAGTAGATGGCTTATGAACAATAGATTACTTACAGGTTTTGGGACAATAAAACCTGAAAAGAGGTTCCACAATGAGTAGAATGCTGAAGAAATAACAGTTGCTAAATGCTGATTTGGTGTGAGACCGATCGCCATTATCCCATAGAATGTAAAGTAGGTAAATGTGAGGAACATGAACAGAAGGTAGAACAAAAACTTTACTGCAAAATAAATCCATGTGTTAAACCATTGTATTTTAAAACAACTTAGCTAATTTATCAGACAATTAAGTTTTGAAATATATTGACTAAATTGTATCTATTCAATTAAGATTTGTAAGGACTAGTTTCATTGAAACTCTTAATTGGCATGGAGTCTTAAACATTTTAAGTGAGCACTAGAAATAGCATATTTAAATGTTATTGAAGAAACTGGTTAACTGCCTCGTCAGCTTTTTCCTTCTTGAGAAAAAAGTTCTTCACACTTTTATGTTATTTGTGTTACTGGGAAATCTTGTCTATGAAGCAAAACATGGTAATGGAAAACAGACTAGAAAATTGATATTGTTAGCATTTTCAGTTTATACAAAAAAAGTAGTACAAGATACACTACTAAATCAGAAAACTAATTTATTATTCTGCAGCAATCAACAGAAGATAGAAAACCACTAAAGCAACCAAATGAGTGCTTCAAAAAGTTTTAGCTACTTAACAAGTCATATGAACTGAATGGTCAAATTATTCCAGCTAGATCTTACTTATGAAACAAGTGTAAGCTCACTATTAAGAACTATCTACAGCTAAGGACTATGGAAAATAAATTATAATCAGCTTCCATGGTGTAAAGTAACATAGAAAATAGGTTTTAAACAATACCTATTGTTCTTTCAAAACTGATCATGAAATATGTGATGACACCAAATATTATTGTTTGCATAGCAATGTATGGAATCTCTATCAGCCCCTGCCAACAAGAAAAAGTAATATGCTTATTAGTTTACTTAACAGGAACTGTGCTTATATAATAATCAATATTCATACCTAGGCCACTGCATAAGGAAATGGAGAGTACATTCCAGCTGCTCTCTCTCTATAGAAGACTGTCCTCTCAACAGAAATAATTGGCTGTACTGTAGAAGCATTTTTTACTCCAAGAAACAAGCATGATGCATAAAGAGCACCCATAACCATTAATAAGTTCTCTGTTGTGTCTCTACAAAACATTGAAGAGATAGTACTTGATCAGTTTCAAACTTTAGCACCATTTAGTAACAAGGAGAAACTTCATGCCTGTAGATTGTTTGATTCAATGAAAGACAACCTATGTTCCTATAGGTTCTGATCAAAGTAAGCTAGAGGAATTAAGGATAGGGCTCAAATGATTGGACAGGAGAAATTAAATGTATGCCATAATGATGCCAGGATATTTATCTACAAGGAAGTTGAAATATAGGAAGTCCTCAATGATTTTCTTGATCAAGAATTAAACCTATTGACTACCATGAATTTTGTAGATTTTGTTGTAGTTAAAAACTTAGAAAGGGCTTGGAAAACAAGCAAATATCCACTAATATATAATACACCCAAGAATCATAGTACAAAACCTGCCAAAATTGTGTGTCAGACAAAATTATGCACTTGTTCACAAATGAAAAGAACAATATGAGATGGCGGCCATAGGTGAGAATTGTTAGAATTGCACAATTTTACAACGAGAAGATGTAAAGTATAAACAAATTAAAGATGTTTCAGATTAACCTAGTGGAGAGAAATCGATCACATACGACTGTAATTCAGGGTAGCCTGAGTAAGACAGACAATAAATTGTCTCCACATTTAACCACAATGTCAGTTGAAATTTCAATACTGAGGGGGGGGGTTTCGAAGTTCACGAATATGTCATAAAATTCTGCAATGACACTAGACCATTAACCAAATGCTGTAAGGCTATTATTGGGCTAAAATTTCAAATATGGCTTTTTCACAATGGGTCCTTTGTAATTTTAACCTAAAACCTAGAAAGCATTTGATCTTAGGATAATAAGGTAAGAGTCATATTAGTTTTGGGTATTTCCATATCCAGTTTCTCTGTTAGTCTGTCCCTCCCCCTTCCCTGTCCTTCAATTCAACCACATGGATATCCAATGAGTCGTAATTTTTCTTAGTTTTATCTGTTTTATTTTCTAAATGCTCCAATAGAAAATTTCTAGTTATAATAGAAAGCTCCACAAGCTTAAACTCTCAGGGGCAAAGAAAGTTTCTTACCCCGTCTTGAATTTAATATTTTGTCCCCCAAATTCAATACTGCAAAGTAAACTTCTCAGACCTTTTGTGGTGTGCCTACGTCTCCTTCCCCTTTACTCAAGTTTAGTTCATCTTCCATATTATTTTTCAATTACTCAGTAACCAGTACTGCTTTCACACATTTTTGGTCTATGATTTTCTTCAAGTTAGACATTGCCTGCTGAAGTTATGGTTATACAGGAGATCTTTCTATCATATCCTTTAACAAATTAGAGAATTCAAGATTTAGGATTTGGTTGTTCATAAAAGTAGAGGAAGATATTTTTACTATGACACTTCCTTGTAAATGAATGAAGTGAAAAGCTTGAGATAGCATCCAAAGTTAAAGAAACTGTAGATACTTACAATTATAGAAAATAAATTGTCAATACAACATATCAATATAAACCCCAGCAGACAAATGAGAAGAAAAAAGATTACCTTTTTGAACCAACATCCCAAAATATTGAGCCCAATATTATGGCACCAAATGCAGTAAAGAATAACCGTATGGCATTGTATTGAGGACTTCTCCAATAAACAAGGTTTTGCTTCCATAAACATATCCCAAATTGAGAAATACTATCTTGAGCATGTGTAGTAGCAAAATTTAGAGGCTCAGAACCATCAGGTGGGATGCTCAAACTGTCAATTAAAGCTTCCAGTTCCCTACATTAATGAATTGATAAAATTAGATTGTAAAGTGAGAAGTATCATCCAAGAACAATAACAAGCACAAGTCAGCAATTTAGAGAAAATACAAACTATATTTTGTGTTCACAAAGAAAATTTTTATTTAGTTGGTTGTCACCTGTATTGATCAGAGTTACTGTATATGTGAGCAAAATCTTGACCCATTCTCAGTTCAGCAGCAGGTGTAGTGATCTCAAGCATCCAAGTTGCTGGATTGTAGCCACTTGGAATTGGATAAATTCCCCTAATATTCTATGCAAGGAAAGAAACATTGATCAGCTACTCATTTAGGGCAGCAGAACTTCATGGACGTTCTATCTCATTCTTCTACACTCAGAAATAGAAAAATTGAGCTCCTTACACATTTCTGTCAATCAGATACTTATAATAAGCCAGTGAAAAAACGACAATATAAGGTTTTAGTTTTCATCATGAGATTTCTTAAACTAAATCAGACTTCAGATGAGGTTTTAATTTTCATCATGAGACCTCCAATTATCTTCAAGAGTTTATCATGAGTTTGTTCTGCTCAAAGTGAACTCAGAAGACGAATATTTCCACAGAATATGATCAAACCTACAGTTCTGTCTCATGCTCAAGATGTTTCCATATAGAACTAGGAAAGCATCCTGAAGTATCTTACAGTAAATTTAAAAAGTATCTTAGTCGCAATAAATACACTGGCTGTCCTCTGCAATAATCGTCCCCTTGTTTCTAAAATTTTCCTTCAAGTACTTGGTCCAAAATGCTTTATAACATGGATAATAAATGCAAAGTCATAATAGATCAAGGTCGATGAAGTAAATTTCATACCACTGGTAACTAGATTCAGAGTGGTTGATGGGAGTTAAGAGAATTAAAATAGAAACCAAAATTAGTTTGATGATATCATTTATGTAGAAAATTATTTCAGTCAAGAAAACTAGTAAAACAAAAATTTTAAAATTTCAGAATTAAGTTGTACCTGAAAGTAATCAATCATAGTTTGTGAGTTCCTACCAAGCTTCCCGCCATATATAACTTGTCCCCCACGCTTCATAAGAAGTAGCTACACCATATACACAAGGATGGAAAACTCTATGAGAACTCATACAAGTAAAATTATGATTTCTTGATATTTTTGGGACATTTTTGAACATATATGCTTATACTCACCTCATCAAATGCTTCAAATATATCAATACTTGGTTGATGTATCGTGCAAACCACTGTTCGACCAGTATCAACAGTGTTACGAACGGTTCGCATCACAATGGCTGCTGCCCTAGCATCCAGTCCTGATGTGGGTTCATCCATAAAAATAATGGAAGGATTTGCAACAAGCTCAACTGCTATTGTAAGGCGTTTTCTCTGTTCAGTTGATAAGCCACTATTTCCAGGCAAACCAACCAAAGCATGCCGTAGAGTATCAAGCTCTACTAATTCCATTACTTGTTCAACAAACTCCTATAATACATGATAATAATATTTTATATCAGAGACAATAATAAGATGCTTATCTAATCACAAAGCAATATCAAGTACTGACCCATTTATCCTCTTTACTGATTTCTTTCGGAAGGCGGAGACTTGTAGAAAAAAATAATGACTCTTCTACCGTAACTTGAGGAGAATGGATATCAGATTGTTCAACATATCCTGAGATTCGGGCAAAAGTGCTTTGCTCTTTTGCGTAACCAGATATCCTAATTTCCCCTTCTATATGCCCACCAGTCTTTCTACCAGCAAGCACATCCATTAGAGTAGTTTTTCCTGCTCCACTTGAACCAACTAGTGCAGTAAGAACACCAGGTGAGAATACTCCACTAACATCAGACAAGAGTTGTAGCTTCTTTTCTGGAATCCCCTTGGCAGTCATTTCCTGTTATCACACACAAACAAAGAATTGTTAAATGCATTCTCTTAGAAATTGAAGTGAAGCAATCATCCTAGGAAATTTTTACCTTTGGCGTGTCAACAAAGTAGTTGACGTTATGAAATGTCAATGATAATGGCTGAAATGGAAGAATCATTCCCTTCTTTGCTGCTTTATTTTGAGTAGATATGTGTATTGGGTTAGACAGTTGACTATTTACTGCACCTGTATGTAAGCATTAGGGTGAGCAAACTATTGGAGCAAAATTTCTGACTTAGATAATACAAGACAGTACATATGCGGTTGACACAAATTTTAGAGTATGTGCCCTGACCACTATCACAAGTTTGTTCCTCAGCATCAAGTGGAATGACTGTTTGCGGTTTTCTAAGAGCTGCAGTAGACAAGAAAATTATGATCATTAATGCAATGTTTAAACAGGGAGATATTACTAGTGTATGCCAAACATATAAAGGTTAACAAAGAGACAATATGATCCATAAAATACTAGGTGCTTTAAGACATACGATTAAGGTAAGTCAAAGCCAGAGTAAGCACAACATTGAAGACCAGCGCATACACCATTAAAATACCAACTCCAATCCAAACCCAGTTTGGGTTATCCGGTAAACCATGTGACTGAAGAACATAGTATCCAACAGTATTATTTCCATGCAGATATCTCTGCCAAAGAAATAGCATAAGGTCAACTACTTTAGCTGAAAATTTTATAAGAATATACGGCATTCAAAAATCAAGAGACAAATTCATGATTGAGTCTAAAGAGACATGAAAATTATGAAGCAGGAAAGGCCATTTTAAACAAAAAGGGGCAAACCTCCATCCATCTTGTAGCAGTAAATTCATTAACTGAAATTGCACGCTGTGCATATTGCAATGGTGATAACCAAAACATCCATACCCACCATGGCTTGACCATTCCTATAAACAAAACCACCAACTCATTATATAAAAGCTGATAACTCCTATTACCATTAAAACTGTCAGACAAAATAATTAGACCAACCTTTTGGTATTATATATCCACCCAGCAAAAGAACAATTAGTAAAGCTGTAGATCCAAATGTATTGGCAATGATCATATCTCTTGTAAGAGCACCTATCATTCGGAATAAGCCCAGTCCCATTTGGTGCATTGAAAATAGAAGGAGCATGAAGCAGAAAAACCTAGAGGCATTTAAAAGAGAAGATAAATACAATGAAAACTCAAGGAAATAAATAAAATTTGGTAAAGCTGTTTATAAAGAATAGTACCTCCCAGCACTAGGGGCAAACCCAACTGCAAAATATACAACACAAGACCATACAAAAGCTTCAATGATGGAATAAGGCAGACGCAGAAGCCAACTAGGAATGGACCATGCCCAAGCAGGATGAAAGAAATTATCTCTTTGCTTATAAAAGATTGGGAGTCGACTAATGGTTATGGGTAACTCGGTTAATCCATTAAACATCATATGCACCAGTCCGAAGAACAAGCAAGAAAGGTAGAGGTTCCCATTCATCACATTTGTAGGATGTATTCTTGTCCGTAGAAACATTGTGCACGTTATGATTCCAACAAATGCAACCTGAAAGTGTGTTACAGTCAGTACTTGCAAAGAATTTCTGATAAAGATACGTATGTTACATTGAAAGCTGTCACTTCCATTTACTCTGAATACGTAGATAAGGCTAAAAACAGCATGAAATGACTACTTCAATCAACCACTAACTATGTTTTAAACCGATAAGAGCCTCATGTATTCAGACAACAAACCATGCTGTTGTTACCCTCAACACAATTGAAAGTAAGACACTCATGATGAATATTTCATATCAAATGCATTATGTAGCATGTTTAGTAATTCGTAGGACCAATAAGTGGCATGTTTTTCTGTCTAGAGACTATATGCTTTATATGGTTTGAGAATTATTAATATGGACCAATCAGATAATGAACATCATGCTTGACAAGAAGGTTAATTTTGAATTTGAATCCAGGACAAGGAGTTCTAGGGTTTAATAACTCGTATTTCCATAGCTTAAGTGTCACCTAGTGATGCCTAAGAGGCATGGAGATTCTTTGGGTGAAGGCATCCTGGTGTCGCCTTGACAACTTTGCATTTTTCACAAATGAGGTTTATGTTTTGGGCAACTGAGCAAGAATATTTATATCAGCTACAGAGAACAAAGTTGGTGCCTGCATTATCTAATGTTTCTCCTTCAATAGAAGGGCAAATCATGTAAAATCATGTAAGGGATGGAAAGCAAGAAATAAAAGAGAAGACAAGGGTAGGGGGAGGGGAGATGGAAACAGAGTAGAGAGAGACCAATTCAACTGGACCAGTCTTAATTATTCTAGGAAAAAAGATAGTTTGTGAATAAATAAAGTCATGATAAAAATGAGTTTCATTTCAAGTTAATGCGGCATTTACTCGAACTGTATAAAGTTGTAAACTTCAGAAGCAGAAGATCCAAAGTAAAGCATACTTGGCATGTTCGGAAAATATAAAGAAATCTGTTCCTGCGAATTAGCAAAAGTTCACGTGCAAAACATGCTTTGAAGAGTTCCCATTTTGAAACAGCAAACTTTGTCTCGGCAAGAGCTGAAGGAACATTATTGGTTTTATCATATGGAACTCCAAGAGTGGAGTGCAAGGAACGTCCAAACTCAGAGTCCATGAATGCATCTGCAATCTTTGAACTGGGAAGAAACACATATGGTTTTGAAGAATCACCCCAATATTGTGCTTGATCCTTTCTGGAGGTAACCTGAAAACAGAGCAAATTCAAATAATGCAAGAATTGAAGTGGACATGAAACACAAGCTCCAATGACTTTTTACATAGCAATACCTCTTGAAGAAAGTCTGCGATTCCTTTACGAGGTGGAAGTTTAAAGCCTATTGATTGGAAGAACCTCACAGCTTCTGACCGAGGTCCTTGATAGACAATATGTCCTTCAGATAATAGTATCAGGTCATCGAACAAATCAAATGTCTCAGGTGCAGGCTGGAGAAGAGACATCAAGACAGTGGCTCCCATTTGGTGAACAAAGTTCCCAGTGCATTTTACAATTTGATAGGTTGTTGAGCTATCAAGACCAGTAGATATTTCATCCATGAAAAGAGTTTTTCTTGGCCCCACAATCATTTCACCTGAATTTGGAAAACAAAACTTATAAATAGATAACTCTGAAGGCCAAGTTGATAAGAAACAAAATGATGATATTGAAATTGATGTTTTCTATGACTGGAAAGACAGGAATATGGATTTTTTTTCTCTTGGCATAACAATCATTTCACCTGAATTTGAAAAAACAATGAACTAATATTATTATTCACTGGACAAAATTAGGTTTAAGTCCAAAACCTTTGATCATAGACTGAGGAAGACAAACTAGGACATCAAAATGAACGTTCTAGCCAATGTCAATGGTGGCAGTAATGCTAATAGTTAAAAGACTGTAGGAAATCACCTGAGAAGGTTCATTCATGTAGAAAGACCAATGACTGAACAGTTAGGATGAATAGTACAAAGCAAGCTGAAGCTGTCAGAAAGTTCAAGGCCAATGTATAGGGACTTATAGGAGTGGAAGTTGGATATCATGCTCTGGTTCAAATAATGCTCTACTGAGCAAAGTTCGACAAAAAGCTATTCTGACTTAATTTGACTTTTATATAGAGCCAACAAGGGCTTTTTTTAATCAAGAAGAAGAATTCAAAAGGAACAACCAGAAAGGATCATGAGTAATAATAGGGGGGAAACAAATATATTGATAGCAATTATCAAAAGGATAAGTCTGTTACCAGTGGTGACTCGCTTTCTCTGACCACCTGAAACACCTCTGAGCATATCATTACCCACTGGTGTTTCTGCACAGATGTCTAGGCCTAAAACTTTCAAGATGTAATCTGTAGAAAGACTATGTTTCCTGCCACTTACAGATGATGCCTGTGCAATTCAGTTTATTTCAGAAAAAATACAAAGACGATAAACAGTGGGCATTTTGTAGTCTTGGTTTGGAAGAACCTTCATATATGCATCGATTTTTGTAGTGGGGTGTATATTCTTTTCCTTCTCCAGTTTCTCCAGATCTTTTAAATATCCTGCAATTACCAAATATATTTATCAGTTATCATGCAACACTTTTTCAGGAAATTAACCTTAAAGGTTCAAAGCAAGATCAACTAGTAACTGAAATCCCAATATTAGTTCTTTCTCTTTCCTGTTGTCCTAAAAGGGAACTTATGGTCAACCAATTCATATTGGGGGTACGCAAAAGCATAAAAGTATTTAAAAAAAAAAGAACAAAGAAACAGGTCATACAAAACCACACAAGAGCAAAAAGCCTGACAATATTTGAGAAGCTGCAAACTAACCCACCAATGTTGGTAGATTCAATAATCAAGCAGTTACAAAATGAGAACAAGAGAGTTCAACCTGGTGTTGAGTTAATCAAGTGAAGCAATTGGTGTTTTTCTACCTTCATTTCTTAAAATCTTATGGCACCATTTCGTAGAAAATTACAAGATACAAACCTGCAAATTTTTGGCCAGCACCTTGACATCTTGCAGCAAAATCTAGTGTCTCCCTTACTGTTAGCTCAGCTATATGAGTATCTGTTTGACTAATGTATGCAGAAGTCCTCTGCACGCAGAACTCATCAAGCTCATGTCCATTGTATGTAATTTTCCCAGTTTTCTGAAACCAAAAAGCTGAATCAATATAAAAATTACAGAAAAATAGGCAGAAAGTCCTGATGATTTTCTTGTTCTTTCAGATTGTGATTGAAGACATTCCCTATTTTAATCAGAACATGCAAAGCGAAGACTGATATAAAAAAAAACAATAAACCCTCCTTTAATGATCAAAGCAGAATAAACTACGTTAGGGGCTTAAATTACATACGAAAGGGAAGGATATATACCCTTTTCCAACCCTACCAATTAATTAACAATGTTATTGTTCAGGGTTCAAAGCAGTGGAGGTTCCTGGCATTGATTCTAAGACAAGATTGTTGCCTGAAACATCTAGATTGTGGAAAAATTGCTCAAAACTAGCTACTAAGTAACAAAACTCAACCACAAATGAAGGTTGTGTATAGATTTTCAACACAGACTTGTACTACTGTCCCTCATAATCCTTGTATTTCACTACATAACTCCAGAGCAACCATTGTCCCTATTGCTAACTTCACAGACCTGAAACCACCAGTGTGCATTTGCTAACACATACATTTGACATGTTAAAAAGTGTTCCATTTTCAATTATCAAAGTAATTTTTTTCTCTAAATTGAAACAAATTGAAAAAAATAAGAATATATATATATACATAAAAATAGCCAAAATTAAGCTTACAAATTTGTAGGCTCTCACATGAACTTCTATTATATTTTTGACTAATTCAAATATGTAGATCTCAAATGAATCGTATTGTATTTAATGATCATCGACGCATATTCCCTCTTACAGTATTAAACTCACTCCTTTTCCTTTCAACTAAAATTAAAAAACTTAGTTTCCCATCATATATCATGTAGAGAGAATCTCTTCAAAATATGGAATCTTTTGAAAATATGGAATCTCTTCAAATGTGATCCTTTGATTGAATGGGAGAAAATATTGAAGTATTTTCAACTTTGTAGAATAGATGTTGGAAACTGAGGATAGTATTTCTTTTTTCTTTTTTTTTTTTTTTTTGGGGGGGGTGGTGGTGGAAAACAACCTAAGGATAATATCCACTCTTTACAAAGTCTAATGCACCAAATCATCTATACTTAAAGGAAATGTCATCATATTTATTATTATTATTATTATTTCTCATTTGAGGCTCATCAAGGTCAGTGTATGTGTGTATCGACTAAATCCCCAAGGAAAAATTTACATAATTAATATAGATGGGGCTTCGTTCTTGATCGCGAGAGGATCGAACTCAAAAAGAGAACCCGTGCCAAAGCTTCGCACAAAGGCCAAAGCAAAATCCAAAGGAACAGGCAATCATCATATGCTAATTAGTAGAAGAATAGATGATTTTTTTTTTCCTTTTTTTTTTTTTGAAACACATAACGAATTCAAGGAGTAGGGAAGTACAGCTTGGGATAACTAAGGTATATGTCAAAAGAAATACTTATTCGAAAGTAACTATTTAGTAATATGAGACCCACTAGCAAGGGAGCTAGCGAGTGCTTACAAGGTCATCAATGACGAAAATTTAGTTTCATATCAAATTTATAATTTTTTTTGTCACACGAAATGATATTACAATTTCATATATTCGTATGTCAAGGCATAGGATCATTGTAGCCATGCAACACTCCTTTCCCCTACTCTAACATGTCTGAGTGTCTTAATAATTTATTAAAAAAAGAATATGACAATTATTAAAATAAAAATAGTTAGTATAGAATGAAGATCAATATCTTAAGAAATTTTCATCATAGAATGTGCATTATTAAAGAGACTTTAAATGATTTATTTTTGTTTGGCTGTAACCACAAGTTACAAGGCCATACATAAAGGTACTTGAATTTATAATAACATTTATTTTTATTTTTTATTTTTTAAGAGATAGAAATGTACAAACCTTTAATTTTGGGTCAAGTTTTCCCGCCAGAGATAAAAGTAAGGTGGATTTTCCTGAGCTGGGTGGTCCCAAAAGTAGGGTCATCCTACAAATCAGAAGAGAAGAAAACAAATTAAATGAAACTCCATTGATGATTGGTCATGATTAAGCAAAACACCTCCTACTAAGAAACTAAGAAAATTTTCATGGTAAGTCACAAACTAAAATTATATTTTACAAAAAAAAACCTTAAAAAGGGAAGAAGAAGAAGGAAACTCTATTTACTTTACCTTTCTGGTTTCACGACGCCACTGATGTTATCCAAGATCTTAAGTGAATGCTTTTTGGGGTGAAAGATCTTCAAACTGCTTAAAATTTTCTGCATTTAGAAAACCATTCTTCCTTTGAGATTCTATGAAAAAAAATAAATGGAATAAACTAAAACTGTAAAACTATAATTGTTTTACCTCTATTACATCTCTGTAATAATTCAACAATGTAGGCAATGATCTACTGCCTATTTGAACATCAGCTGTGATGCAAAGATTCTCAAACCTCACTTCCACACTTGGAACCATCAATCCTGCACTGTAATTTTTCAACAACCTTCATTAATATTCTTTTTTCCTTCTCAAGAAATTAACCAGATAGATTGATCTTAAACATTAATTTCTTCTATAGGGAGCTTATACCATTATGTTTTTATTTAGATTATGAACTTTTGATTAAATACTGCTCTTAGTAATTCTGTAATTATATCAGAGAAGGCTTCCTCCATACCACACCATGATAACCCAAAGCCCATAATGAAAGCCCATGAAAAATTGGACTAAGGCCCAATTAGGGCTTGGTTATGAAGGCCCAAAAACGCGTTATTCAATTCCGTTACCAAACCTGATTCCCATGAAGTTGGAAATCACGTAACGTAATAACTAGTAATGCGATTTTGGATCCTCGAGAACTGGTCCAGTCTCTTCTCTTAGGGTAGAGAGATTGAAGAGCTAGATTCTTGAAGTACGAACACGAAAACCAGAAGATCAAACAACAAAAAGAGTGATTAAATCGATCGTGAATACATACTTATCAAGTCGTCTTTTGATTGCAGACAAGAGTTCACTATTATCTTGTTCGTTGGTTGCAAGAGCTTCTCGAACGAGACATTCTCGAGCTTTATGATCTAATTTACGAACATCAATCATCTCTGTCATCTTCTTCTCTTCTTCATTTGAATCTGCAAACTGATCTCGTTTCAGAATCGCGAAATGAGTACGTTTCTGAGACGGTAATCTCTCCATCGCAGCCCAAAGTAGTTCTTCTTCATCTATCTTCACAGCTTCTGCATTGGAAGGCTGAGCAAAAGCTTCTGTTGTAATTTCCAACAATTCACTCCCATTCGAAGCTGCCATTACAACTTCTACAAATCACTCTTGTCTGTATTTTTTTCTGATGGAAGTTGTGTCTCTCTATCTTCTGGGTTTTCCTTATATAATCCCAAGAAGTTCTCACCAGTTTGAATCTCCTCACGGCTCTCAACTACCACTTAAAAAGAGTCTTTTCGACTCTCAGCTGAAGCATCGATTATTACGTGATCCTTTGTGGACCCTGGTTTGGTACAAATTATGGTTTTCTGTAACAGATATTGTTTGTTTGACAGAATGGAGTTGAAAAAGAAAAGCTTTTCTCGTGAACATACAAAATTTGTTATCTGAGGGATGGAGACAGTGGAGACTATTACAGAAAATTTATGAAATCTTACTTAACAAGCTTTCCATGATAAAATCTGAGTTTGTTTAACTGGGATAGAGAAACAATCGACCATGATTTAAGAGAAATGTTAGGAAAAATAATTTTTTCCACCTCATTGGCTTACTAGGCAGGTCTACCCAGATGGAGTAAAAAGATTTCAACTGACATGGTCAATAATACAATTTCAAAACAATATCGTTTTTTTGGTTTTGAGTAGCCTTGGTTTACACTGATCACTAACGATCAGTCGCACCACAAACACGTTTGGTGAACCTCCACAACCAAACACTTTATATATAACCGTTGATCCAGATTTGAAATCTGCTCTGAACCCCCCTAGTAAGTTAAAATAGAATTTTTACACTGTCAATCACTATTACTGAAATAAAAATACCTTGTTTCAGATTAGTCAAGTTCTCTTCATGTGAATAAATGACCTAGACTCACTATCACTGTGCCAAAGCACACCATCACTGCTGACACAACATTTACATGCCATATTTATGTAAATTATAAAGGAAAAATAAGATATCATGAGAATATTTGCGTGCTATTTTTATGTAAATTATATATGGTTGGAGAATATTTGCATGCTATATTTATGTAGATTATATATACTTGGAAGATGAGGTGTCATGTAATTATATGTATTTGGATTATGAGTTGTCTTCCCACATATTTGGCTAAGATTACATCTCACCTTC
This sequence comes from Hakea prostrata, assembly GCF_041222555.1. NCBI lineage: Eukaryota > Viridiplantae > Streptophyta > Magnoliopsida > Proteales > Proteaceae > Hakea > Hakea prostrata. The sequence continues at coordinate 46,654,248 of NC_142607.1, read as the reverse complement.
CCAGCATAACTACATAAATTTGGCATGTAAGTGTTGTCTAATATATTCTTTCTTGTATATAAATTCTACTTGAGGGTCATTTACAGCAAATGTAATGAAATCATTCATAAAGATAGCGGAAACAATTTTGCCATTTCGTGATAAGGAACATGCATAGGCGTGGACGTTGTTGATGATGGCATGTAGAGAAGTGTTCAACAAGATGAAGAAACATGTTACATTTTGAATCAGTTAATACTTGCCAAATAAAATTTAATTATATAAGAAAAAAAATATTTATATTCAATCTAACGGTGAATAAACAAAATAATTCTAATTTAATGATTTTAAAGTTGTCAACGTGGAATAGGCATCCCTTATGAGATCAGGTAGAGTTGTTTCTCCTTTTATGAGTTTAGTTTGGATGATCATGTGTTCAAAATTAGTAGAGACAACATGAGTAGTTGTGGGGGAAATATATAGAAAACGAATATATAAGTTGAAAATTAAAGTATCCGAGATAGGTAGTCATACTTAATCAAGTCATATTTACTTGACAAAAAAATTGCCTTCTTAGCCAAAGAGTTAGTACAGTTGTTATTCTCCTGTGATATATAAGAGAAAGAATAAATAAAAAACCTACTTTCCAAGCCAATGATGGGTTAGTAAAGCGGTTAAAGGTCCAACTTTCCTAGGGGAGGTATTGGATTTACACCCATTCAACAGCATTAATTATATAAAAGCTCCCTTTGAAGATGTAATCGTGGTGCGCGTAAGCTAGCTCAGATGAACCTCATATCAAAAAAATATAAAAAATAAAATTATTTATTAGGTCTTGGGAGTGCACTTGTGATCAATCTAAATCAAGGGCGTGGACTCAAATTCAAGGACCCAAGGCATCAAAACAAGCTAGTTTTGCTTACGAAAGCAGATTGGAGAATTTGGTCTACATTTAATGCTGTGTGGGCTACTTTCATTAGTTCACTTCTCTTCCTTATCTTTCTTGGAGGCACAATTTTGTAATAAGCCATTCATTGTGGTTAAGTATGATGGATAAATCACATGGCATGATGGTTAGAAGACACCGGGTCTATCTTATGTTGGAAATATGTTTAAAATGTAATGTTTATTATTTTTTTATTCTTATTTAAATATATGTTTTAATTATGTCTTTTATTTTATGATTTTTATAATGGAAACTTTAGTCCCCACATTGGGCAAAAAGGAGTTGATTATGTAGTTTTTATATATAGTAAGGACCTATGTAATATATCTTTTTTTTTTTTTTTTTTTTTTGGTAGAAAACCTATGTAATATATCTATGGGATTAAGGAGTGAACCTTGTGCGACGCAAACGAAGCCTGAACCCTAGTGTGACCCAGTCATGGTTATATAGCTATGGAAGGCCAATTTTGTCATGGGTCCTAATTCAGAAAAACCCACTGCTGGGTGAAAGTGTGGAGATGCCATTAGAGAGTCACTTTCTCTTAGGAAGGTCAGCTGAATATGTATCTTCTTGTAGAGAGTTGAGCTGAATAGGTACCCTCACAAAGGGAGGTGACCTTACCCTTTCACCCACAGCCTTTGGGGCTCTATATAAACTTATTTTCAAGCTCATTTTTTACAATGACTCATTTTCGAGCTCATTTTTTACAATGAATTCTCTCTCTCTCTCTCTCTCTCTCTCTCTCTCTCTCTCTCTCTCTCTCTCTCTCTCTCTCTCTCTCTCTCTATTGTTATTCTGTTAAGCAGTGAACATAACATGATTACACCGTAACCTTTCTGGGGTGCAATCTTAAAGGTATGGGTTGACTGATCTTGGGGGTGAAGACACATTTAGTACATGTATTGCACAAATCGGGGTGTCTAATGGGAAGAAAAATAAAATTACAGAGAAATTAATATAAAAAATATGACATTTGAAAAAAAAGAAAACAAAGGATATAATAGTCAAGGGAAAGATTTGTGGCAAAAGAGGAGTCCATGCTTTTATATATTAGTATGATATTCTAATTGTTGTCTTTTTGATTGATGCAGTGCCTCCTAGTTATAACCCGAAGGCAGTTAAAGCCAGAGCCTTCGAGGGATTGGAGGCAGCTGAAGATAGGGCCATTCGGGCCAAGAAGTAGGAGACCAAACCTTCGCAACCAACCCTGAAGGTTCCACCTTCGGCCCCCAAGGAGGTATTGAAAGTTCATCTCCCCCCCTTTGAAAAGAAAAAAAATCCTTGATTGACATTGCGGAGTCTACTCACGATGATGTCGTTCAACGAAGAGGAGGCAGGATCTCGTTGATGATGTTGCCTCCAAGAAGAGGAGGGTGGAGGACACATACATAACTCCCTAGAAGCTGTCAGTCTATGACCAAGTGTCTTCCAACCTGAACAAGGCCATGGATTGGGCCCTAAAAGCTCGAATGCCAGCAGAGTGCAAGATCCTTGACTCTGCCCCCGACGAAGAGTTTATCAACTCTTCAGCGAAGTAAGTAGAATTATTCTTCAAGTATAAATTTTCTTTCTTTCCCAAATTCAATTATGGAATCTTAACCCTTCATAGTATGCTTCTGGCATGCAGGGTGATTGAGGACGTCGTCCATAGGCAGATGGAGGCGTTGTTGAGGATCAAGCGTCTTAGTGTTCAATCAAGGCGCTGCGAAGAGGAGGTGGCTGCCAAGAAAAAAGAGATTGGCTGTCTTTGTGAAGACAGTTGTAAACTCAAGAAGGCAACAGCCGAACTCGCAACATCTTCTTCAAGGGTCAGGAAGCTGGAGAAAAAAGTTACCTGATTGCAGGGGGGCTCTTTCGGAAGCAGATGCCAAGATTGATGACTTGGTTAAGGAGAGGGATGCTCTTCAAGATATGAGGATCCCTTCCATGCCTGAGCGTCTCTCTTCAGATGTCAAGAAGGAATGCATTCGGAAGTACCTCAACTCTAAGCCAGTCGGCAATCTAATGGTGAGCTATAATGCCATGGCTTACAGAGACGGGCAGAACGGCGTGTGGAAGTCAATCCTCAAATAGAACCCCTAGTTTGAGACTGACCCTCGTCATGAAGTATGTCATGCTGAGGTGTTTGAAGATATGAAGCTGGGGGTTCCCGAATGGGCATTAAAAAAGACTGATTTCCCACCAATAAACCTGAATGTTGACAGATACTTGAGCGACTCTCCTCTAGCCACCCCCGAATCAGAAGCAGTAGATGAGAATGTTGATCTCGAACTACTCCAAGACCTAGTCCCCAAAGGTTTACCCCCCCTCTGGCCATTATGTATATGAATGAAATGTTTCTTTCACTTTTGATCTTGTGATTAATAGGCTTTTCCTTGATCACCCTTCAACAATCCTTAGCACTGAAATGTTGTAGCTGTTCTTAACGACATTAGAAGAACTCATTCGGGCATAACCTAAACCTTGTTAGAAGGTCTCTTAGGGAATCCTTGAAGATTATTCTAAGTACTAGGAGGTCTTTATTTGGGTATAACCGATGCCTCTACTTGGAGAATTCTTAAGAATTCTTTTAAGCGCTATGAGGTCTCATTTGGGTATAACCGATGCCTCTGCTTAGAGAATTCCTGAGAATTCTTCCAAGTGTTAGGAGTTCTTATTTGGGTATAACCGATGCCTCTACTTAGAGAATTCCTAAGAATTCTTCTAAGTATTAGGAGGTCTCATTCGAATATAACCGATGCCTCTACTTAAGAAAATTCCTAAGAATTCTTCCAAGTGTTAGGTCTCATTCGGGTAAAACCGATACCTCTACTTAGAGAATTCCTAAGAACTCTTGCAAGTGTTAGGAGGTCTCATTCGGATATAACTGATGCCTCTACTTAGAGAATTCCTAAGAATTCTTCTAAGTGTTAGGAGGTTTCATTCGGGTATAACCGATGCCTTTATTTATAGAATTCTTGAGAATTCTTCCAAGTGTTAGGAGGTCTCATTCGGGTATAATCGATGCCTCTACTTATTGAATTTCTAAGAATTCTTCTAAGTGTTTGGAGATCTCATTCGGGTGTAACTGATGCCTCTGAGAATTCTTCTTAGAGTTAGGAGTTGGAAGGACTCTATTGGGTACAACTGAAGCCTTTTGTTCTCAAAGGATTCTGTATTATCTTTGCTGATTCTCCCATTCCTAAATTGTACATTGTATTTGATTTACCAATCTTTCTTGTAGGCTTAGAATTAGGAATTTTTCTTGAATAAATATAAGCGATATTGTAAAGTGAATACATTGACTATATGAGATTCAATTTACTCCATTTGTAACAAGAACTAAGCCACTAAGACACAATTTACTCCATTCGTACAAAAAAAAACAAGAACTAAGCCACTAAGATAAAATACAAAAAATATTGCTGAAGATGATCAGAGAAAATAGATGACCTCACTCTCAAAGGAAAAATGACAATTGCCGGTATAACGAAGTAATGGATTCCAAGTCTTATTGTGCCACATTTAATCATATATTCATTCATCAATTAGGGTTTGTTTGTTCAGCCTAACATTTTACCTGGAAACTCTTCTATAATTTTTTTTTCATTTAAAAAAAATCAACTTGTAAGATTTCACTGGTTAAAATTACGTTTTAGTAAGGAAAAATATTCTAAAAAAATCCAACATATAAAAATTTTACATTGAACACAGATATTTGTTTTTGGTAAACCACTCTTTATTCAAACGAAGAGCGGATAAAACACTGATGGAGCTAGTGGAAGAAACATTTCAGCATTTTGATGCATCTAATCCATAATGCTAACAATAACGATAAAGAATTCTTAGTTCAACATATAGATTGATTGTGAACTCCTATTTTAGAATCTTGTGACCAATATGAAGAAAATAAAAAGGGAACAAAAGGAACATACACAGACAGAAAAAACGATATGAAGACCTTATGAACATATTGCCCAATGTGTCCCTAGCCTTACAAGTTTAGGATATAAAACCATTGATAACATTACATGCAATCTTGAGTTTTCGTTGTTAGGTGACGCTACTATTTCATATATCATAGAAAAAGAAGAAGCTATTTCTGAGGAAAAACGGATGGTGTAGTGGGATTTCTTTTTTCTCTCGGTTTTGGTGTTTTTTTTGTTGTTTTTGGGAGGGGGTAGGGGAAGTTTGGATCGTCTCCCCCGACGGTTGTTGACCACCACGAATTACAGGGGCCATAGGATTAGGGTGATGGAATTTATTTATTATTATTTTATTATTTTTTACTTGTAAGCCCCACAGAATTTGTGGTTGTAATGCCGTCGGAGGAGCACCACACTCGTTAGGCAAAGGGCTGGAGAAGTTTGATTATCCAGGGGATCAATGGTACCTGTGATAAGTACAAAAGTAAACATATGATGAGGCATGAATGCGACTTTCTTTCTTTTTTTTGGGTACACATGGATGGTACTTTCTATCATCGACAAGATATCAAACTAGGGTTGTGAGCATACAAATGGGTTGGGGATAACTAATCCAAGAGTACAAACATTATACTTCTCTAGTCTAACGATTTTGTGGGATGCAAGAATCATTACCATCTCCAGTGCCACCTTCACATCTATTTTGTCCATGAGACCCCCAAATCATCTATCTTTTCTGGAAGTTAAGGATCTTGACAGAGACTGCATAGACAGTGAAGAAGAAGAGACTGAAGGCAATGAGGACTGCAACAGAAACACCAATCATTCCTGAGTTGAAGCCAAGAGTAACACGGAGATACTCCTTCACAGATCCCTCAAATCCAGGTCCAACAAGCTTGGTCTCGACGTCTCCTAGCTGGGAGGTGATGAAGCCCCTTAGGGTCCATGCCAGCGGGCAAATATAATAGAACCAAATCCACCAACCTGGGATACTCTGAGAAAAGTTGGAAGCATAGAAGGAAGATAAAAGGATTGTGAATATCCATGGTAGAAAGAGTGAAGAAAATAATCTAGCCCATGGAAATATCCCTCCCCCCGAGAAATAGTAAGTTACTCACTGGTTGTGGGACTAGAAAACCAGCAAGCAAATTCCACAATGAGTAGAAAGCTGAAGAAATGACAGCAGCCAAGTGCAGATTAGGTGTAAGACCAACAGCCATCATCCCATAGAATGTGAAGTACATAAACGTGAGGAACATGAACAGAGCATAGAGAAGAAACTTCGCTGCAAATAGATCATATTAAGTTAAAATCATTACTCAAAACAAAATCCCACATGGAACAAGCAAATAATTATAAATGACACACAAACTAGAACAAGCAAAGAGTCTTGGTTTGAGTACTAGCTGAGTTAGTTGTTGAGTCCTTGGTTCTTTTTAACTCTAGCACATGTGGAAATTAGAGTTTTAATTAAATAGAATTTAGCATGTGCTTATTAGAGTTTTAAGTTGTTTAAGCTTTTATTTCAGCACGTGTCCGTTGGGGACTTCTAGATCCTTTTATTTATTTATTTATTTTTAATTTTCAATGGTTGTGATTGTGGTGGTGGGATCCTAATCTATGAAGGACTCCCAATTAGCATCAAGTTCTTTCAGTAGGCTATAAATAAAGGCCTACTCTTTCTTTGTAAGGTTAAGTCTGATTATTGAATGAAAAAGTTATTAAGGACCGAGGATCTTGTTGAGGGGGCTCGGCGGATTTTTAGTAAGTTATTCTTCAATATTCAGCACCCTCCTTCAAGCTTCTTGAAAGTTCAAGATCTCTCTACAGCCTTCAACAATTCCAGCGGCCATTATAATCACAACAGCCTTGATCAAGCAAGTAAAATGACTGCATCCCCTGCCCTCACCTCCCAACCCGTCGCAATCCTAGGCAGCCCCTCCCCCACCATCGCAGCCCTCCTCTCCCCTTCCTCTTGCTGCCATGACCTGGCAGCAACCTCCCCCACCCCCTGTAAACATTCCAGCCCCCTCACCTCATCCCTACGGCACCCTAGTCCTTCCCCAGCCCCTACACTATTATGCACATGCCCTAGGACCCTCCCCTCCCTTCTCCAAATCTCTCAGCTCTCTCTCTCTCTCTCTCTCTCTTTGTTTCTTCTTCCCTACAGCAGCAGTAGCATCCCTCCCCTATTAGGTCCCTAATCCCCCCTCCTGTTTCCCTCCTAATTGGATCGCACCTTATCCCTCGTCCCATCCCTACCCTTAATTCCACCTGAAACCTAAAACCTAAAACCCAAACACTTCTAAAAATTCTGCATTTCATATTTTTCATTAAATTTCTGCAACTCTTCTTTAGCCTCTAGACCTAAACCCTCACCCATACTCTACAATCATTAGAACTATATCTGAAATTACAAAAGTCAGCAACAAAATTCCCATTCCCCCACCTAATCAAAACCCTAATATCCTAGTTTCCAAACTCTACTGTTGATTCCCAGATCTGAAACTATTTTACAGCAAGTTCTAGGTTAAAATTCACAGCCTCTCCAGCTCAAGCCTGGCTGAATCCCTCTAGGCCTTGACTTAATCCTTGTGAGCCCTAAAATCAGTCCAAAACACCTCATTAAATTAGAACTTATTTGCTGGCAGATTCTGGGCAGCCTTTAATTTTAGGGAAAATCCATATGAAACCTAACCCTAAAATTGGGTTTACATCAATATTCCATCTATGTTTTAACCAAAAAAAATAAAAAATATTCCATCTATGTAATAATCATATTAGGAAACTTTTTACGTATATATTGTCCATTTAGGATCAATACAAAATACACAGATGCATTGCATCTAATCTTCTATTTTATTTTTGCTAACATGGTATCCACAGTCCAGCATCGATTTTGGTCCTTGGCTTCTTCTCTATAAGTACTTCTACTTTGTCAATGCCGTCTCTATATTATTGTCATTCAAGCAACTAATTCATCCCCTTGGTAACAACCCCTCGTTCAATCTCGTTGGCAAGAATTTTTTGGTTTAAGTACCTACAATCTTGGATTGTAGAGCTACTAACCACATAGCTTTTGATAAATCTCTTTTATACATCTTGAATCTTCCATCTGATGCCTCTCCCATCACATTGCCTAATGGTTCTGTTGCCATTGTTATGCACATCGATTGTACTTTTTATTTTATTTTATGGAATTCATCTTGACAATATTCTTCATGTTCCTACATTTCGTTTTAATTTATTGTCTATCACTAAACTTGTGAACTCTTTTCATTGCGATGGGTAAGCAACATGGGGAGCTCTACTTTCTTAAATTGGTTCCCCCTCTAGTCTCAGCAACTTTCCTAGGCATTCATTTTGATCTTCGGAAATTGGTGTTTGGGCCATCCTGGTTCACCTTCAATACCCATTTGAAACATTTGGACTATAATATTATTTTTTTTCCCAATAAATGCACATGCACTATATGTTCTTTGGTTAAGCAAGTTCAATTGCCTTTTTCTTTAAGCACTATTGCCACATCTTGTTTTGAATTAGTCCATTTGGATGCACGAGGTCCTTATCAAATAATATCTATATCTAATGCTCGTTTTCTTTCTCATTAGGGTTGATGATTTTTCTTGAAGCATGTTGATTTGTCTCACGTCTTCTGAATTTCATGTGAATTTTTTTATTATAATTTTTTGCCATAGTTGAAACTCAATTTTAGTTGCACATTCGGTGTCACATATCTGACAATGGGACTGAATTCTTTCAATCAACCTACCCATTTTTCATTTAGCTTCAAAGGGGCTGTTCACACTCCAGTTGTGTCTCCACTCCCCAAAAAAAAAAGGGGTTGTGGAGTGGAAACATCGCCGTTTGCTTAATGTTGCTCAGGCATTATGTTTTCAATCTCATTAGTTTATTGAGTATTAGGGTGAGTTTATTGCCACAACTATATATTTAATTAAGCATCTTCCAACCTGACTGCTTAATAATCAATTTCCTTTTGAGCTTTTATATAGGAATCCTCCTTCCCTCTCCCACCTTCAAGTTTTTGGGTGTATGTTTTGCGAAAAATACTTAAGTTCAACATAAATTGACAAACGAGCATCTCCATGAGTTTTTATGAGTTGGCATATTCTTCTAATGGTATCTCTCTCTCAGAGAAAATATTAGTGGACTTATTAACAAAGATAGTTATGTTAGGATGCAAGCTTGCCAATACACCTGTTTAGCCCAACTCACATTTGAAGGCCAAGGCTACCAATGGCTAGTAGGGAGACTCATTTATTTGTCCCACTGACTCCCACATCAGAATAGATATAGCCTTTGCAATCAGTCTAGTAAACTATTATACGCATGACCCATATTCCTCTCATCTAGATGCTGTGTACAAAATTTAAGGAACCTAAAGGCAGTTTGATGTGAACCAGGATGTAGGGTTTAATTGATTGATGCAAGCCCTAGGTCAGGATCCTCTTCAAGTGAATCAACAATCTTCTAGGGTTTGTAATACCGTACTATTGAAGGTAATTGGCTGGTTTATGGTGCTATGGCTTTAGAAAGGGGAAGGGTTAAGTTTGAAACGTTGTCCTGTTGAACTTAGATTTAGGGTTTTAGATTTTAGGGTTAGGGTTTGGATGGAGCTACACTTATGTCGAGCATTCAAGGAGGGATGGGGATGTTAGTCCTTAAGATTTGGTTGATTGGTTAAGTAGTTTTAGTTATCGATATTTCTACAGTTTAGGGTTTTCTTGTATAGAAGATGAATTGCTGGAGTTTCTAGGGTTTAGGGGGAATGGAAGGGGCTGAAACTTTAAGTTGAAGGTAGGGGACTTTTTATGGATTCTAGTTCCTACAGGGAAAGGATCTAGGTCAAGGGGAGGGGAAAATCTTAGGTCTAGAATGCTGCTCAACTCAGGGTTTTAATTTCTGGAAATTCCAGTAGTGCTGCAAGCTCTAATGGGGAAATGAAGATGAAAAGAGAAGAAAGATGGACTAAGATTGTAGTCCAAGGTTAGGGGAGAGGAGGGGATTTAGGTTCATGGATGGGGGAGGAGTTATAGAGCTGCTGCAGGGTTTGAGGAGGGGAGATGAGGGCTTGCGATGGGGGGGGGGGGGGGGCTGGATTATAGAATTAGGGTTTGGAGGGGTAGGGGAGGGCTGCGAATGAGAGAGGAGAAGAGGGAATGAGGTGGGGGGGGGGGTCTGGTACTTGGAGAATGAAGTTGGCAGCTGGACGTGTAAATTTTCTGCAACACTTTCTCTTCTTGAAGTCGCCACAGGCCCCCTCTAGGGAACCCATGACTTTGTTGGCTGCCTTCAACTCTCAATCAATTTTATTAATCATAAAAAGCTACTGATTACAATATTATGAGGCTTATTTATAGCCTTTGGAAAGAAATCACGCTAGGACTAAACGTACAAGACAACTCAAACTGAAACTCCTACTCGACTAATGACTCTTATACAAGGAACCTTCATATCTCACTCTACAAGATTCCAAATTGAATTTTGAAAGTAGATATGAGACCCTTGTCAAGAGGTGGGACAAAACTAAAAGGACTCCACAACTCATGAATTCTGAGTATAAAGGGTAGAGCTGTCTCTAGGATATTGTTGAGTAATATCCTACACTGGGAATTTCTAATCTTCTTGTACTCTTCTACTACAAAAAAACAACAATAAGCCTTGTCCCAACTAAATGAGGTCAGCTACTTCTTGTACTGTTCTACTAATATAATAAAAACTTACATCTGTCTCTGAAACAAGTTAAAAGTTCACAAACCACTCAACACAAATCAGCAATAAGCATCCATAGGAATCAATGATTATGTTACCTATAGTTCTTTCAAAATTGACCATAAAATAATCAGTAGTTATGTTACCTATAGTTCTTTCAAAATTAATCATAAAATATGTGATGACCGCAAATATTACTGTTTGTATCACAATATAAGGAATCTCTACGAGGCCCTGTTCACAAAAAAAAGGTAATATATTGAACATCAGATCTTCAACAAGAACATTAATGATAAAAAAAATATTAAAAAAAAAAAAACACACACACACACAATGTTACCTGGGAGATTGCATAGGGAAAGGGAGAGTACATTCCGGCTGCTTTTTCTCTATAGAAAACTGTCCTCTCTATGGAAATAACTGGCTGCACTGAAGAAGAATTATTGACTCCAAGAAACAAGCTTGAACAGTAAAGAGCGCCCATAACCACAAGTAAGTGTTGTGAGGTGTCCCTATAGACAGGGCAGGTCAATCCAGTAGTGTCATAACTTAATTAGCATTGAAGCTAAAAATTGGAAAGCAAAAAACTCTGCAAATGAGCCAAACATCTTATAGGTGCAATTATCTGATGTCCACTCCCATTGCATTTAGTTTTGTTCAGATCATGATAGTACAAAACACTCATGAACAGGTAGAGTTCAAATTTTAATCGCTTTTTAACAGTAGTCATAGTGAAAGACAAGAATATCATCAAAGCTGTTGTCTAGGGCTGATTTGGAGGGGTTTTAGTCCTTCTCGATCCTAGTGCTAGGACTAGAAATCGAGAGGGATAATTTCCTCTCCTATCCACACATGGATTCCTCATTTAATTAGTTTTTTTATTGGTTAATATTTCTTAGTTTATGTTAGACTAGTTTCCCATTCTTTCTCAAGTTTAATTCCTTTTCCTACACATAGTAGGCCCCTGATTGTAAACTATAAATAACCTATCAGGGCAGTGAATAAAGCACAATTTTCTGAGTAATAATCTCTTAATCTCAACAACATGGTATCAGAGCCTCAGGCTCGATAATTGGAAGTACCTAGTGTGGAACAATAAACCTCTAAGACCTCTTCTCAAGCTTCTTCAACTTTCACAGCTACTTCCTCTTTGTGCAATTGGTTCCTTTTCCTTTTTCATAAGTTGCTGGTTCTCCTCATCAACTTCTCAAACCTTTTTTGAAGATTGAACGTCAACCATTAAAACAGGTGAGCTGCAGTTCCTACTTCTACCTTACAGTTGAGGACAGCAGTAAGGGAACTCGACGGACCAAACAGCTGCCCTCTTTCTTCCCTAAAGGAAAATAAGAAACCCAAACCAGTTCTTCCCTGGACCTGTTCTCTTGTGCCTGAAGTTTCTTTTTTTTTGAAAAATTCTTCCTCCTTCAAAACCTAACCTTACAGCAGACCTGTGGAACTTATTTTTCTGCTGTGGCTCTATGCCAGGAAGATTTACAATGGAAGCCATTTAACTTATTAGGAGCCTTATGGAAAGGTATAAAGAGTATAGGAAAGATCTTCATATGGTCTTTATTGACCTAGAAAAAGCTTATGATAGAGTCCCTAGAGCGTTAATTTGGTAAGTACTAGAGAAGAGAAATGTTACAAAGAAATATAGACAAGTTGTGTATACCCACCATCAGGATACCTTAGCATTGGGGATGATGTGATTTGCTTCAATTGTCGACTACCTCGACAACCATCAGCACAATATGTCATGGGACATGTATTGTGTTTGGTATGAAAATCAGAGCATATGAGGACACCTGTATTAGACTCATGTCACTCATCACTTTTGTTGGTATGTCGTCTACTTGTCTTAGTTATCTTAGTCTATGACTTAATTGAAACATTGTAAGTTGTAAGTTGTAAATTGTAACCATGCTATGCAATATAATTTGTACTTCTAGGAACCAGTCATTTGTTAAACTTGAATGATAATTTTTTAGTGGTTTTTTTGGGTAAAATACTAGTTCCTTTGTATTCATTTGGAGGTCATGTAAAGCTCGAAACCAAGGGTTGAAAAAAAAAAAAAAACCAGGTTTTGACCGAAATTTCAGTTGTAGACGTCTCCCTTCACTTTTCTTCTCTTCTTCTTCTTCTCCAGCTTATGGCACATCTGGAATTGCAGAAACTTAAAATTCCAGATTTGCAGCAAGAGTCCTAAGGCTAATAGGACCCTATCCCTTGATCGAAACCCTTCCCCTTATTAAACCTTAACTACAGTACCCTTCCCCCGATCCCAACTTCCAGCCCTTCCGCATCACTAAAACCCTAGAACTCTACAAGTTGCATTGTTATTAGGAAACCGAACCCTAGAATTCTTCAAAACCTATTTCTTAAAGCCTAATTCAAAATTGTAGTTCTGAGATTACAATTACAGCAAGGTATAAGGATTGAAAACATAGAACCTAAGCGTGGCCTAACATTCCCTAACCCTAGCCTAGCCCTTGCATTGATATAATTTATCATAAAAACCCTCCACCAAAGGGTATTCCAGCCCTAGATAACTGCTAATTTTCAGGGAAGAGGACCGTGGAGTGAGCCTAGACCCAGGGCATTATTCCAACCAACCTAACCCTTGATCTTGGTTCACATCAAAATGTCTCTAGGGATTTATCTTATGTTGCCCTCCGGGTATTTCAGTAACTTGTAACCTTTATCATTATTATAAATAAAGGTGGGCTGTCACATTCGCGTAAGCTCTATTTACCAAATACTTGAAAATTTATCTAAAATTTTCACTATATATGATAGGATGGAAAATACATACACTTGGAGACCAAGAAATCAGTTAACAAGATTCAATTACTTGAGTGGAATATTTTAATGCAAAATATTATCAGAGCAAACTAATAAAACTTAATTGCAGAAATAAAATAGTACCTTTTTGAACCAACATCCCAAAATATTGTACCCATTATGAATGCACTAAGTGTAGTAAAGGATAGACGCACGACATTGTATTCGGGACTTCTCCAATACACAAGATTTTGCTTCCACAAACACATCCGAAATTGACCAATACTATCTTGTGCAAATACAGAAGAAAACTTCAATGGCTCAGAACCAGCAGGTGGGATGCTGAAATTCATAATTTTAGCTTCCACTTCCCTAAAAGAATAAAATTCTGGTGAATTAAAAAATACATGATGACAGCAAAAAGTTTACAAATTGGGTAAAGTAATCAATAGAGAGGGAAAGGAAAACAGAATTTAAGACTATGGAGATATTATAACCTGAACATATCAGAGTTCCTGTACATCTGTGCAAAATCTAGACAAAGTCTCTGCTCAGTAGCTGGTGTGGTGATCTCAAGCACCCACGTTGCTGGATTGTACCCACTGGGAATAGGAGGAATTCCATGAATTGCCTGCAGAAGGAGAAGAAAATTGGATAAATCCATTGAAAATAAGTAGGACTAAACAAGATGACGGGCCCCTGGTTACATGAGTCTATACTCGTGGGGCCAGAAAAAGTACTGGCAGTTAGGCCAGCAGATGCAATTTCTGGTCTGAGCTGTTCCAGATTGCAGGTACCCACCTCCAATATAGCAGTGCATATCGTCCTCAAATGGGTGGCCAAACAGAGGTGGGTATTAACAGATGCTTGGAAATTTATTTGCATTGCTTTTGTGCCGACAGCCCAAAGACTGGCCTGGCTTGCTTGCATGGGCTGAATATTTATACAACACAACCTATCATGCTTCCACCAAGATGACACCCTTCAAGGCTGTGTACAGACATGACCCTGCATCCTTACTCCACTGGGATGGACATCTTACCAAGGTTGGTGAGGTTGATTCCTACCTACAGGAGTGAGACAAGATTTTGGAAGAATTCAAAGCCAACTTGCTGGTAGCACAGGACCGGCTGACGTTCTGCAAAGCAGAATTGGCGAGATGTTTCTTTTTGAGGTGGGCCAGGTGGTTTTCCTCAAGTTACAGCCCTATTGCTTCAAAAGACTTTCTCGCAGGCTAAACGAGAAGCTCAGCCCTCAGTTCTATTGCCCTTATCCAATTCTTCAACGGATAGGCCCTGCAAGCCTACAAACTCCAGCCACTTCCCACCTCCTGAATTCATCCGGTCTTCCATGTGTCTCAACTAAAGAAGGTGATTGGCCAAGTATCAATTACAGCCACTGCCAGCCTACCTAGCTCAAGATTGGGAGGTTGCACTCACACCAGAGGAGCTGTTACCATACCATTCAACTCAACACCGGCTTCAGTTTTTTATTTGACGGAAGGACTTGGCACACTGTGAAAACACTTGGGAAGACTACTCAGAACTGAGCCAGCAGTTTCCTGACTTCCACCTTGAGGACAAGGTGAAGCTCAAGGGGGAGGAGTTGAGGGCCCTTGGCTACATGAGTCTATAGTCGTGGGGCCAGAAAAGGTGCTGGCAGTTAGGCCAGCATATACAACTCAAATAAGAAGACTAAATAAAAAGAATAAACAAGTGGGTCGTGTATGGCAAAGACCTAGGCAGTTAGGCAGTTCAGTTAGGGGAATCCGGAGGCAGTTATGAGGCTAGAAAGGGAACTTGAGGGCAACAAGGAAGAAGACAGTATTTTGGGTGTGGTAGCAGGGCTGCTACAGGGGAATGCTGGACTCTAGGTAATCCAATTCTTTGCTATTTTTCCTATCCTATTTTTTCTGCAATTGTGAATTCCACTGTATTATGTGCGAGAACCCATCACAAGTAAATTTATTTAATTCTCCCACGTCGTGAAATAGAAATTTGGAAAATTTTCATATTCCATACATACTTAAGTACATGAATGAATATAGACAATAAAGTAGCATAAGCATAAGAAACTTCTTCAACAACAAATCACCCAGCTATCCATTGTAAAATTTGCCACAAATAGTTGATTAGAAAGGGATTTATATAAAGTCAATGATACAACTGTGGACAAGAACATTGGTTGCACCTGCAATATCTGCCTGTGGAAAAACATCCCACTGATGTCTCTGAGATTTCATAGTTTTTTGATAGTCTGAGGTGGGACAGAGGATTAGTGAAGGAAACATCATTGACTCAGAGGTCTCGATATTTAGACTAATTATATGCTTCATTGTTTACCACTGCAAGCTAGCTTTAAGTGCCCAAAATATATGCATATATATATATGCTATATATATATATATATATATATATATATATACATGGATATATATATCGCAAACCTTGTCTCTAGCTCACATACATGATACATCACATGGGAATATTGATTTCTGGAAAATTCTCCAAATCATTTGGTACATTATAAAGATAGAACAAGTAGAGAAAAACATTGCAAGTGTGGAACCAAGAAAGCTTCTAGCAGCAATGCAGTCATGAATTCAACTAAGAAATTACAAATAAATTTTCAAATTAGTACATCATATCCAATGATTCTCTTGTCAACACAAAATTCCTACTAGATACATTCTTTGACCATGCTAGCAGGGTTTGAGCCATGTTGGCTGAGAGGGAAACATGGTCCTCACCCAGAAGCAAGGTTTAAAGTATCCCCCGATACTATATGATACATGCTGATACGTATCCATATTTGTCCCAACCGATACGATATGTCTCTCCATTGAATTACACTAAAATACATTAGCCAGAGCGATACAATACTCGATACAGGACGATACGTCTCTTAAAATCACTTGACCAATATGATACTCGATACCGATACTTTAAACCTTGCCCAGAAGATTCAAAATTTCCCTTCTTGGACAGTGTTAATCCTCTGCAATTGAATTGAATAGAGCTAATTGGATGGCAAGGATCCACATAGCTGTCTCAGTTACCTTGTTTACATGCAAGCTGTAGTTTTTGTGCTCATTTTTCTTTTACTTTTATTACTAATACTTAGTAATATACTAATTATATTAACCTGGCCCTCTTAAGAAAATTTGTGATCATACTTATTTGATTAACGTAGAAATTGCAAAGCCCTGGTTATCCCAGCCAAAAGAATCAGCAGGTCTCTAGAACAGAAATATCCTTCAGTTATATCAAGTAGGAGAGAGAAATGAGAGCAGTGGCTAATAGCCTAATAATTCTGGAGTTTGAAGATGAGCATATGCATTCAAGGATTTTAGGACATGTTAGATAATATTCCCTGAGATCCCTAGCACTAATTAGTGCCTTTCCCAAGATCCCTTGGGATCTCCTCTTTTCAGTTTTTTTTATCGAATGTAATGCACTATACAAGTGCAGCCTTGCCTCACACAGTCACACTATTGATTAATAAGAAAAGCCTCTCTCGCAAAACAATGGAATGCTCTGGGACTTATGGAAACTTATTTGGTAGAGTCTGGAATCTTCCTCTTCAACTTCTCCTCACTGAAATGCCATACCCAAACCTGGAGGGATCTCCCTGGTCTGTTGGGAAGTCCCAAATCTTCATTAAACCTTGGTCTCCCTCCTCTCCTCTCTGCAGGGTCGACTTTAACTCCCTTTCCTTGTGGATCAATCTCCTTGGCCTTCCTCTCGAGTTTTGGAATAGCGATTGTCTCAGTCGTATTGGATCTAAATTAGGCAAGCCTCTGTGAACTGACATTAAGACCCTCAAAATGGATAGAATTTCGTATGCTTGCATTTTTGTGGACTTTTCTGCATCCAAGCCTCTCCCGGTGTCTGTCTCTATCGCCGACGATCTTGGTCTATGCTACAATCAAGTTATAGTGTACGATTGGATTCCTCACCGATGCTCTTTGTGTTCGTCGTTCGGTCATGAAGATGTCTCTTGCTCTGCTACAAACTTCGCGCCTACCTTCGCTGCCTCACACTCCATGCCTACAATTCCGCCTGTTAATGGATCGTAACCAACTAAAAGGATGGCTTCGACTCCCAAATCCCCTAAAAAAAAATTTAGATATGCTGGAAAAAATAACGGTGTTGAAGATCTCTCAGCCTGACCGCCATCGGAAAACTTGAAGCTCCGAAAGCTTCTCCGGTCTATACTTACCGGAGAATCAAAAGAAAGGGCAAATTCTTGCCGCTGTTGTCTTCCAGAGCCCTGCTGACCACTCCTGAAGCTGCTGCAACTCTCTACGATACTATTGGCACTAAACGACAGCCTGCACCTAAAAAAGTCTCCTCTGCAAATACCATAAAAGAGATCTGCTCTACCACTTCTGGCATTACCACCAAAGGCGTTGGCTTTACACATGTCACCGCCTCTGCTTCGAAAAGTCGATCGTCCGAAAAGCTGGTTCCAGGTAAAGTGATCTCTATCCTTACCTCTCTCGGAACCCCAAATTCGAAGGAAGCCTCTGCGATAATCCCTGCTCCCCTATAGCTTTCAACTGCAAACCTCTCGCCCCCTGACACTAACCTTATACCCGTTAAACCCTCACCCTCTTTATGTTTAACTAAAATTCCATATGGGTCCTCTCCTCCTCTTACCCTTTTACCCTCTAAGCCTAACCCTAATACCTTAAACCGTAAACCCAAGCCCAAGCCCAAGCCCAAGCCCACCTCTTTTAACTCCTTGACCCGAAGCCTCAATATCCTCCCCCTTCCTAAGCCCAACACTAAACGACGCACCCCCATCACCATTCTCGAGCCTCCATTAACCTATCATGGGCCCTCCAAACCCTCATTTCCAGCCCACCCTATAACCCCCAAGACTCGGTCTTTCAAACTCCATTTTCCTTCTCCCTTAAAATGTCTGACCACTACCCGAGAGCCTGACCCCTATTTCACCTCTATGAATACTCCTTTAAACCATGAACTGAACTCCCCATCCTCCAACTCCTCCATAGACCCTAACATTTTTGAAACCCCTTCTCCTCTTACCTCCCCCCTGTGTGAGTCTCCCCACATCAATCCCTTCTTCTCCAGTATCACCTCTCCCTCCCCTTGCCCTGATACCAGCAGCGATGTTGATGCCTTTACCCTATATGTCTCAAATGTTTGAGTTCTTCTTTTGGAATATTAGAGGCCTCAATTCTCTTGCAAAGCAAACTGAGGTTAGGAATACCATCAAGACCACTAAAGTCCCCCTTTGTGCCCTTCTTGAAACCCATGTTCAATTGGAGAATTCCCTTCGGATTGGGAAGTCTATCGCCCCCACTTGGTCTTTCCTCTCTAACTCTTCCTCTTCCATTAGTTCTTCCTAATCTCCCCCCCCCTTTCTCCTCTCTATCATCCATGGATTCAATCATGCCATTGATTGGATCCCCCTCTGGGAGGATATCCGCTCTATCTCTTCTCTCTCCCCTGATCTCCCCGGGGTATTGGCAGGGATTTCAACATCATCCGTTATTCCCATGAGCATGTCGGAGGCTCCACTTTGGATCCTGTTGCTGTTGGAGATTTCAATGATTGCATTAATGATTCAGGTATAGCCGACCTTCGTTGGTCGAGGCACCCCCTCACTTGGCATAACCACCGTTCGGGTTCGGCAAGGATAGCCTTTAAGCTTGATCGATTTCTTGTTAACGCTTCTTGGCTATCTTCCTTCCCTCCCTCCCATGCCTCCCTCCCTAACTCCTCCCTTTCCGACCATTCCCCTTGTCTTGTCCAACTTTCCCCTCCTGCTTCCTTTGGCCCAAAGCCTTTTAAATTCTTTGACATATGGACTTCGAGCCCTTCCTTCATGCCTATAGTGCTTGAAGCTTGGGCCAAGCCTGTCCACTGTCACTCTCTCCCTCTCATTGCCTTTGCTCGTAAGCTTCGTAACATCAAGGATGCTCTCCGCTCCTGGAATTCTTCTACTTTTGGCAACATCTCTTCTAGAGTTGACTCCTGCCGCTCGAATCTCCACCACATCCAATCTCTCCTTCAAAATGAACCCTCCAATCCTTCCCTTGTTGACGATGAGAAATCCCTCTCCTCTGATCTACTTCCCTCCTTGCCTCTGAAGAAAGCTTCCTTCGACAGAAAGCTAGAATCAAGTGGCTTGATCTTGGCGACTCAAATTCTGCCTACTTCCACCGATCCCTCAAAGCCAGAAACAACTTCAACTCCATCCCTTCCCCATCTTTAGCAATGGGACTCACATTTTTGACCCCGGTTGTATCAAAGAAGAGATTGTCTCCTTCTTCTCTAGTCTTCTTTCTCTGCCTTCCCTTCCTATCCGTACCCCTCTCCCCTCCAATCTCATCAATAAATTCATCGACCCAGCCTTCATCCCCTCCCTCTATGCTATCCCATCCTTGGAAGAGATCCTCTTGGCCATCCGGTCCCACAAGCCTAATAAGGCTCCGGGCCTTGACGGCTTTAGCATGTGATTTTTCCTTGCCTCTTGGGATTTCATTAAGGAGGATCTCGTTCGTGCCATTCATAACTTCTTCTTTAGCCCTTTTTAACTCTCGTCCATCAACCAAACCTTCCTTTGTCTCATCCCCAAGAAGCAAGGAGCTTCCTCCCTCTTTGATTTCCGCCCCATTTCCCTCTGCAAATTTCTCTACAAATTCATCTCCAAGATCCTAGTGAACAGACTCAAAAAGGCTTTACCTTCCCTTGTGAGTGAAAATCAATATGCTTTTATCGAGGGCCGTAGTATTTCGAACAACATTCTTCTTTGTGCGGAAATTGTCCGTGGTTTTGATAGATCTGCTCACTCCCCTGCCGCTCTCCTTAAGGTGGATATCCACAAAGCCTTTGATTCCATTCGTTGGGACTTCATCAGCGACATTCTTTCCACCATGGGTTTCCCTCCCCCTTTTATTCATTGGATTGAGACCTGTATTTCCACCCCTCGGTTCTCCATCCTAACCAATGGTTCCCCGGCGGGATTCTTCCATTCTCGGGTGGGAATCCGCCAAAGATGCCCCCTCTCTCCCTATCTTTTCTCCCTTAGCCTTGAGGTCCTCTCTCGCATCCTCCAATCCAAAACTGATCAACTCCTCATCTCTCCCATTCCTAAATGCAAGTCCCTAAATCTTTCCCATCTTGCTTTTGCAGATGATCTCATGATCTTCTCTAAAGTGGACCACCTATCCATATCTTGCATTCTCTCGGCTCTTTCCCTTTTTGAATCCCTCTTGGGCCTCCGTGTCAATCTTAACAAATCCAATATCTTCCTCTCTAGTGTCCCAGACCAGCTCCGTGCTTCCCTTCTCCAGCTCTCGGGCTTCAAGCCTGGTTCCTTTCCTGTGATCTACCTTGGTCTTCCTCTCATCCTTGGTAGGCTCACTTGTCACCATTGCCTCCTTATGCTCGATTATATCCGGAAAAAGCTTCAGCTCTAGAAAGGTAAGCTCCTATCCTTTGTTAGCAGGGTAGTTCTCATCCGCTCCGTCCTCCAAGCTTCCTACCTTTTCTGGTGTGGAATATTCTCCATTCCCAAATCATCAATCCAGGCTATGGAATCCTTGTTCTGTGCCTTCTTGTGGAAAGGGCAAGAGTCCTCTCGATTCATCCGTCCGATTAGTTGGTCGTCCTTATGTCATCCTACAATAGAAGGGGGCCTTGGTATCCGCCGTATCACGGATGTTAACATGGCTTGCCTTCTCAAACTCATAAGAAAATTGCCTCAAAACACAATTCCATTTGGGTTAAGTGGGTGTATTCCTACCTTTTTAGGACTGATTCCTTTTGGACTGCTTCTATGCCTTCCAAGCCCTCTTGGATCTGGAGGAAAATTCTTTTGCTGAGGCCCCATGCCATTTTCGTTATTTCCACCTCAATTGTTTCTGGTTCGTCCACCTCCTTTTGGCTAGACCCGTGGCATCTGATGGGAATTCTCTACAATCATTTTGGTCCCCGCACTATCTATAACACCCGTATCCCCAAATCTGCGCCCCTGTCCACTTTCATCTCGAATGGCTCTTGGTCCCCTGTCCCCCTCCCCATTCTCACACAGATTTGGGAGTCACCCCCTATCTCTAGTTCCTCTTGTGACTTAACAGTTTGGTTGCCTTACCCTAACAAAACCTTCTCCACTTCCTCAGCCTGGAACCTCTTCCGTGCCCATAGCCCCAAGCCCCCTGGCCCCCCTTGGTTTGGTTTAAAAGCTACATTCCCCGTCACTCCCTAACCCTTTGGAGAGCTCTCAACCTTGGTCTCCCCACCCAATCCTTCCTTTCAAGCCGCCATATCTCAGTCAACCCTAGTTGTATCTTTTGTTGGAACGGTTTAGAAGACATGGATCACCTATTTTTTTCTTTCCCTTTCTCTAGATTGCTCTGGGGAAAAGCCCTAGCTTTCAATTGGCCTTGTTAGAGGCGTTCCTTTGGATTTTCTCATGATTGGCCTTGGATTTTGAGAAACTTTGCAAGTAACTCCTTTGCGATCGGATTGGTAAGCTAGTGTACTGTGTCTCTATCCATTACCTTTGGTGGGAATGCAATCTTAGAAGATGGACTTCCAAATCCCGCTCTATAGATAAGATTTGCAATGCCATATATTTTGATGTTTCTTTTAGACTGTTAGCCATTCCCCACCCCCTGTTTATGATACCCCAAGGAATAGACTCATTGTTGTTACCTGGGGTCTCAGTTCTTCCTTTCGGTCTTCTTCTTAAAGACCTTGTATTCTTAAAAGCCTCTCTTCTGGCATAATTCCTCTCTTCTTCTCTCTTTCTCTCTTTCTCTCATCCTCTATTCTTCATTATATAATTATTTGATGAACTTGGTTACACTTGAATGAAAAATCACATGCCCTCATCTGTTTTATGAGGAGGTAACACTCACTCTATGCTATTTCCTCATGCTTCTTTATTTCTTGTTCCACCTCATGTTTTTGGTTGCACTTGTTTCATTCGGGATCATTGTCTTGGGTTGTCCAAATTAGATCCCTGGGCACTAAAGTGCATTTTCTTGGTCATTTCTTGAACACTTAAATGCTGTGTATCGCGTTTTTAGATACCTTAAGTCCCCTCAAGGAAAAGGAACATTATATGCCTAGCATATCCACCTAAAGATTGAGGGGTTTCACAGAAACAGATTGGGCCTGAGCCATTACAATACAGGCAGAGCTAAATCTGGTTATTGCACATTTGTGGGAGGTAACTTGGTCACATGGAGAAGCAAGAAGCAACCTATAGTAGCCAGATCTAGTGCAGAGGCAGAGCTTGGAGCTATCACTTATATGATATGTGAAATCCTGTGGTTAAAGAGACTAGTTCAAGAGATGGGATTTGATACTGAAGCTTCCAAGAGACCCTATGGTGACAACCAGGCTATCTTCAGCATAGCTCACAACTCAATGCACATGACCAACAAAGCAAATTGAAGTGGATAGACACTTCATCAAAGACAAGGTTGACACAAGTCAAGTATGCACTCTCTTTCTGAAGGCTGGTGATCCACTAGCAGACATCTTCAAAGGACCTTCTTCCATTCAGTTTGCTACTCTTCTATTCAAGCTGGGAATGCCTGATATTTATTCTCTGGCTTGAGGGGGAGTTTTAGAGTTCATGTAATGTAGGGGTAGCTAACAAAACAGTCTATTAGTTAATTCTTTATTATGTAGCATTGTTTTACATTTTTACCTTTCATTAATGATAAAGTAATATTTCTACCCAAAAAATAAGTAATATAGGTGTATTGGAGAATTAGACACACACACCATTCTACCTATTAGAGAATATTCTAGAGGGGATCTGACGTTTGTGCCCAAGGGATCTCCTTGGATCTTTTACAAATTTATTTTTGGTATTTTTGGCCCTTATCAGCCTGCCTTGTGTCCATATTAATGCAATATAATATAGCCCCCCTTCTGGCTGCTGCTTCTCTTCATCTCTTCAACTTCCTGCTTTTATTCTCTGATATTTAATTGACATGGTAACAGAGCCCTCATGATACTAGTCAATCCTTAAGCTGATTCTTTCTTTTTCAGCCTTCTTTTCATTCCTTTCTTTCTTCTGGTCAAGTCGAGGTTTGTCTACAAGAAGGCATGACTTCAGCGGGGGTGATTTTTCATCTTTGGGCTCTTGTATGATTTGGTTGTGTGTGCATGATGATGTAAATCTATTTCAGCAATTAAAGCCTTTCTTTCCATGGTTGTTCATTTGATGATGTAGATTGACGGATGACCATATGTATCTCAGAAGGAGATTGAATTTTTTGGGTGGTTGCTTGACTTGTCAGCAGTTCCTGATGTTTTTGGATGATGGGTATTGTTGAAGTAACTTGGATCACAAGTCAGAGCTGGAATGTGGACTGCAAGTCAGATTTTGGTTTTTTTTATTTTTTATTTTTGGTTATTATGAGTCATAATTCTTATCAATATTTACTATCCTAGACAGTTCAGGATTATAATCTACACTATAAATAAAGCATTACAGGGGAATGAGGGAATAAGTCTTCTCTCTTCTTTGCCCTCTCTTCTCTCCTCTCTCTCTCATCACTAGTAGAGCTCCTCCTCTAAGATTGCAACATGGTATCAAAGTAGTAACTCAATTCAGGGATTGTCCTCATCTTCTGACTAACCTTAGCTCACATCTGTTCATCTTGGTCGCAGCACCACAAAGCTGCCTACCCTACCTATGCCTACTTGTTACGATTGAGAACACCAAAATACCGTTAGGTATTTTTATGCTCCATTAATTTTTTTTTCAACTACCATGATTGTATCTCTTCACCATGGCCGAATTTTAGAAGGTGGAATCGTTTCAGATTCAGATCACACAAACAAACTTAATGGTGTTGGTAATTACTTATTCTGGTCTCAGTCGGTTCTTGTGTTTATACACACCAAAGGGAAGGAAAATCATCTTACTAAGGATCCTTCAAAATTGGTTCAACAAATGCTACATTTGCTGCTAAGTTCGAAACGTGGAGTAGAGATGACTCTACTAATAAGATATGGATCTAGAATAGGGTCGAGCCATATATCGCCAATAACACCTGTAGGGAATGTTGTTGCCCCACCAAAGGAGAACTCAGCCATGGTGGCTGGTCGCAGGTGAGGGTTTCCATCTCATGGTATAGGAGCCTCGGTCCTTAGACAAGGTAGGGTAAGAAGTTCAGCCTACTCTAAAAAAACACTGAGGGTATGCACTCATTGCGGCAAAAAGAATCACACTGAAAAGACATGTTGGGCGAATCATGGCAGGCCATAATGGGCAAATAATCTTTACTGATGCCTTGTGGGTGGGCCTACAAGTTGTTCTCATGCAAGAAGGCCACCCATTGCCTATTGGAGCCAAGCTCTATCTCCTTATGCCCACACCAAATCAGATGATGAAAAGGAATAGATGGCAGTGGTGTTAGCAATCCAAAAATGGCAACACTATCTATTGGGGAGGCATTTTAAGGTACATACTGACCAAAGGAGTTTAAGGTATTTGATAGACCAGAAGTTGATGGCTGAAGATCAACAAAAATGGATCATGAAGTTTCTGGTGTTTAATTTTGAGATCATATATAAACCAGGTTGTAACTCCGCCAGTGCTTTGCTGCCGGTCCCAAGCCCGGGTAAAGGAGGAGGGTTGGTGCGTCAGGTCGGCAGCCGGCACCGGAAAAAATCTAGCCAAACCTTTTTTTCATGGATTCGACCTTATATGATAAAAGCTATGCAGGCGTCCCCGAAAAAAGAAGCGACGCGCTACACTATGGCCCGGGTGTAGTGATAAGTGGGCAAGGGTTAGCTAGGGCGTCCCCTGTAAGCGACTCGTCGCATCGGCGCCGGGATGCGGTGATAAGTAGGCAAGGGTTCCCGCGCCGCTGGACGAGTGCGGGTAAAGAAGCTAGTCCATAAGCATAGGATTAGATTGGCATCTTGGAACATAGGATCTCTAACTGGTAAGAGCTTAGAATTGATAGATGTTATGAGGAGAAGAAGGATCAACGTAGCTTGCATTCAAGAGACTAGATGGAGGGGTAAAAAGCCAAAGAGTTGGATGACTTTAAACTTTGGTATACTGGGGATAAAACAAATAAAAATGGAGTGGGTATAATAGTGGATAAAGATTTAAAAATGATGTGGTGGATGTTAAAAGAGTGGGTGATAGGATTATTGCTATCAAGCTTGTAATGGAGAAAGAGTTCGAAATATAATTAGTGCATATGCACCTCAAGTAGGACTAGATGAAAGTCTAAAGCTAGAATTTTGGGAAAATATGGGTGGATTAATGCAAGGAATGGCCAAGGAGAAAAGATTATCATAGGAGGTGATTTAAATGGACAAAGAGGATATGAGAGTGTTCATGGAGGATATGGTTTTGGAGAAAGGAATGAGGAGGGGATTTCAATTTTGGATTTTGCTACTGCTTTGATCTATCTATTATAAATACTTACTTCAAAAAGAGAGATGAACATTTAATTACTTTCAAAAGTGGACAACATAGAAGCCAAATAGATTTCTTCCTAACTAGGACGGATAGATTGTTGTGCAAGGATTGCAAGGTGATACCGGGGGAAAGCTTAACTGCACAACATAGACTTGTGGTCTTGGATATGTGCTTAGTCCCAAGAACACATAAAAGGTCCAAGGTAAACTATCCCGAATAAGATGGTGGAATTTGAAAGGAGAGTACTCTAAATCCTTCGTTAATGAAGTAGTCAAACAAGGAAAATGGGATTTTAAAGGGGATACCAATGCAATGTGGAATGAGATGGCTATGTGTATTAAGAAGGTGGCTAAAGATGTTCTAGGTGAATCAAAAGGAAGGATCCATTCTTATAGAGAGACGTGGTGGTGGGATAGTGAGGTTCAAGCTGCCATTAGGAATAAAAAAGCTAGTTTTAAGACATGG
Source organism: Hakea prostrata (assembly GCF_041222555.1). NCBI lineage: Eukaryota > Viridiplantae > Streptophyta > Magnoliopsida > Proteales > Proteaceae > Hakea > Hakea prostrata. The sequence continues at coordinate 46,628,001 of NC_142607.1, read as the reverse complement.
CAAAGAACTAAGGATGTTGAGGATCTTCAAAGATATAGGTTAGATAGAAATGAAGCTAAGAAAATTGCGGGAAAAGCAAGGGAAAGGAAGTATGAAGAGTTATATAATAAGTTGGGCACAAAGGAAGGGGAAAAATCTATTTATAAGATAGCTAAGATGAGGGATAGGAAGAGTAGAGATCTTGACCATGTTAGATGTATTAAAAATGGAGATGGTAAAGTATTAGTTTGTGAGGAGGATATTAAGAAAAGATGGGAAACCTATTTCTCGAGTTTACTAAATGAGCATTCTTCAAGCACTGATGTTTCGGACGATTATACTTTTCACCAAGGCACCAGTGTCCGAACTTATATACGTAGAATTTCGATGTCCGAAGTAAAAGAAGCTTTAAGAAGGATGAAACTCGGCAAGACACAAGGTCCTGATGAAATCCCAATTGAAGTATGGAAGAGCTTAGGAACCCATGGACTAGTTTGGTTGACTAAGTTGTTTAATAAGATTATGAGCACAGGGAAAATGCCAGATGATTGGAGGAGAAGTGTTGTGGTTCCAATTTACAAAAATAAAGGAGATATTCAAAGTTGTAATAACTATAGAGGCATTAAATTGATGAGCCATACGATGAAATTATGGGAGAGAATAATTGAAACCCGTTGAGACACGTAACTACAGTTCGGAGAACCAATTTGGGTTTATGGCGGGAAGATCTACAACGGAGGCTATTTACTTAATTAGGAGACTTATGGAAAGGTATAGAGAATGTAGGAAAGACCTTCATATGGTATTTATTGACCTAGAAAAAGCTCATGATAGAGTCCCTAGAGCGTTAATTTGGCAAGTACTAGAGAAAAGAAGTGTTGCAAGTAAATATGTAGATATAGTTAAGGATATGTATGATGGTTCGGTGACTAGTGTTAGAATAGTGGGGGACAAAGTAATGAATTCCGATAACAGTTGGGCTTCATCAAGGGTCAACTTTAAGCCCATATCTATTTACACCGGTAATGGATGAATTAACCAAAGACATTCAAGATGAGGTCCCCGGTGTATGCTTTTGCGGATGATATTGTGTTGGTTGATGAAACCCAAGTGGGAATTAATACCAAATTAGAATCATGGAGAGTAGCTTTGGAATCAAAAGGCTTTAAACTTAGTAGATCAAAGACAGAATATCTAGTTTGTAACTTTAGTCATGATCGGCGGTTGATGAAGTGGTGATACTTGACGATAAAGAGATTCCACAGAGTGATTGTTTTAGGTACCTAGGTTCAATCATAAGTAAAAGAGGTGATTTAGAGGATGAGGTTTCCCAAAGAATTAAAATAGGGTGGATGAAGTGGAGAGGTGCATCCGGGGTCTTATGTGATCGGCGATTCCATTAAAGCTTAAAGGAAAATTTTATAGGACCGTTGTTCGACCAGCATGATGTACGGTGGGCAGTGTGGCGTTAAAAGAATCATATTGATAAACTGGGGAGAGAAATGAGGATGCTAAGATGGATGAGTGGCAAAACTAGGATGGATAAGATAAGAAACGATCATATTAGAGTTGGTCTGGGAGTTGCTCCCATAAGTGATAAGCTTAGAGAAAGTCGTTTGAGGTGGCACGGACACATTCAACGGAGACCTATAAATGCTCCTGTTCGGAGAAGTGATATAATCCATATTGAAGGAACTAGAAGAACTAGGGGTAGACCTAAGATAACCTTAGGAGAAGTGAGAAAGGATATGTATAGCTTAGGCCTTGTATCTAGCATGGCCTCGAAAAGAATTGATTGGAGGGCAAGAATCCATGTGGCCGACCCCATTTAGTGGGGACAAGGCTTATTGTTGTTGTTGTTGTTGTATATAAACCAGGTTGTGAGAATAAGGCCGCAAAAGCTTTGTCCCATTGAATGGAAGGAGCAATGCAGCTCTCCAGCTTATCCTCTGCAATATGGGAAGACGATGAAGGCTTAGAAAATGAAAATTGGGCTTTCGAACGCTATAAAACTGTGGTGTAGTCATTGCTTGGTGGCACTAATTTTCCAAATTATCAATTGAAGAATGGGACACTTTTTATAAAGGACGAATGGTCATCCTTGAGAATTCTCGATTAATTCCTAAGTTGCTTGCTGAGTTCCACTCTACCCCATTTGGAAGTCATTCTGAGTATCCATGCACTATAAGAGGTTGGCTATTGTAGTTTACTGGGTGGGTATGAAAGGGGTTGTTGAGGAGTACGTGGCGGGTTGTGACATGTCAAAGGAGCAAGCACCAATCTATGAAACCAGCAGGGTTGCTTCAGCCTCTTCCGATCCCAGATTGTGTGTGGGAGGACATCAGCTTGGATTTCATTGGAGCTTTACCCAAAACTCGTGGGGGAGACACTGTGTTAGTGGTGGTTGATCGGCTCTCAAAATATGGGCACTTCATCGCAATTGCCCACCCTTATTCAGCAAAAGATGTAGCTCTGATTTTCAGTAAGGAGATCGTTCGGCTCCATGCTTTTCAAAGCTCAATTGTGTCTGATAGAGATTGGGCTACCATGAGTAAGTTTTGGAGAGAGCTCTTCAAACTGGCAGGAACCAATCTTAAGTTCAGCAGTGTCTACCATCCACAAACGGATGGCCAAACTGAGTTAGTAAATAGGGGCCTGGAGAACTACCCTCGTTGTTTTTGTGCTAGGAAGCTGCGCGATTGGACCACTTGGCTTCCTTGGGTTGAATATTGGTACAATACAACCTACCAGTCAGCCACCAAGATGACTCCGTTTCAAATTGTGTATGGGCGAGAACCTCCAGCATTGCTAAAGTGGGAAGGGGACCACTCCAAGGTAGATGAAGTCAATGTTTTCCTTCTCGAATGGAATCGCATCCTAAATGAGCTGACGACCAACTTACGAGGGCTTAAGACCGCATGAGCACCTCTGCAAATCAGAACCGCCGAGGTGTCATCTACCAAGTAGGGGAGGAGTCTTCACCAAACATCAACCATAAAAAACTTGGCCAAATGCCCCCAATGAGAAGCTCAACCACTGCTACTATGGTCCATATCCAATGCAGATCAAATAGGTCCCATCCCTTACAAACTTACTCTTCCACCTGACTCCAAGGTGCATTTGGTCTTCCACATCTCCTAGTTGAAGAAAGTTATGGGTAATAAAATAGCTACTTAACCCCTACCATTTTGCTTAGCTGAGGATTGGGAATTAAAGCTCACCCCAGAGGAGCTGTTGGACACCTGCTACTCATTTCGTGGACTCTTGAGGTGCTGATTCAATGGAAGAACCTACCCTCCTTTGCAAATACTTGGGAGGACTTTTTGGAGTTGCACATCCAGTTTCCAGATTTTCACCTTGAGGACAAGGTGGAACTAAAGGAAGGGAGTGTTCATAAGCCCCTAATAACTTGGGTGTACAAATGCAAGCATAAGGGGAGAAGCACAGGATCACCACCAGAAGCTACAGTGGATCCCAACCAGACATGCAGGGAACAGAGTTAGTAGGAGGGATAGGTGGCCAAAGAATATTGGATAGCAGCCACAACCTTGCTGACAACAGAGGAGAAGAGATGAAGGTCCAATTGAAAGGAGGGGATTGGTATGAGTTGTAAGCGGTTGTTAGGAATGTTCTATTATGTAAGGGGGAATGAGTGAGGAGAGGGTTATGCGTAAAGTAGCTGAGTTCGGACTTTGGAGCAAGCAGAGCCAACTGCAAGAGTTTTGAGGTGAGTAGGTTGGTTTCACTTTTGTTTGAGAACAGAGAGTTTGTTGTTATTGAATGAGTCAGTTATTGTGTCTAGCATTACATTAGTCTCTAACCTGAATTTAATGAAGTAGCCATTACTGTTTTATCCATATTCTGAATCTGTAATTCTTCACTGCATTTCCTATATTTTCTGTATTTGGGGAGGTTTGGGGTAAGAGTGACACGGAGGTCAAAGAGATATTTGTACTGGAGAGGGAAAATGGTAATAAAAGAGATGGAGATAGGTCAGCTTTATAGAAAATCATAAGATCACCTACAAAGGTAAGATGGGTGAGATTAAGCTTTGCACTCATGGAGGGATTGGATACCATGGGAGAGAACTTCTAAGGTGAGGGAGAAGAGGTAAGAGGCATGGTAGAAGATCTCGCTCTCGAGAGAGATCTCGCCACCTTGAAAAAGAGAGATCTCGACCATCTCGGTGAGATCTCGGTCGAGATATACAATTTTTTGGCGTCAACTCGGTGGCCCATCTCGGTGGGTTTTAGGGTCCCAATTGGGTTGAAACTTGGTATTTAGCTTATTTAAGGCCTTTTGAACACGTTGGTGGCCTTGGATTTGTCAGAAACAACCCTATGTATGATTTCTAAGTCTACCCATAGTGTGAAACTGAAATGTAGTAGGATTAGGGAATGCAATGTTATACAACATGTAATATAGAACCTTTAAAGCATATAAATGAAAAGCAATTATATCAAATGCATCAACTAACTTAAATGTTATCAAAATTCCATCCATATGAGTATCACAATCTCAATTTTCAAGAATAAAATAATTATACAACCATTAGAAGTTCTATATAAGTCATTAAATCATAAATTCATAAGACAAGTAGAGAATGATAGATCTTCCTTGTTGTAGATGTGCTAAGAGTAGTTGCAAGTGAAAATTCAGCCAAAATCTACAAAAAAAGGCAAAAATTGAGAGTTTTTACAACTAGAATCCCTCTTTTTTCCGATCCCAGCGAGATCCAGGGCGAGATATGGCGAGATATGGCAAGATATGGCGAGATCTCGAGCGAGATATCCCAACTCGCAGATCTCGACCTCCATCTTGTCCCGCCAAGATGAAAAAACGAGATATCTCGCGAGATCTCGCCGAGATCTCGCGAGATCTCCCACCATGGTAAGAGGAAAGGGGGCAAACTTGGTGAATGCTGACCTTGGAGCAAAAGAAGCCAGCTGGGGCACCATCAACTAGGATTTAGAAGGGGGTAGAGATGCAAAAGGGGACCCAACGAGAAAAGGAGGGAGGGAAATTCATGATATTGAAGACTTTTGAGAGTAAGTTCCAACGAAGGAACTAAAGACGACGGAGGGAAGATTTTCTTGATAGCGTATGTTAATGACATCATTAGTACATACTTTAAAGTCACAGGTGATGATTCTAATGGGATAGATACACCAAAGACATATCTTCAATAGAGTTTCAAACTTGGATTTGGGAAAATTGAAATACTTTTGGGTGTGGAAGTTGCTCAATGTACAAAGGGAGAATTCCTTTCTCAAGGAAACTATGTTTTGGATTTACTTACTGAGAGTCTGAGATGGAATGATTGGATCAAAGTCTCTAGATTCTCGAAGCTGTTCCTAAGGAAGAACTATTTGAGGATCCCAAAGATGCAGAAGACTGGTGGTAAATTGAGTTACCTAATGGTGAGTCCGTGACTCAGCCAGATATTGCTTTCCTAGTTATTGTGGTGAGCTAGTTGCTTTCCTCTCCTAGGGCAGCATCACGGGAGGCAGTTAGATGTATTCTTCAATACCTCAAGAAAGCAACAGGGAAAGAAATTGTTTATAGAAAGCATGTGCATAGCAAGGTGGGAGGTCTCTATGATGTTGACAAGGCTAGGTCTCCAATGGACGAGATCAACCTTCAGCTATTATACTTGCGTAGGAGGAAATCTAGTCTCCTAGAAAAGCAAAAAGCCGACTCTTGTTGCTTGCTCCAGTGCTGAATCAGAGTATAGGGCTATGGCACTCTTGACTAATGAGGTCATGTTGTTACAACAACTTCCTGAACTAGTCTTCAAGGCTCAAACTCCTATGCAACTACGGTGTGACAATCAAGCTACAACTCATATTGTTTCTAATCCTATGTCTCATGAGAGGACGACATATATTGAGGTGGACACTTTGTCGAAGAAAACATATGAGATAGATAGATTGCTCCTATTCATGTTAGAACTAGTGAACAAGTAGCTGATATCTTCACTAGGTCTCCAGGGATAAGGATAATTGAGTATATTTGTAGCAAACCAGGCAGGCTAAACATATAAGCTTTAGGTTGCTGGAGTGTCAGAGAATACTCCTAAGATCCCTTAGGATCTCAGGATTGCGCTCGCATTAGCCAGCACTAGCTCAAGATCCCAAGGGATCTCCTTGGATCTTGTATAGTTGTATGTCATCTACTTTTGGTATTTTTGGCCTTTATGAGGCTTCTTTGTATCCACCTCAAGGCAATATAATACAGCCCCCTTTTGGGCTGCAGCTTCCTTTCTTCTCTCCTCCTCTCTTCCTCTTTTAGTTTCTATATTCTATTGACAGTTTGACACTACCCATTCTATTCTCTCTTCCCTTTCTCTCTGTCACCTTTTTCCTCAACTCTTCTTCTCCATTTTTCTTGCTAAACATCAACTTTCAACTTCAGACTCTTAAGTGCATTGAGTTGTGATAAGAACTCAGATTCAACAAAGCAACTTGACAGTAATAATGGAAATAGTGAGAGAATTATACTTTATTGAAACTGATAATCTTCAGAACTTAGAATAACACAGCAGTAGGCATTCCTACAGCTACCCGAAAGCAATACCCCCCACCCCAATATTCCCTTATGGAAAAAGTTACTCTAACCTAATACCCTCCCCAATAGTTATACCAGATAGTTCCCTAAATTAACCCCCTTGACAAATCTATCCCCAAATCTCTTTTATTTAGTAGTAAATATTCTATAATATTCTACAAATCACTTTTTATTCAGCAACCTCCCTCTCAGGACCAGATCTGATTTCTTTCCCTAACTGTTGTTCGCCAAATCCAGCTCTTTTCTTGTGCTTGCGGGAATAAACACGAGATATGAGGGGCCTATCAACAATCCATAACTCCTCCTAAAATCTCACCCCTATTTGTAACCTTTAATCCACCCTAACTCTCTTTGTCTCTCCCTCTCCCCTCCCCCCACAATGTAACATAATACTGTGATCCCAGGGCTCTATCACTGAGCAAGTTGATAAGAACCAAGATTCAGCAAAGCAACTTAACAGTAATAATGGAAATAGTGAGAGAATTAAACTTTATTGAACTGATAATCTTCAAAACTCAGAATAACACAGTAGTAGGCATTCCTACAACTACCCAAAAGCAATAGCCCCCACCCCAATATTCCCTCTAGCCAAAAGTTACTCTAACCTATTACCCTCCCCAATACTTATGCCAGGTAGTTCCCTAAATTAACCCCCTTGACAAATCTATCCCCAAATCTCTTTTATTCAGTAGTAAATATTTTGCAATATTCTACCTGTCCCCAAATCTCTCTTACTTATTAGTAAATATTCTGCAATATTCTACTTGTCCCCAAATCTCTCTTATTTAGTAGTAAATACTTTGCAATATTCTGCAAATCATTCTTTATTCAGCAACTTCCTTCTCAGGACCATATTTGATTTCTTTCCCTAACTGTTGTTCCCAAATCCAGCTCTCTTCTTGTGCTTGCGGGAATAAACACAAGATATGAGGGGCCTATCAACAATCCATAACTCCTCCTAAAATCTCGCGTCTCTCCCCTATTTATAACCCTTAATCCACCCTAACTCTCTCTCTCTCTCTCTCTCTCTATGTAGCATAATATTGTGATCCCAAGGCTCTCAAGTTGACTGTCTCTTCATATGTTTTTATAGAAGAATTTGTTTAAGCCTATGTTTCATTAAGGTTGCTAGGGCATCGGTGATGTGCATACTCCACCTTGAGGAGGATTAATAAGTGCATTGATTGAACTTCAGAGGCACAATGATCATATTGATTTAAGCTTTTGTCATATGACTTATATGTCAAGAGAGACTAAAGGAGGATGCTTTATATAATTACCCATTATTGTTATATAAGATATAATCTAGGATGTCAATAGTATGACATACCAATTCCCTTTCCCTTATCTCATCGTGCTTTCCTTCTCTCTTGTTTAATTTCTTTCTTATTCAGCATCTTTATCATTCTTCACCTCTCTGTTTCTCTCTTCAATGCACAGGTACTGATCGTTAGATTCTGGTTTGTTACAACTATGAAGCCTACCTCCCACCCAGGGAGTGTTTTTTGCATTTCTTTTTAATTTTTTTAATTTTTTTTTTTCAATCTGGTGATTCGAAAAGGCAAAATCCCATCATCTGAACTTTTCAAATTAACCCACAAAATGGAGCCAATTTTATGCTCAATCTCTGCTCAATTTTTTTTCAATCTAGTTTCTTCCTCAATATCATGATTTTATGCAAGTATTCATCCTTCAGATACTTTGGAGGAACATTACAGTATATCACTATTGTCACTTTAATTATGAAAGCCAATGAATGATTGATCAGTTAATCACGCGCAACACATGAAATGAAGCTACAAACCCCTGTCAACTACTCTTGACTATGATAAAGGCTTAATAAACAACGCCCTTTGATAGGTTTCCTTTTCCAGATACAGACTAAACAGTTATTCATCTGACCTAACTTAGCAATCGGCTAAAGGTTATACAGGATTAGCTGCATGCATGAGGAATCTCACAAGCAAACGAAAATTGCTACAAAATGTTGACTTTTGGGTATTTATGCATAATTAGACTTGATAAGCCACAGCATACTTCTGGGAAAGGGGGAAAAAACAAACTTTCTTTCAACACCAAGCACTTGAATTTAGTGTGCAATATTTATAAGTTTTTATCTTCTTTAGATGAATTTTGGCCAAACAAATGTAGATGGTATACCTGGAAGTAGTCAATCATGATTTGAGAGTTTGGACCAAGCTTCCCACCATATATAACTCGGCCCCCTCTTTTCATTAGTAGTAGCTGGAAGACACATATTGATAACAAAATCAGAGAGGCATTCACAGAAAATTACAGCTATGAAACAATTCCTCTAAGAAATTTGCAAAAGTATAAGTGTGAATAATGACCTCATCAAATGCTTCAAATATATCGATACTTGGCTGATGTATGGTGCAAACCACCGTTCTACCAGTGTCAACAGTATTACGAACAGTACGCATCACAATGGCTGCAGCCCTTGCATCCAATCCTGACGTAGGTTCATCCATAAAAATAATGGAAGGATTTGAAACAAGCTCAACCGCTATTGTCAAGCGTTTTCTCTGTTCAGTAGATAAACCACTACTTCCAGGCAAACCAACCAATGCATTCCTTAGAGTATCAAGCTCTACTAATGCCATGACTTGTTCAACGAACTCCTAAAACATATAGTAATCATGAATTAACCTCAAGATAAGTATGGTAAGCATGCATAATTGTATAAAGCTGTATCCAGAAACTAACATGTTTAGTTTCTTGGCTTGTTTCCCTTGGAAGGCGGAGTCCTGAAGAGAACAACAATGATTCCTCAACCGTAACTTGAGGAGAATGAATATCTGATTGTTCAACATATCCAGAAATTCGGGCAAAAGCGTTTTGCTCTTTTGGGTACCCTGATATCTTAATATCACCTTCTATATATCCACCGGTCTTCCTACCTGCGAGCACATCCATCAGTGTGGTTTTCCCAGCTCCACTGGAACCAACTAATGCAGTAAGAACACCTGGTGAGAATACTCCGCTGACTTTTGACAAGAGTTGCAGCTTCTTTTCTGGTACACCTTTGGCAGCCATTTCCTATTATGATACTCAAAAGAGAAAATGTTAAACATATTGCACATAAAAAAGTGAAACACACCAATATTACAGATGATGTTCACCTTTGGCATGTCAACAAAGTAATCGACATCATGAAATGTCATCAATAAAGGCTGAAATGGAAGTATCATTCCCCTTTTTGCAGCTCTATTTTCCATAGGTGTGGTTGTTGATGCCTGGCTTATTCCTACATTGGACAAGTTATCAATACCATGAGAAAGATAAAGCTAAGTTAGATATCTAGCCAAAAACATCATATGGAGGAAATGAATATGTTTATCTGTAATAAAATGCTTTCAATATTGGTACAAATTTCATATATGTTCACCAACCACCATCAATATCAGCATTCTGTTCTGTGCAATCAAGTGGAATTACGGTCTTGCTCTTTCTGAGAGCTGCAATAAGCGCACACATATAAGATCATTAGACCCACAACATGGGAAATTGAGAATGAGAGAATGGATAATAAGGCTAGGTCATCCAGCATAGGAAGTGCAATGAAATAAAATCAGGACTATAAAATCATGAAGAATATCCTTGGAAACTTACGGTTGAGGTAGGCCAAGGCAAGAATAACTACACCATTGAAAACCAGGGAATATACCCATAAAGCCCCAACTCCGAGCCAATACCAGTAAGAACTACTGGGTAGAGAATGCAAACGAAGAATCTCATATCCAATTTTGTCATTTCCATGTCCAGAGTCCTGCCAAGTAAGTCACAAGTATAATTCAACATTTCTTTCAATTTCAAGGACAACCAAGGCATAAATCCACTGTTGAGTCCCAATTATCCGAAAAAACGAACCTCCATCCATCTTGTAGCAGTGAATTCATTCACTGAAACTGCACGCTGTCCATATTGTAGTGGGGACAGCCAATATGCCCAAATCCACCATGGCTTGATCATCGCTAAAAAAAGATAATGAAATATATATTGAGAAGCGAATCAAGATATAAAAACCTTATGCTATCATCCCATTTATCAAATCTTTAATCAAAGAAATATAAATACAAGATTAACCTTGTGGAAGGATAAATCCACCCAACAAAAGTATAATTAGCAGTGCAGCAGAACCAAATGTATTCGCGATGCCCATGTCACGTGAAAGAGCAGCCATCATTCGGAACAAGCCCAACGCCATTTGGTGTACTGAAAATAGCAGTAACATGTAGCCGAAAAACCTAAATAATATTTAAAACATTTAAAAGAAGTTGATGAGCAGAAAGAAAACTAAAGAGAAAATAAATCAACCACAAATGGTACATGGTAACAAAGATACCTTCCAGCACTGGGAGCAAAACCAACTGTATAGTATACAACACAAGACCACACAACAGCTTCAATGAATGAGTAAGGAACACGCAAAATCCAACTAGGAACTGCCCAAGCCCAAGCAGGGTAGAAGAAATTGTCTCTTTGCTTATAGAAGACAGGTAACCGTGAAATCGTAATAGATAGCTCAGAAAATCCATTAAACAACATATGTACTAGCCCAAAAAACAGGCAAGAAAGATAAAGATTCCCATTAGACACATCTGTTGGATGAAGTCTTGTTCGTAGAAACATTGTGCAAGTGATAAATCCAACACATGCAACCTGGAAAAATATATCAAAGTTTTAGGAGAAAAATGAGAAAAATAAAATAAAATAGAAAATTTGCAAGAGCATATGAACAGTCACAGGTCCCATTTCTTCTGAAAGGAAAACCTGATCAAACAAAATGCATCTAATGGCACATCAACCAATCATATTCATCTCTAAAGAAAATACACTTCACTAAGAAAATATCTAGTTGGATATCTGTTTATCTTTAGATGAAAACCATATTGACGTTTTCAACTCTTAACACAGAAAAATTAAATTAAGTCAATATGGACACTTCAAAAATGTCATCTAATAGATTACATCCAGTTATTAAGTTAGGAAAACCATAATTTTTTGAAAGATAATCTCTTGCATGTCTGAAGAATACCTATGAGAAGTGAATTTCCTCAAATATCACTATATTGCCATACAATTTTTCATGTTTCCAGAGTTTCAGCAACATTGATGTTAAGAAGCTACAACTCAACAAGAAGGGATAGATTTGGAATTCAGAGGAAGAAAAAGGATGTTTATCTTAAGGGTCTCCAACAATAAATAACATTAACCGATATTGGGTTTTTACTTTAGTTGATTGGGTGCAAGCTAGGTGTTGTAGGTTAGATATGACATTTATATTTAGTTTAGGGAACTTAGATCTAGATCTGATTTGAAGTGAGCTGCAAAAGTTACTATTCTCAGTCTTTCTGTCTTTGGGAAAGTGGACAGAATATTCTGTCAAGATGTACATAGTCTTTTCATGTAATAAAGTGCCAGCTATTCTACGATCCCAGCCCATAACTGAAAGGAGCTTCTTGCCTAGCTGCTTCGACCTTTTTCTTCCTTCTCTTTTTCTTATTCCTTCATTCTTCATCTCTCCTTCTTGGTCTTGGATTGATTATTAGTGCTAACTTTCTAAATTGCTGCATCGTTTTCAAATAATAATCTGAGTACAATTAGAGTATTCAAGTAATGCTCAAATCTTTCTTTCCCAAATAACAGAATAAGGAAATTTATTAGGGCAAAGGACAAACAAGAAGGGGCAGAAATAAATCTTGGTGATTGGGAATAAATCTTTTTTCCATAAGGCAATTCATGGCAGACAGCACAGGAACCACATCATAGATGTAAAAGATTTGCAGGGGTTGTCTTTGGTGGATCCTAAGGACATTAAAGTGGAGGCAGCTGGTTTATTTTATTTTTTTATTATTTTTTTCCTTCCAAATTATTTGGATCTGGTGTAGAGGATGGGGGAGGATTTGTGCTAAATATACCTCTAAAAGGGATTCTGTCCGATGATCGACAAGGCTGGCTGGAAGAGCCAATCAACATGGACGAAATTCAAAAGGTTATATTTGGTACGAAGGTCTGAAAGGCCCCTGGGCCAGATGGATTTGGTGCTAATTTCTATAAAGCCTCTCAAGAGTTGGTTGCTGAACAGCTCACTGAGGCTATTATGTGATTCTCTGAGAATTCAATAATGCCTAACTCCATCAATGATACTTTCATTACCCTTAATACCAAAAGGAGGAGATGTGGGCTCTTTTGCAGGCTATAGGCTGATTGCTTTGACTAACTTGTTGTATAAGGTTAGGTTGAAACAAACACCATGAAATAGCAAATCGAAATAGAAACAAAACGAAAATACACAGAGATTTAACGTGGTTCACACACCAATGCGGTATGCTATGTTCATGGGCGAAGAGGAAGAGTTTTTCACTATGTAGAAGAAGAATAGAAAGAGATCTCACAACCAATCGCCAAGAACGGCATTACAAGAACTCTCACCCAAAGCCCCTAACGAAAATCTCAAATCTCTCAATAATGTGGTAGGCGAACATAACATACATATATATAGACTCCAATTGGGTAAACATGTCAATCCATTGGGTCGGGTCAAACCGTACTGCGGGGACTACACCCCTGCACCCCCTCCATAGGCCGAGATAAGTGGTGGGCAGATCCATTGCAGATTAGTCTGCCATTACATTGTCAGAGATATGGAACAGAAGGCTGGTTTCCATTGGCAGTGCTGAAGGTGGACTTCCATAAGGCTTATGAATCTCTCAAAAGGAAGTTCTTAATGGAAGTTTTGGAAAGGATGCGGTTCCCCGCGACTTTTTTGGGCTGGGTGAAGACGTGTATCAGCTCTCCAATGTTCTCTATCCTTATTAATGGGAGTCCTACAGGGTATTTTTCAGGTGGTAGAGGGATTAGGCAAGGGGACCTGCTCTCCGTATTTGTTTACTCTAGTTATAGAGGCTTTCTTTGGAACAATGAGAAGATTGGAAGTGGATAGTCAGATAAAGCTGCTGCCCAGGTGCAAACCTGCACATATTTCCCACTTGATGTTTGCAGATAACTTGCTGATTTTTGTGAAGGCACATGAAGGTTCAGTCATGCTAGTATGGGATCTTCATAGTTGCATTGAACTGAGTTTTAATGATATTATGAAAATCACGAAAGTAACGGAAAACCTCATTTTTTTTTGTTTTAAAAGATAAATCTACATAGAATGAGAGCAACAATCAATAAAAGTAACAAAGTATCTATAGCCAGTAATAGACACATCGGCAGGGGCCCCATACATCAGTATGGATTAACACAAAAGCAATAGATTTTCTATTATGAAGAAAAGGTACAAGTAGAACAAGTTTGCTTCGCAAACATGCAGGCTTCGCAAAATTTGTCCTTATTACAAGAAGAAACTAAATTAGGAAATATTTTCTTAAGGGTTCCTAGAGTGGGTGACCTAGCCTACAATGCCACTAATGAAGGGCTGATATTACTAAATGGACTTGATGAGAAGATGCAACTAGAGGAGACATGATGGGTGCAAATCTTCGATGGTAGTGATGGGTTGCAGATCGTTGCAGGTCTTCAATGGTGATAGTAGTGATGGATTGTAGTTGCATGTCATTGTAGGTCTTCGGTGGTGATGGACTTCAATGGTGATGGCTGTGATGGGTTGTAGGTTGTTACAAGTCTTTGATGGTGATGGTGGTGATTGTAGTGGAGCAGCCGAGAAAGAAAGGTGAGCAACTTCCCTTTCCTTTGTTCTCCTTTTTTCTTTTCTTCTTCTCTTTTTTTTTTCTTTTCCCTTTCCCTAATCGATTTTTGGCACTAATACCATGTTGAGAAAATCGATTTTGGTAGAATGACTTAGATGGATCAATGTTATCTCAAGCCCTTCATTTATAATGAAGTGAAAAGAGCACTATTACATAAATACCCTTAAGGCAACAATAAATAGAAAATTACATGAACTAAAACTCCTAATAGAACTGAACCAACCAATGGTTTCTTTTGCAACCTTCTAAATTGTCGTAGCATCAAAAAGAAGAAAATAACTCTTTGCTATACTTAGTTCAATGGAATTAAGGAGAAATCTCATAACCAAATGAAGATGGCTTGATAGAAGTTTTGTGAAGGTGGCTAGTCAAACCACCAGCATCAACCGCAAGGGTGACAAAATGGGACCAATTAAGATAATTTGTCTCATTAAGCTTAGCAGTGGTCATATGGAGGAGAGAGAAATCTACAAGTGTTTTTACAGGTCATAAAGGTTGACGGAAGGCTTAGAAGAGAACTCGGATGTTTCTTATCTTTTCTAGTTTGTAGAGGAGTTTTACAGGTCATAGAGGTTGGAAAGGGTTGGTGGTATTTTGTGGAAGGTTGCAAGTTGCAGATGGTGGAACAAGTTGGAGTTACAGCAATGGCCTAAGAGGTGGTGGAAGTTAATAGAGTTGTAGGGGTGGGCTCTGTGAGGAAGAAGAAGCAGAGCTCTGCAATGATTTTTTTCCCATTCTACAGAGGATGTTTCTTTTTTCTTTTGTATGCTCTGTGATTGAAAGAGGGGATGGTGCTCATTGATGGATCAGAGTTGGCTCTGATACCATGTTAGGAGAGTTGGAGAAATCCTAACTTGTGTCTAAAGGACACAACAAGAGCTTTGTTTATACTTTAAACTTACCAAATATAGAGCAAATAAAATCTTCACAATGTGAGGATCTTACAAGAAAAATAAGATCCTAGGAAATCCACTCCCAATAAGTAAATAACAGAAAAAGGAACGTAAACCAACTCAAATCAAACAAATCAGATGATCTCCCCCAATCGATTCTTCCTTTCAACGCTAATTATAATTGGCCATCCTGAATCCTAATTCCACTTGCCCTTAAATAGAGAAAAAAACAGAAAACCCTTACTTCAGCCCTATTGGTATCAGGTTTTGGTTCTAGGTCCTCTATCAAATTGGGGCTACATCACCTTGAATATGGAACAGTACTTTTAGAACCAAGAAATGGTAATGGAATAGAAACAGCAGACAATAAACATACAGAACAAGAGATAGAGAGCACTAGACAAGTTCTCAAGAAGCTGAAGAGTTGAACAACATCTAGTGGATCCTAAGAGGTTTCATTTAGGTCAACTTAGTCTCAGAGTCAAAGAGAAACTGAATATAGCAAATAACCATTACCTGGCATGTTCTGAAAATATAAAGGAAACGATGCCTTCTGATCAGCAAAAGTTCTCGCTCTAAACATACTTTAAAAAGTTCCCATTTTGGTATGGCTAGATTTGTCTTGGCAAGAGCTAAAGGAAGATTCTTCTTATTATCATATGGAACTGAAGAGATGGAGTTCAATGAACGTCCAAATTCAGATTGTTTGAACGCATCTGCAATTGTTGAAACTGGAAGAAAAACATATGGTTTTGAAGAATCAACCCAATATTGTTCTTGGTCCTTCCTGGAGGTAACCTGAAAATACAAAAACAAAACTTAGCCAAAATTAAAATAAATCAAGCTGGAATGATCTAAAAGAACAATACCTCTTGAAGGAAATCTGCAACACCCTTACGAGGAGGTAGTCTAAAGCCTAATGATTCAAAGAAAGTTAACACATCTGCTCGAGGACCTTGATAAATGATTTGTCCTTCAGATAACAGTATAAGATCATCAAATAAATCAAACGTTTCAGGTGCAGGCTGAAGAAGAGCCATCAAAACAGTACCCTCCATACTGTGAACAAAGTTCTGAATGCATTTTACAATTTGAAACGTAGTTGAGCTATCCAGACCGGTAGATATTTCATCCATGAAGAGTGTCTTTCTTGGGCCAACAACCATCTCACCTGCATATCAAAGAAAACCACAACTTATTTACAGCAGCAAATTAATTGTAAGTTCTACAGTTACGCTCTTTTTGGTATCAATTCTCATCCTCTATTATGCATATTTAAAAGAAATACGTACAAGAATTCATTATTGGTCAAGAATGAAAAATGATTTGGTGAATTTTGTCGAAAATAAATTATGGAATGAAAAATAAGTTTGATGTCAAAATAAAAGATTGTTAGAAAATGATAGTGAGCAAGTGAGAAAAGAGGGGAAAAGTATGGTTTTTATAGATAAAAAAACGTGTATTGACTATTTTACCCTCATCTTAACTATAAATTATTAAGTAAACCTGCGCATAAATGAAGAGAATGAAATTCTCACTATAATCCATAATAGACTTTTATTTTGGAGGTTTTTCTATTATTTTAAATAAAAATAAAACTGATAAGAGATGCCAAACTATTTAAAAAATAATGAAAATTTCTCATAATTGATGACAATTGATACCAAAAAGAGCCTTAGAATATAGGCCTAGATCCACATTCCAGAGGGAAATAATAATCATCAATAGGAAAAGACACCAATGAATCGGTATAGGATTGTTGGATTCTACTAGGAGTCAAATTAGAGTTTGTATTCATGTAAAATTCTATTTCTTGTAATAGTGTACTTTTCACTTAATTATAAATAGAGGGCTTAAGATCATTGATCAAAAAGCCATTCTACCAATATTGTGTTTCTCAACATGGTATTAGGGCCTAATTTTGATTAGGGAAGTGAGAAAAAAAGAGAGAGTGTTGAACCTACCACCTCCGCCTCTCTTTTGGCAGTTCTTCAAACCATCGAAAACCCATCGAAACCAATCGCCCTTTCTTTCTGGATATTCTTTAGTACTCATCGAAACTCATCGCTTGGCTGTTCTTCCGTCCCGTTGCATTCGGTGAGTGCGATTCGACAAAATCAAGAACAGGAAAAAGGGAAGAAAGAAGAAGAACTCCGCCATCGTCTTCACCATTGCCATCGAAGTTCCGCCATCACCGCCACACTTCACCTTGTCCTTCGTTTCGTGGTGGTGGTCTGTGAATCCTTGCAAGTGCTCCCTAGGAGGGTATCACTCCAGACCAGCAGCATCTCATCTTTACTGGGAAACTGCTTGAGGATGGACGAACCCTCACAGACTATAACAATCAGAAGGAATCCACAGACATTGCCATCGCCATCGCCACGAAGCCAGGTACCCTTCATCTAAAACACGAGCTTCAACCCTTAAACCCTTCTGAAAGTCTTTATATTTAAACCAAACCAAACCATATTTGGTTCTCTTTACATTTAGACCAGACCCATTGCTCTTTGGCCGAACCATATGTTTGGTTCTATTGTTTTTCTTTTCCTTTTCTATTATTCTGTTAGTATTAAAATAAAATAAAATAAAATAAGGGGGGGGGCTTATATTATTACTTAGAATTGTTTGGCTATTGCATTCTGCGACATTTTTGTTACTTCTGAAGACTGAAGAATTGCAGATAATTTTGTCAACATGACAACTATTGATGGTACTCCTGCTCCCACTGGCTCCGAACATTACCCCACTCTTCCTCCTCTTTCGGTGAGATTTGATTAAACAAATTATTTGATCTGGTCTCGATCTGCTTACCTGACTATTGCCGGAAGAGGACTTGTTGGACACATTACTGAAGCCACTATCAAACCTACTACCATAGGTGTTTTATAGGATAAATGGATTTCGAATGACTCTCTTATTATGTCATTTCTTTTGAATTCCATGATTCCAAATATTGTCCGTGGATATTTATTACTTAATATTGCAACCCAAATCTGGAAGGCTACTACTGAAACATATGGACAGTTGGGGAATGATGCACAGATTTATGAGCTCCGCAAAAAGCTTCATGAGACTACCCAAAAGGAACTGACTGTGGCCCATTATTATACTGAGTTAAGATCTCTTTGGCAGGAGTTGGATCATTATGGGGATTATCACCCCACTAATCCAGATGATGTGGCTACTTATAAGAAGCACATTGATAAGATTCAAGTATATGACTTTTTGGCCGGTTTGAATATGGAGTACAATCAGATCAAAGTGCAAGTATTAAGTCGTTCTCCCTTTCCTACACTTGAACAGTCTTATGCCCTTGTTCAGTGCGAGGAAAGCCGTCGTTTAGCCATGCTTCATGCTCTTATTGTGGAGAAATCAGCCTTACAGTCTATTAGCACTAAATCTAATTCAGCTAAGAAGATTGTCAAGTGTGAGCACTGTCAAAACCCATATCATACCAAGGCAAATTGTTGGAAATTCCATAGGAAGCTTGTTGATTTTGAAAAAAAAAGAGCACAAAGAAGAGGAAAACCGAAAGCTCATATTTGTGAAACAGTTTCCATAACACCCTCTGCAGACATTGGTTTTTCACAGGAAGAGTTAACTACTCTGCGACGTATTCTACAGTCTTCTACTGCAGGTACAGCCCCTACCATTGCTTCCTCTACTACCCATACCAACTCCTACCTTGCTACTTCAGGTAAAACTTTTAGAGGCTTCCAAGTTTCTTCAGTTTCTACTCTTTGGATCATTGATACAGGAGCCACAGATCATATGACAGGTTTATCCTCATTTTTCTTACAATATTCTCCAACTTTTAGAAAGGATAAAGTTTGAATTGCTGATGGCTCCTATTATTCCATTGCTGGAAAAGGGACCATTCAACATTCTCCATCACTTTCTTTGTCTAAAGTTTTACATGTTCCCTCTTTCTCTACTAACTTGCTCTCTATTAGTAGTCCTACACATGACTTGAATTGTAAAGTGATTTTTTCCCCATCTTGATGTGTCTTCTAGGATCTGGTCACAGGGAAGGAGATTGGACATAGTAAACTAGAAAATGGACTTTATTTGCTCGAGCCGGTTGGAGGATCTACTTCTGCTCTGACTACATCTTCTAATCCGGTCAATTCGGTAACATCAGACCTTCATCAATGGCACCGTAGGCTAGGTCACCCCCCTCTAGGAACTCTTAAGAAAATATTTCCAGATTTGGTTTCTTCTTGTAATGAGGTTGATTTTTTTTGTGAAGCCTGCATTTTTGCGAAGCAGACTCATTCTACTTATTTAACTTCTTTTTATAATGGAAAACCTATTCCTTTTATGCTTATTCATACTAATGTGTGGGGCCCTTGCCAACGTGGGTCTATTACTGGCCATATGTACTTTGTTACTTTTATTGATTGTCACTCTCGTTCTACATGGATTTATCTTTTAAAACAAAAAAATTTAGGTTTTTCGATGGTTTCGTGATTTTCATAATATGATTAAAACTTAGTTCAATGCCACTATAAAGATCCTTTGCAGTGACAATGGCACAGAGTATATTGATGGTGAATTTCAAAGATATCTCTCTGACTCTGGCATAATACACCAGACCAATTGTGTTGATACGGCTGCCCAAAATGGGGTTGCCAAAAGGAAGAATCGGCATCTTTTAGAGATAGCCCGTTCAATTATGATTGCTATGAATGTACCTGATCAATATTGGAGTGATGCTATACTCACTGCTTCTTACCTTATGAATAGGATGCCCAGTAGGATACTTGGTTTTAAATGTCCTAATGAGATTCTCCAGGGAGTCTCTTCTTCTATTATTCTCCCAAAGATTTTTGGATGTGTGTGTTATACGAATCACAGCCCACCAGAGCAAGCTGGCTCCCCGTGGTCTACGCTGCATTTTTTGGGGGTATTCTTCTACTCAGAATACAAATGTTATCATCCTCCTTCCAGGAAAACCATTGTATCCATGGATGTAATTTTTAATGAGTCTTGCCCTTACTATACACCTCTCCAGGGGGAGAGTCCTAGAGGAGAGGTGTTCTTTCCAACTCTAAATCTTCCTATCACACACCAACACAACTTAAGAATTCAAGAAGAGTTTCCGACCGGGGGAGACTTCGGCAAGTATACTTGAGGACTCTAATCCTCACCCTTCATTTTCTGAACCATGTGAAAAACCTAGCCAAGGGGAGACCACTCTTGTGAGACACACTGTTGAGGTATTTCAAAACCAGATTGACCAGAATAAGGAGGTGTAGACTTATCAGAGGAAGAATTACAACCGGCTAAAGTAGGTGGAGAAAGGTGATACGTTACCACTTCAGTCCCCTGCTCCATATTCAGATTCTACTGTTCCCCTTAAGGTATCTTCTTCTGATTTTCCTATTGCTGTTAGAAAAGGAGTCAGATCTTGTACTCAACATCCCATAGCTAAATATGTTTCTTATAACTCTTTGTCTGACTCCTACCGTGTTTTTATACCCTCTCTGTCATCTGTATCTGTTCTAAAAGTTGGCAGGAAGCCTTTGCTGATAAGAGATGGAATGCAACTACGGTAGAGGAAATGCAGGCAATGAAGAAAAATTACACTTGAGAGCTGGTTACACTTCCTCCAAGAAAAAAACCAGTGGGCTATAAATGGGTGTTTGTGGTTAAACAAAATATGGATGGATCAGTCAACAGTTGAAAGCTAGACTAGTTGCAAAGGGGTTTACCCAGACCTATGAGATTGATTATCAGGAGACTTTTGCCCCTATTGCGAAACTAAACACGGTCAGAGTTCTGTTGTCTGTAGCTGTGAACAAAGACTGGAACTTGCACCAACTAGACGTAAAGAATGCCTTCTTACATGGGGAGTTAGCGGAAGAAGTTTATATGGAAATCCCATATGGTTTCTCCGATGACAATACTGCAAGGAAAGTTTGTCGGTTGAAGAGGTCAATTTATGGGTTAAAACAGTCTCCTAGATGCTGGTTTGGACGCCTCCTGAAGGCAATGACTTCTATTGGGTACAAGCAAAGCAATGCTGATCATACACTATTTGTCAAGAAGTCAGGTACTAACATCACACTTCTCATTGTCTATATAGACGATATTGTCATCACAGGGAATGATGGTGAAGAAATTCAAAAGTTGAAGGACTTACTTAGCAAAGAGTTTGAAATTAAAGATCTAGGGAAGTTACAGTATTTCTTAGGGATTGAGGTGGCTCGATCAAAGAAAGGTATATTCCTATCCCAAAGAAAGTATGTCCTAGATTTATTAACAGAAGTGGGAATGTTGGGGGTGTAAATCAGTTGATACCCCTATTGAAGCTGGAGCTAAACTTAAAGAAAAAGAGGGAGAACCAGTGGACAAAGGAAGATACCAAAGGCTAGTAGGGAAGCTTATTTAATTGTCCCACACCAGGCCATACATCGCTTACCAATTCATGCAAGATCCATATTTAGCTCATATGAAGGTTGTTACCAGAATACTACAGTATTTGAAGGGAACTCCTGGAAAATGAATACTTTTGTCACTCACTAATAATCTATAAGTAGAAGCATACACTGATGCAACTGGGTTGGATCTCCAAACAATAAGTCAATTTTAAGTTACTGTACCTTTGTTGGAGGAAATCTAGTTACTTGGAGAAGTAAGAAACAGAATGTGGTAGCTTTATCTAGTACCGAAGCTGAATATAGAGCTATGGTTCGTGGAGTTTGTGACCTACTATGGTTGACAGGCTTGCTGCAAGATATTGGAGTCCAAGTTCCAAACCCTATGATGTTATATTGTGACAATAAGGCTGCTATTAGTATTGCTAATAATCCGGTGCAACATGATCGAATTAAGCACATTGAAATTGACAAGTTTTTTGTCAAAGGAAAGCTGGAACAAGGGCTTATCTACATGCCTTTTGTAAGATATGGAGACCAAGTAGCAGATGTTTTCACTAAGGGTTTGAAAGAAAGAGATTTCCTTCCTATTGTAGGCAAGTTGGGCATGATTAATATCTATACCTTAACTTGAGAGGGAGTGTTGGATTCTACTAGGAGTCAAATTAGAGTTTGTATTCATGTAAAATTCTATTTCTTGTAATAGTGTACTTTCCACTTAATAATAAATAGAGGGCTTGAGATCATTGATCAAAAAGCCATTCTACCAATATCGTGTTTCTCAACAAGGATATTGTAGGAAAAGTCTCCAAATAAGAATTAACCATCCCCACCTAACATCATCTGAGTATGAATTGTCCATGCAAATCATTCATCACCAATGTCTGTGGCTTATTGACAACATAAAGCCACACAAAACCCTGATCCGCACTCTATATCTTAGTCAACATGTCAAACACTATACCTAAGAGAGACAAGATAGAGTTCCTCTTATAGACCTACTAACAAATGTTTGTAGGCACACAAAATGCATATCTTCTTATCATGTCAACTAGATGATTAAAACCTATGAATCTATCATGAGCATAGTGTATCTGGATTAAGAATAAGCCAAGACAGACTGTAGTTCTCAGATTCCTATGTAGAGGAAACCCAATAGACAGAAGCCTATTACTGTGTTACAACTTCCCAGTTACCACATGTCAGCATGTTACTATTGCTTTCCTTATTACAACTGATAAATGGCAGTTAATATTCCAAAAACAGCTCGATCAGCTATCTTACTTCAAAGAAAACATAGCCTTGACTCCACATTACTTCTGGCGCTAAATTGAAGTTTGAAGGAAAGACATTATTCAGCCCCATAACATGGTCTGGCTGGGCATGGCTTAACAAAGTCAATCAACTTTATTTTTAATATTATTTATTCATAAGTGCACATCCTGCAAAAGATTGGATCTCTTATAACGTTCAAGAGATCTTTTGTTTTTTCTGGCTTTGGTTTCAATTCAACCAAACGTGGAAGTTCAGCTAGAAACCAAGTTACATTCAGATTCCTGAAATGGTTCCACAATGATTGAAACCACTAACATAAAATTAACTTTTTCTAGTCTTAGACAGCATATTTTGTTAAAAAAAAGCTGAAATGAAACCAGCTCCAACTGCAACCCAAGCTGTTCCATCCCTGTTTATGCAGTATAACGATGATGAATATCAATCATTTAACCAAACCCATTGGTGGGCTACTAGGGACCCTTGTTTGAGAACTCATAAGATATCTAGCTATTTCAAAGAAGTGAAATGAGATCATGTGC
This sequence comes from Hakea prostrata, assembly GCF_041222555.1. Taxonomy (NCBI): domain Eukaryota; kingdom Viridiplantae; phylum Streptophyta; class Magnoliopsida; order Proteales; family Proteaceae; genus Hakea; species Hakea prostrata. The sequence goes on along the minus strand of NC_142607.1, from coordinate 46,604,629 downwards.
AACACCATAAACTGGTATATCTCAGTTTGAGATCTCGAACCAAAATTTCGGTTCAAACCAAGTTCTGACTTCGGACGAAGCCTGCCCACCCCTTTATTATTCAAAGATCTTGCTTGAGTCAACAGAACTCAAGTAAGATTTTTCTATTTTGGTGTCTTCTTGCTTCTGCTTCCTCAAATCTCCCACTTCAGCCCTTTCAAATGATTATTTGAACTTTATAATTTGAACCATGAAAATGAACATGTTTAATGTTAGATACTTGTTTGAAGTTTGAACATTAATGTAATTCATAATTCAGTATATGATATATCCAATAAAATTTTTACAATGCATCCTCAGCATAGCAGTTTCAAACTTCAGGGTCCAAAATGAAACTCACATTCCAGTACATTTCACAGATCTGAGTCTACAGCTGTGTGTGGAAGGAATGAAATAGGCTGAACAGAAACTTCTAGCTGCAAAAGACACTAAAACCCACCAAGTTGGGAGGAAAATTCTTCGTTGGCAGGATCTCAATTTTTTGGCCTAGTGAGATGGTCGCCCAAGATTTTAAACTGTGGCCTAGGACAAGGCTCTACTGAATTGATTTGATCTGGAGGTTTGATAGAGTACATTCATGTCTATGCAAAAACTAATATAAATAATGAAGTGGTAAATTCTGTTACCCGTAGTAACTCTCTTTCTCTGACCACCTGAAACTCCTCTGACCATGTCACTACCCACAAAAGTATCTGAACAAACATCAAGACCAAGAACTTTCAAGATGTAATCTGTTGCAATACTGTGTTTCTTGCCACTGATGGATGATGCCTGCATAATGAAACCAGACTCTGAACAGAAATATCATAGAGCTGGAAACATAATAGATGTGAGCCAAAAAATGAAGGTTGGCTTTGCTAAAAACCTTCATAAATGCATCAATTTCCGGACTAGGACGTATTTTCATTTCCTTTTCCCGTCCACCCAGATCTTTCAAATATCCTGCAGTTACCAATGGAAACTGGAATAAATTAACCTTAGAATAGTAATGCTTCAATCACATGTCATAAGCTATAACCATGAAAAACATTTACTCATACTTGTGCCCTAGCGACTTGGGACAAAGATGGGTTCAAACTTGTAAATAGCAAACCTCAAACTTATATTGAATTTTTAATGCACTCTACATGCTGTAGTAAAATTTGTTAGAACAGAAGGAAAGAAAGTTTAATTAAACGTTTGCACCCTGAAAAGAAGCGGATGGAGGCAAGAGCAGCAATTTGCGCACTCAAGAAGTGCTGTATGATAGCAACTAACACTCTACATTTGCAAAACCCAATGTACCCATTGGTGAAACCAGGCCCAGCCCCCTCAAAAATCATCAAAAATTAACCCGGGAACCAAACCAAATGCGCACCAAAGGGCTGGCCGAACCCTCAAAAGGGTATTTTGGTCTTCCTTCTGGATAATTGTTATTAATTTTTGCAAGTTAGATTGACTTAGGAGATCTTTAGAAGACTCCTCCTTCATTTGTTATTGAGTTGTTGAGTAGTCCAATCAAAAGGATTTCCTGGTAGAATCCAAGTTTGCTTCTTAACTAGTTAAGTCCCAGTGTCACCCCTTCAATGTAGAGAGGCTACAAACAGGCCCCTGTACCTTGTATTGAGTTTTTAGACTGGATTAATTAAATTGAGAGCATTGAAGGAATTGGAGTTGTGGGTCCCAAGAGGGATTCCCATGGCTGAGTGTGTTCAGCTTTCTTCTACAACTTCTTCCAGCAGTAGCCTTTCGACAGCACCCACATCAAGCTAGAGTGAACCAGTCCACTCTCCCACAAGTAAGTATCATCCCCTACCCAATTCCCTTCCTAATCCTATTGCAGGCTTCCCCTCCTCTCCCTCTTTCTTGCGGCACCAGCACCCTTCCCTTTCCCAAAACCCTAGATTCCCTTCACCCCCCCTCCCCATATCACCCTACCCCCAGGATCGTCCTCTCTCCTCTCTCTTCTCCTACTACCAAAACCCTAATCAGCCCTCTAATTGAATTTGCAGACTTTTCCACAATTCATCTTCCTCCCTTGAAACCCTAAACCCTAAACCTCTAAAAAACCCTATATCTCCCCAACCCCTAACCCAAAGCTTCAACCCTTCTAGGACTAGTATCCCTACCCCCTACCCCCTACCCCACCTTCAATCCCAACCCTAGCCCCAACTAAGAGTCCTAAACCCTAAAGGAGACCTAATTCTACTTTGAAAAATTCTGTAATTGCAGATTGTTTAAAACATAATGCTTCTCTTGAATTCCCAACCCTAATTCTAGTCAAAACCCAAGCCTAGACCTCCACATACTTAGATCCAAGCACTGCCAAACTGACCTAGTCGCAGGGTTCCTTGAGAGTTTTGAAAGTCTTTTAGCTGCTATTTTCTGAGTTCTAGCCTAAGACAGCAAGGGGAGGCCTAGATTGCTGTTGGTTCAATTTAAGAGGGCCCTAAAGACTGGACCAGACCCTGGGTTACACTACCATCCACAAGCTCATCCCTATAGCCACATACACTATACGTATCTAAAGCGCTCCACTTGATGTAACCAGGATTCTAGTGTCAGGGGTTTTGTGATTGTTTCCCTATAATTTGGATTAGCCTAGAATCTTGTCCCTTTGAACCAACAAATAAAGAACTAAATTAAAGAATGAGAAATTTGTAATAGACCTGGATGGGATGGTTAAGTTTGAGGAAATTAGGGTTTAGGGAAAAGCTTGGGATTAAAAAAAATCTAAATGGGTTATAATAATTGAGAGGAAATGAGTTTAAGGATTAACAAAGGAATATGGGATGGGTTTAAGGTTTTGTTGAAGGAGATATGGGATGAGTTAGGGTCTTGGGAAGATCCTAAATACAAGTTAGGAATCAGCTAATTTGATATGGGTTGCTTTTTTATGTAACCCAGGAACTGGGTTAGGTCTTCAAGGACCCTCCAATGAGAACCCATGAATAATGGGCTGTCCAAGGATTAAGGTCAGCGTTTGTGGGTTGACATGGAGATGATTTTAGATCCTGAGAGCCTATGGATAACCTTGGGGAGGGTTTGGGTATGCTATGGGATGGTTAAAACTTATGGTATATCCTATGGATGGCTTGGGTGGAAGAAAGGGACTATTATTTGTGTATCTTAGGTCGTGGGAATGCCTAAAGATCCTAGCAAATGATTAGAGTTGATGGGGTAATTTGGATTAATAAAGGTAGGGTGGGAAGGAAAGGGGTGTATGGCAAAGCTCCCGGCACTCTTATTCTATGCCATTTGCCCATTTTGACACAGAAGTTGCCAAAATCTTGTATGACAAACTGGTCCAAAAAAAGTGTGCTAGTTCATCTAAAATGTGCTGAACCGAGCGATTGGCACACATTTTTCTTGTGCCCAACACACTCCAAATTGGAGTTTTATTGGGCACAAGCACACTTCCATGTGAAAAGGAGGGGCACAATGGAAGGAACAACACCGTTTGAGGGCAAAGTTGGAAAATCACAATAAAAAGCTTCAAAAGCCCTAATAGGTCTTTCTTCTCCCCACAACGTCTGTGAAGAATCTCACTTCAAAAGCTCTACGATTCTCTCAATCTCACTCGGTCTCTCTCAAGATCGCTCGAAAGTGTTAGGAATCACGCAAGCATCTCTCGCTCAAACCTTATTTTGCTCAACAATCTCTCTCTATTGCGTCTCTCGTTCAAATCTGAAACTACAGTGAAGAGGCATTGTTCATCAGAAGCACCATTGTTCAAATCGTTCAACTTTGTTAAGATACTTTCCCTACAAATCAGAAGTTCTAGTTTCATGCTTGAAGAGAATGAATGGAGGTGATTGTATTTGTTATTCTATTCAGTCCATTTAACTCTAGCATGTTCTTCTATAATCTCCGTCTGTGGTTTGAGCTGCTATAGATCAAGTCAAGTCTATTCATGGTTTTTACTTTAGCTAGAACTGGTTTAGGAGGTCACAGATTTTAAGGATACTTGTTTGATGTGATTATGGAAATTCCGCCATCAATTGGTTCCCTAGAGAGACAGAGTGCATAGGGAGTGTTTGAATAAATGTCAGAATGAAATTTTGTGGATTGGGATGTCTAATAAAACCTTTATGTTTAAAGAATATATTCTACTAAATGTAAGAATGAAATTTTGTGGTTTCGTGTAGATCTTTTGAATGTTTTTCTTGTCAATGGTGATGGAAATGCAACCATGCTTGCTGTTGGAGTTAAATAGAACTTGAAATTATGTCTAGGAGTTGGTATTATTGAAATCCCGAATGTAGTAGTGTAGATGAATGCTCTTGTTTTTGTTTGCTTATCAATTGTTGGCTTTACACAAATCTTATGATCAATTCATTTTATAACTTCATCTCTGAAATTCTGAAATGGACTTCTTCCAATATATAAGCTCAAAGAAGAAAGGAATTGAAAACATGTAGGGAACATCAGCAATGAAACTTTGACTGTGGAGTGTGGATGAGTGTGAGATCTCTTTGATAATTTGTGGATTTAATTACTTGAATTTTGTCCATATATTACTGCAAGTCTAGCGTAAACTTGGTTAGGTTTTGGAAGCATTCGAAACTAAGGGTGTTATTTTAATCCTTCCCATAATGGTTTATCGGTTGAGTTTAATGGAGGAATGTGTAAGTGGAGCTCCAGGGTTTTAGGGTTTCAGAACTAATGTTGGAAATGATCTCATCCATGACATAAATGCACACCACTCTACCTTTCAACCATTTGTTGAAGACCAAAGTTGGTACTTGGCTTATTAATTAAATTGTATGCGTTGCATAATTAATCAGAATTGTCAATACATTTCTGCAAGCGAAGTGCATAGTAGTCAAATCGGCAAGACAACCAAAGTGATCGGGGCTCCACCTAGGCAATAAGGCGACAAAGCAGCGTCTAGGCAGCAATAAGGCGACCAAAGCGGTTGGGTCAAATTGTTTCAATATAACTACTTTTAAACTACTTATCAATACAACTACTTTTTATAATAAGCTAAACAAATATTCAATAGTCACATTCATCCCAAAAAACACAAGCATTCAAGAATCATAATTATGAAAAATTATTCAAAAAAAGAACACAAACATAAGTTCATCTCATCAAACCATGGTTGTCAAAGCATTCTCCTAGGCATTTACTGATTCATTGATTATTGATGTTGAGTATGGCTTATGCTTCACATTCTATTGCCAACAAGCACAGGGGTCCCGCTCACTTTGGCACGGAGGTCCCGCTCACGTAGCAAAAAATAGGTTCTATGTCACTTTGGGCCTTCGAGTTCCTTTGCAAATTGGGTGTCAATTAAGCAGTTCAAAACAAAGCGGTTGAAAAACCGCTTAGGCGGACGCTTTGACAACTATGAGCGAAGTTTAATACTCTTGTTGGAACCACATGGATTTGCTGTTATAAAACAGAACTCGTTTTAAAAGCTGAATGGTTCAATGGTCAACTATTCTGAATGACCAGCAAACCACTTCATTGTTCTGGGTCTTTGTCTCATATGTGCACTAGAAGCCAATCATTTTGACATTGTTGTTTCCATAAATTTCTGGATGTTCAAGTAAATGGTAAAATATTATCAAAAGTGATTAGTTCTCAGTTGTTCATGCAAAACCCATATCCTGAATTTATCATCCCAAAATTGACTGTATGTTATTTTGTCATTATGATGCAGATTTATGTAGTTTCTGATTTAGAACCAGCTTCAGTTTTTTATTACATTAGTCTTTTATCAAGACAGAAATAAGTGCTATTTATCATAAGTGTCCTACTCTAAAAAAATTTCGAACACTGATTGATTTCTACTAGTCTCGTATAATGAATCCATTAGCTAAAAGAGGCTGTAGAAGATAACAAATAGAATTTTCTTGAACACCCATAGAAGCTTCAAGTAAGTCATCTTCACCTTTTCTTAATTTTATAAAGGGCTGAGCTTTTCACTGTATTGGGTGTTAAAGAGGTTTGATACAGGTCACAGGATCATAATTTTATCTCAAGTTTGTTGTTTCTCATTGTGTATTGTACAGTATGTGTTGCTGTATCATATTACTGAGTTAGTTCTTGGCATGAGTTTTGGGCGTTTTTTAGAGATCTTCAGCTTTGCCTGTGGATGCTTAAGCATCATATTACTTTACTATGTCATTCTGATCTGTTCCATTGTCTTCATGTTTGCTGGTGATTTGTGTTAAAAATTCATTATGTTATCTTTTCAATTTTTGACACTAACTGGAAGATATTGCTGTATTTTTCTGTTGATTGCATCTTTCTGGACTAAGTTAAATCATCTTTGTGGACTTAGTTAAATCCTTTGTTGCTCACTTGTGGCTACCTAGTTAAATCATCTTTATGGACTTAGTTAAATCCTCCGTTGTTCACTTGTGGCTACCCTCAGATCAGATCAATTGTCTACCCTCCTAGACTTTTCCTGGTTTTTTCTTTTTTGGGTAAACCAAGACACACAATCATAAATTTGTTCATATTGCATATCTGCTAATTGACACACAATTAGTTTGACTAAAAACCTTATCTTATTTATTTCAACGGTAATGTTCTCATTATTCAAAATGGGTGGTATTTGTGACTTCCACTCTACCTCTCCATATCACGATGTCAACATCCAGTGTGAATGAGGTGAGAAGTTCTTATTTGAAGTTCAGCAACATAAATTGCAGATCTAGGAACCTGGCAGCAGTCAGGATTTCAACATCAGTCTGGCATCCTAATAGGTTATATCAAATATGTGCATATTTCCGAGGGGATGTAGTTTCTTTCAATGGTGTGGATCAATAGCAAAGGTGACGACACACACTCCTTCACGTGGGATGGAACCAAGACAAGATGATCCACTAGTTAGGGAACTATTGAAGTCCAAAAAAAAAAAAAGAAATGAAATCTATGAAGAACATAGAGAAGGATGTAGCGTTAATTAAACATATAGTGATAGGAGTATTTGTAATATGTGGTGCACTTCTATTCCTAATGGGTTCACCTGCTTAGTTGTATTTTGTTACATTGTTATGGAATGTTAACTGATATCATAGATGCTTTCATTAATTATTTGAATGTCTTTATTATTTGTCAGCACCTTTAGTTGTTGTATTTTGATTAGTATATTGTTACTTTGTTAGTAACTGGTATGACACATCATCATTATTTGTATGAATAAGTAGTTTCTTGAAAATGTCATCATCACACACTTAAATTGCCAATTGGAGCCAAGAGAATACCAAACTTTTCATAGAAATAATGGTTGAAGAGGTTAAGGCTTACAACGCCCATATTCAATAAGGTAGGTTGGAAAAACATTTTGGAAAAATTTAGAACCAGGTCAAAGATAAATTATGAAATGAAACAGCTGACAAACAAGTTCAACAAGCGAAGGCAACAATATATCAGTTTCAAAAAATTAATGGAAACTAGGGGATTTGGGAGGAACCGTATCACCAAAACTGCCACTATTGACAATGAGTTGTTATGGGAAGTTCATATCAAGGTAATTTTGGCTATGTTTTTATTTTTTATTTTTTGTTTTATTTATTTTTTATTTTTTTTTTTGTGGTATTAGTGCTTTATTTGAAACAATATAATATAGATCATAGACTTATGTACTCATTTGTGTAATGTTTATGACAAGCTAATCCAGGTTGGGCTAAGTTTAAGAGGAATGACCTTGCTAAGTGGGAAGACTTGTCTAAAATTTTCAAAGGTACATATACTACAGGTGAAGAAGCGATAACTCCTGATATTGCACTACAGCCTACAATGGACTTGAGTAGGAATATTGATGAGTCTGCGAGTGATGCTAGCTCAGATGAAGCTGACATTAACATCATTTCTGATGTGGATCCTCAAATGTCACCTACCACTCAAGTTCATACACCCAATGGACCCGTCCCTCCTACTGAAAGGCATAACAAGACTCCAAATGTGAAGAAAAGGAAGAGAAAGACCACAAGCCTAAAATTTAGCAATTCAAGTGCAATTCAATCCTTCTCAAAAATGTGCTTAGCAAAGTGGGACAAGTATTTAAAGATACTCTTCATGCAAGTGACAATAATGACTTCAGCATTGCTAAATGCATAAATGTTCTTGTGACAATGAATTTGGATACCCCCCATGTTAGGCAAGGCAATCTTATGTGTCAAGTTGGACCCAACATTTAGAGAGGTGTTGATATCTTCCCCCTCCCCCAAGTCAAGGAGATGGCTCTCAATAGAATGCTTGCATCTACCCAACCACCGCAGTGACCCTTCTCAAACTTGAACAATTTGTTGATGATGGTTTTTTTTTTTCCTGAGATTTTATTTTCTTTGTGGATGACATCAAACAATTGGTGTAAGATTATGTTTGGCTTTTTTCTTTTTTCTTTTTTCCTTTTTTTGTTGTGGATTGTATGAATTATGTGTGCTTTTTAATGGGGTATGGACTATAAAAATTTGGCCATGCATAGTATGGATTCTTTGTGCTTTTTAACAAGGTATGGACTATGAAAATTTGGCTATGCATTGTATGGATTATGTGTGTTTTTTAATAGAGTATGGACTATGAAATTTTGGCTATGTATTGTGTATGGATTATAGAACTTTTGTTATGGATTGTTATGAATTGGAGATGGATGTTATCCCTTTTTTTATTTGAATAGAGTATATGGATACATCTAGTGATTCACATGAAGAGATTTTTGTGGAGTATTTGGGTTGGAGAGATGCTAATGGGTCAACCACAAGTGACCTATGTTCCTAAGCCAATACAAGATAGCAAACTCACAGGACTTGAACGTGTTAGAAAAATCTTAAATGGACACGTAGATCGTGTCTACAAGAGATTCAAGATGAAGTGACACATGTTCTATAACCTAGAGTCCAAAATGCAACATCGAGGGTGGTTAGATGATACTAGGTACATTTGTGTAGAGGAATGGCTTGGGATCCTTTTGTGTTTACTTGGTCGTGACTTTAAATATAGGGATATCGCAGAAGATTTCCAACACTCCCAGAGACAATCACAAGAGTATTCAAGAGAGTTTTAGATGTTTTCGTTATGTTAAGCAGAGAAAACTTAAGGCCTCCTAACTTTAATGCAATTCCAACAAAGATCCTAACAAATCCAAAACACTTTCCTTACCATGGTAGGAGATCTCACTCTCGAGCGAGATCTCGCCACTTTGAAAAACCAAGATCTCAACCATCTCGGTGAGATCTCGGTTGGGATATGCAATTTTTTGGCGTCAACTCGGTTTTAGGGTCCCAATTGGGCCGAAACTTTGTATTTAGCCTATTTAAGGCCTTTTAAACACATTGGTGGCCTTGAATTTGTCAAAAAACAACCCTATGTATGATTTCTAAGTCTACCCATTTGTGAAACCGAAATGTTATAGAATTAGGGAATGTAAGGTTATAAAACATGTAATATAGAACCTTTAAGGCATATAAATGAAAAGCGAGTGTATCAAATGTATCAAGTAACCTAAATGTTATCAAAATTCCATTCATATGAGTATCACAATCTCAATTTTCAAAAATAGAATTAGATAACCTTTAGAAGTTCCATATAAGACATTAAATCATAAGTTCATAAGACAAGCAAAGAATGATTGATCTTCCTTCGATTTAGTAGATGTGCTAAAAGTAGTTGCAAGTGAAACTAGCTGAAATCCATGAAAAAAAATTAGTGAAAATTGAGAGTTCCATTGAGATATGGCGAGATATGGTGAGATCTCGACTAAGATATCCTAACTCTCTGCTCTTGATCTCCATCTCCCCTCACTTTTTTGAAAAAGCGAGATATCTCGCAAGATCTCCCACCATGTTCTTTACTTCAAAGGTATGATACATGCTTTCATTATTGGAGTACAATAGTAAGCATTATGCTTCGTTATCAACGTCTATTAATTGGTATGAAAATATTTATTGAACTAGGATTGTATTGGTGCCATCAATGGCACCCAGGTGCATATAGTGGTACCGCTAAAAGACAAGTACCATATCATGGAAGAAAATGAATCACCACACAGAATGTCATGTGTGTGTGTTCCTTCAACATGAAATTCACATTTGTCTATACTGGCTGGGAAGGGTTTGCAAATGATTGCACAATTTTTAAACAAGCAATTACAAACCCGAGTTTAAATTTTCCTCATCTTTCTCCTGATAAATTTAACACAACTAGTTCATCCATTCTTTTAAACCCTTCATTGAATCTAAATTGATGGGACTAACTTTTATTATTTTATATTGGGGATAATTACTATTGCCCCCCTGTACTTTGATTTTATTACTAATGTATCCCCTGTATTTTGCAAAATTACTAATCCAACCTTTAACTTTGTCTAGAATTACTATGCCCCCACGTTAAGTTCCGTTAGGTTACTGATGATGTGGCATCTCCATATTTTTAAAAATCCCAAAATACCCTTTACTTATCTCTTTACATTTACCCTTTATCAGTTCGAACCCAATTAATTGTAAGAAAAAATAATCATAATCTATTTACCAAAAAAATCACAAAATAAGAAATAATAATTGAATAAAATTAAAATAGAAACCGAAGAGGAGGGAAGATGAATTCAACTCAATTTGGAAACGAATATCACCTACTCATTAACCTTCCGGCAAGATTTTGTGGTTTCGCAGGGGGTTAGTAAGCGGTAAAGTCTAAACTCCCGGGGAGGTGTAACGTTCGTTTCCAATATTAAAAAGCACCGCCCCCCAAAAAAAAAATTGTGGTTTTCTCCACGTGCGAAGAGAAGGTGGGAAACCAAATCAAATTGAATTTGCCAATTTCTTTAATTCAAAATAAATAAGTTTAGTGAGGTGGAAAACCAAATTTTAATTCAAAATAAATGAGTTAGGGTAAAATTGACATTTAATTTGGTTTTTATAAATGGGGGTATGCTTTTGGTTCTTAATCTTAATGGCAAAGTGGACATTACTATTCCTCGGCTCCCCGTTTAAGGGGGGGACATTTTGAAGGGGTTTTATTAGTTTCAGGGACCCTTCGGTATATTATGGTTGACTTACCCCCGCTGTGCCCAAAGGGACAGCAAGATTTCAAAAGGAAGGTGAGGCAGGCAGTTGAACTTTTCAACATGCCCGAAGAAATGAAAGGTTTTTGTGCTTAAAGCAGGTCTCCAATTGTCTAAAATACAACACGGGTTTAAGCTATTTATAGCCATATTACATGGGCACCAGAACTTTAACTAATTAACTAGACTTGGACTCTAATTAGTAACTAACTTGACTCAACTATGGAACTAATGTAAGTAGGGTTCCCTTTATAGGTTAGGAGACCCTTTACAAATAAATAACAACCACATAAAAGAAACCATCTTGGAAAATAACACAACGCCTAATTATCCAAAAATAATCTTAATTTAAAATATATTCCAATTGGGACGCTAAATTTAACTAAGTATTTTGACCCCCAAAAACTAATAGCTAACCCTACGGAGTCCAATCAAAAACTGAAGATAGATCCATCACCCTTGGATCAAGGGGGTTCCAACTAGACCCCTATTGAGTCCTAAAAGGCTGGGAAATGACCAAAACACCCCTTGGGTATTCGAACAGCTTTAAAGTGGGCCTTTTGGTCTAGTTTTTGAGGCCCAATTATAGGGGGGCCAACCCTGGTTACATCAGTTTTGGGATGATTAAGGTTTTAACAAAATCCCTAGGGATGTGAGATACTCAAAATTACCCTAAAGTTGAAAGGAAAGGCTGCAGTTAGATATGGGAGAGTTATGGGGTGTTAGAGGTTGGAGCTTGGGTGTAGAAATGATTCTTGGAAAGGTTTCTTGGGTTCTTGGTAAATTCTTGGCTGTTTCTTGATCTCTCTCTCTCTCTCATTTCTCGTCTTTCTTTCTCTCTTTTTCTTTCTCTTTTCTTCTTTTCTTTCTTCACTCTTTCTTTCTCTTTTCTTTCTGTTCTGAATTTTCAGAACTGCCACAACAATCAAGAAGGGGGAAAAGGGGGCCAAATGGGGGAAAGAGGGGGGCACAGGATTTAGGGAAGGTGGGGATGGGTTTCTTGGGTTGCTGCAGGGGAGAGGGAGGGTCGGGGAAGCTTGCGCAAGAAAAGGGAAGTTGGGGGAAGGTTGCAGGTGAGGGAGAAGATGGGGAAGGGAGTTGGGCTGCTGTACTTACTTGAGGATGAAATTCTGCTGCTGGATGTGTTGAAGATGCTGGAGATTGGAAGAAGCTTGCTGAAATTGATGAAGAAGGCCTAAAACTGCCGTGGCCCTCCCATGGAGGCCACGATGTATTTCCCTGAAGACTCAAATTCTTTGCTTTCTATTCAACTTGTTTTACAATGGAGTCGGGTGGGCTATTTATAGCCTTACAATTGGAGGGGAAGACTTGGACTCTAACTTGGAAAACATAACTTGACTCAAATAGGGAATCCTTTATAGATAAGGATCCTCATAAACAACTTGCAAACAAGAACAACAATGACAACAAGAAGCATTGTCCAAACTAAATGGGGTTGGCTACATGGATTCTTGCCTTCCAATCAGCTCCATTTAAGGCCATACTAGATTCAAGGCATAAGCTATACATATCATTTCTCACCACTTCTCTTTAGGTTATCTTAGGTCTGTCTCTAGCTCTTCTAATTCCTTCATTTTCGATTATATTACGTCTTCGTACAGGGACATTTATAGGCCTCCATTGAACGTGGCCGTCCAACCTCAAACGACTTTCTCGTAGTTTATCACTTATTAGAGCTACTCCTAGATCAACTCTAACATAATCATTCATTATCTTATCCTTCTTAGTTTTGCCACTCGTCCATCTTAGCATCCTTATTTACAGAATTATAGGTCTCCATTAAACTCCAATAGTGTTTGTTGCCGGTCCCAAGCCTAGTTAAAGGAAGAGGGTTGGTGCGTCAGGTCGACAGCCGGCACCCAAAAAAACCAAGCCGAACCCTTTTACATGGATTCGACCTTATATGATAAATGACTTGCAAAATAAAATCTAATAATACAAAAGGATTCTTGATCTAAAATAGATTCAACTACGATTCCAACTCTGACTAGGACTCTCATAATTAACTCAATTAAAGAAGAAAAAACATATTTGGACTCACAAAAATAAGTAGAAATTACTGGAATAAAATCATCATCAAAAGAAGTGGGAATATGACCATTATACCTCTAATAGGGTTCGGCCAACCCACTAGGTGTGCCACTTTGGTTTAGGTCTAGGACCCAAATTATGGGTTCAGCTATGGGGAGGATTCCTACTTACATCATTCCCCCCCAAAAAAAAAAAAAAAAAAAAAAAAAGAAGAAAAGAAAAGAGAAGATAATACTAACACAATCATGATCAGCCAAAAGCATCATCTGTTCCCTTCTTAATTGTCTAGTTATGTCTTCATCCATGGCCAAAAATTCTAGGTACTACTTACCATACAAAGTAGACAAGCAAATGCCAAAAGATATCAACCTTCAATACCATAATAGAGGCCCTCACTCCATAAGCCCCTTTTAGCCAAAAAAATAGAACAATAACAAAGAAAGAAAAGAAGGATGACACAGATCCAGAACTGAATTGGGTATTCTTAAGTTGGAAATCAGCCTAGGGTTGATACATATGGGTTTCAGGCTTTTGTCCGATAGGTTTATGTAGTCATGGGCTATTCTATAGGCCTAAAAGTTGAGTGTCTAGGCCAAGTCAGAAAACACATTACTTAATCACTTTAATTTGTCAAAATATATCAATTCGGCCTAACTTTTAAGTTATAAGGGCAGAAAAGTCTTTTATTATGTTTTATTTCAGTTTTAGGTGTCCAAGTCAAAAATCTAGTAGGGGTCCTAGGTCAAATTGGCATTCAAGTTCTATTTCTTTTAAAAGTTTATTTATACCCCTTAGAGGGAATAACAAAGACAAAGTTCAGATGATCTGATTATTTTTCCCAAGCTCGAGTGTTGCTACTGCAACTATTGGTTTATATCAACTTTGATATAAAGCACAAGCCAAGCCAGATCCAAGAGATGAGTGATCCCTAAGTTTCTTGGTGAGTCAAGCTAGGTCTTTGCTATCCCTGAATAGATAGCCTTCAAGAGTCCAATTTCCATTCACTCCGTAGCACCTTGAAAGCTCCCCTATCATGGTGGTCCTAGAGCCTACACTCAATTCACCTTTCTATCATCTTTTATATTTTCTTAAATTTTTGGACTTCCCAATACACCCAAAAATCAAGGTCAAATCTACACCAATCTAACAGTTAGATCTATCACAAAGTTTAAGCACATCATCCCCCCAATCCTAATGACCTGAGATAATAATTTGACCCCATTTTGCGTAGCAAATTTTAAGAAAGAAACATTTTCTTGAATTTCTGTACTTCACAAAACCCCCCGAAATAAGAAACTCCATGTCTTCCAATTTAGCCATCCAAACCTTGCTATACTTGGAGGATCGTATCTTTATATCATTACCCACATCCCCTACAAGTTTCTAGTTTCAACCCATTCTGCTGCCTATAGACCCCCAGTTCACTATCTCAAAGAATTTATCTCATATCTTCTATAGGCAAACTATAATTGATACATATTAAAACCTAAGTACCTAAACTTTTTCTCCTAAAACCACCACCTATTAGATCATCCCTATACAACCCACATCAAAAACCCCAACCAATAGCATATAACTGAAATTTCATGAGACCCTTTCTTGGCCCCATTTAAGGTAGTTCTATTAAAACATCTTGGCTACAGGCCCTCGTTCATTTAAGGCTGCATCAGAAGATGAGAACTAAGCTAGTGGACTCAAAGAGTACTTCAATCATTGACCATGATGATGTATACATACAACAACAACAAGCCTTGTCCCAATTAAATGGGGTTGGCTATTGGATCCTTGTCTTCCAGTCAACCCTATTTAAGACCATGCTAGATACAAGGCCTAAGCTATGCATATCCTTTCTTAGCACTTCTCTTCACATTATCTTAAGTTTGCTCCTAGTTCTTCAAATTCCTTCAATTTGGGTTACATCACTTCTCCATATAGGTGCATTTATAGGCCTTCTTTGAACGTGGTCGTGCCATGTCAAACAACTTTCTCATAACTTATCACTTATTGGAGCTACTCCCAAACCAGCTATAATATGATCATTCCTTATCTCATCCTTCATAGTTTTGCCACTCATCCATCTTAACATCCTCATTTTTGTCACACTGAGTTTATCTATATGATGTTTTTTAACAACCCAACACTCTTATTGAAAGAAACGATTGTGGTGAATGGCTTATTGATCAATGATCTCAAGCCCTCTATTTATAATTAAGTGAAAAGTATACTGATACAAGGAATAGAATTTTACATGAATACAAACTCTAATTTAACTCCTATACAAACTCTTATTAGACTTCTAATAGAATCCAACACTCCCCCTCAAGTTGAGGCATAGATATTAGTCATGCCCAACTTGCCTACAATAGGAAGGAAATCTCTTTCTTTCAAACCCTTAGTGAAAACATCTGCTACTTGGTCTCCAGATCTTACAAAAGGCATACAGATAAGCCCTTGTTCCAACTTTCATTTGACAAAAAACCTATCAATTTCAATGTGGTTAGTTCGATCATGTTGCACCGGATTATTAGCAATACTAATAGCAGCCTTGTTGTCACAATATAACATCATAGGGTTTGGAACTTGGACTCCAATATCTTGCAGCAAGCCTTTCAACCATAGTAGCTCACAAACTCCACGAACTATAGCTCTATATTCAGCTTTAGTACTAAATAAAGCTACCACATTCTATTTCTTACTTCTCCAAGTAACTAGATTACCACCAATAAAGGTATAGTAACCTGAAATTGACTTCCTGTCTGGAGATCCAGCCTAGTCTGCATCAGTGTATGCTTCTACTTTTAGATTATCAGTGGGTGACAAAAGTATTCCTTTTCCAGGAGTTCCCTTCAAATACTGTAGTACTCTGATAACAACCTTCATATGAGCTAAATATGGATCATGCATGAATTGACTCACTATACCTACAGCATAAATGATGTCTAGCCTGGTGTGGGACAAGTAAATAAGCTTCCCTACCAGCCTTTGGTATCTTCCTTTGTCCACTGGTTCTCCCTCTTTTTCTTTAAGTTTAGCTCTAGCTTCAATAGGGATATCAACTGCTTCACATCCCAACATTCCCACTTCTGATAATAGATCTAGGACATACTTTCTTTGGGATAGGAATATACCTTTATTTGATCGAGCCACCTCAATCCCTAAGAAACATTGTAGCTTCCCTAGATCTTTAATTTCAAACTCTCTGCCAAGAAAGTCCTTCAACTTTTGAATTTCTTCACCATCATTCCCTGAGATGGCAATATCGTCTACATAAACAATGAGAAGTGTGATGTTAGTACTTGACTTCTTGACAAATAATGTATGATCAGCATTGCTTTGCTTTTACCCAATAGAAGTCATTGCCTTCAGGAGGCGTCCAAACCAGCATCTAGGAGACTGTTTTAACCCATAAAGTGACATCTTCAATTGACAAACTTTCCCTGCAGTATTGCCATCGGAGAAACCATGTGGGATTTCCATATAGACCTCTTCTGCTAACTCCCCATGTAAGAAGGCATTCTTTACGTCTAGTTGGTGCAAGTTTCAATCTTTGTTCACAGCTACAGACAACAGAACTCTGACAGTGTTTAGTTTCACAACAGGGGCAAAGGTCTCCAGATAATCAATCCCATAGGTCTGGGTAAACCCCTTTGCAACTAGTCTAGCTTTCAACTTGTTGACTAATCCATCCATATTTTGTTTAACCACAAATACCCATTTGCAGTCCACTGGTTTTTTTCCTGGAGGAAGTGTAACCAACTCCCAAGTGTCATTTTTCTTCATTGCCTGCATTTCCTCTACCATAGCTGCCTTCCATCACTTATCAGCATAGGCTTCCTGCCAACTTTTAGGAACAAATACAGATGACAAAGAGGATATAAAAGCATGGTAGGAGTCAGACAAAGAGTTATAAGAAACATATTTCGCTATGGGATGTTGAGTACAAGATCTGACCCCTTTTCTAACAACAATAGGAAGATCAGAAGAAGATACCTCAGTAGAATCTGATTCTAGAGCAGGAGACTGAAGTGGTAACGTATCACCTTTCTCCACCTGCTTTAGCCAGTTGTATTTCTTCCTCTGATAAGTCTGTACCTCCTTATTCTGGTCAATCTGGTTTTGAAAGACCCCATCAGTGTGTCTCACAGGAGTGGTCTCCCCCTGGCTAGGTTCTTCACATGGTTCAGAAATCGAAGGAGGAGGATTAAAGTCCTCAGTTATACTGGCCGAAGTCTCCCCCTGATCAAGAAACTCTTTTGTAGTCTCATGAAGCTTCTTTCGTAGCTCATAAACATGTGCATCATTCCCCAACTATCCATATGTTTCAATAGTAGCCTTCCAAATTTGGGCAGTAGTATCAAGTAATAGATATCCACGAGAAATATTTGGAGTCATGGAATTCAAGAGAAATGACATAATAAGAGAGTCATTCGAGATCCATTTATCCTGTGAAACGCCTTTGGTAGTAGGTTTGATAGTGGTGCCCGTAATGTATCCAACAAGTTCTCTTCCAGCAATAGTCAAGTAAGCAAATCGGGACCAAATCAAATAATTTGTCCAATCAAATCTTACCGAAAGAGGATGAAGAGTGGGGTAATGTTCAGGGCCGATGGGAGCAGTAGTACCATCGATAGTGGCCATGTTGAAAAAATTGTTTGCTGCTATTAATGAGTCTTCACCTTTTGAAAAAAAAACTAAAACGTCGCAGAATGCAATAGCCAAACAATGATATGATCAAATCTCCTTTTTCCCTTTTTTTTTTTTTTGGCTAATAAAACCAAAAAAAATCTGGTCTAGTCGGTTTTTTTGGCTAATAGAATGTGTTGGACAATGAACCAAGAGCTGAACCAAACAATGAACCAAAAACCGAACCAGAAGTTGAACCAAAAAACCAACCAACTAATTCAATAAACCAATCGACTTATCTTCTTCCTCAAACCTGGAATGGGGATGCAAGCAGACGATGGCGATGGGGATGCAAGCAGCGACGGCGACGGTAGCAGGCGACGAACGATGATGGTGATGCTACCCTTGCTCTGCGATTTTGTACAGAACTATTTGTGTTGCGCACGATTGGAGCGATTGAGAAGATGATGCAGCAGCAGTAAGAGCAGGTCTTTGCGTCTGCTGTTTCACCTCCTCGCCTCCTTTTTTTCCTGTTGATTGCTGTTTTGCCTCCTTTTTTTCTATCGATTGCATAGGAGCAACGGCAATACCTCAAGCAGCGGCTGTAACTGGAAGCAGCAGGTGCATTAGTAGCAGCGGTGGCTCTTCTTCTCTTCTTCTCTTTTTTTTTTTTTTTTTTCTGGTCTTCGTTTGCAACAGAAAAGATAGTGCAGCGGTAGATGGTGACCTAATTGTGATGGGTTTGAAAGAGAGAAAAAAGAAAGAAGAAAGAAGAGAGAAGAAGAAAAAAATCCTAATCGAATTGAGGCTCTGATGCCATGTTGAAAGAAACGATTGCGGTGAATGGCTTATTGATCAATGATCTCAAGCCCTCTATTTATAATAAGTGGAAAGTATACTGTTACAAGGAATAGAATTTTACATGAATACAAACTCTAATTTAACTCCTATACAAACTCTTATTAGACTCCTAATAGAATCCAACAACTCTACACAATACATCATAGCTGGTCAAATAACGCACTTATAGAATTTTCCTTTGAGCCTTAAAGGAGTACATCGATCACACAAGACCCCAAACACACCTCCTCTCCACTTCATCCACCTTTTTTTCTTTTCTTTTCTTTTCTTTTTTTTTTTTTGGGGGGGGGGCGCTGGGGGGAACAAGTACACATACTAATAACAGAAATACAAGTAAAAAGAAAAAGAAAAGAAAAAGGCAAATCAACTCAAAAAACAAATTAACTACCAGGGATTCTCTCACACAAGAATATAAAAGGGTCCAATAGGGTTACAAAAAGCATCATACTGGAGTTGATGGGAATGATAACTTGTGCTTCAACAAAGCATAACCATGTTATGTTTATAATAAAAGAAGAAAAGAGTAATTACAAGTACATCCTCAATTCTACAAAAAAAAAAAAAATGCAAGTACATCCTCAGAACAACTCACATATTCACAAGTATACCTAAAATGCCCATAAGCCCTATTACAACACTTCCCACTCAAGTAGGTCACAAATGTCACCCATGGCCAATTGCAAAAAATTAGAATAAAGACCTTACTTCTAAGCCTTTTAGTGGGGAAAAAAAAAGCAGCTAACTGATCATCATATTGAACAAACAAAATATAGATAACTTCTTAATCAAGCCACTCCTTAATGAAATCCAGTTTATCTCCATATGCTTCATACTTCATGCTAAACTGGATTGTGAGTAATATTAGTGGCAAACTTGTTATGGCAGAACTGGAGCTAGTACCGTCCTGCTAGTGGCCCTCAAGCCATAAAACTTCAAATATGCTATCTGCCATTGCACTGAAATGCACCTCAGCACTTAAACAAGCAGCTCAAGCTTGTTTTTCCTACACCAGGGCACAAGATTTCAACCTATAAAGGAACAATAGCTGGGTGTAGATCAGAGGTCACTTGGAGAGCCTACCCAACCAACATCGGTGAAGTCCTCAGTATACGTGTGAATTGTTTTAGAGAACCCCTTGTATCCACAATAAAAACGAAAGGAAAGAAAAAAAGGTACTTGCTTGTTTTGAGAAAGTGAAAAGAAGAAACTCCACAAATTTGGGCTGGTTAGATTTCAAACATGTTAAAATGATCTTGATATGGTAAGTATGTGATCTAAACTAGCACGGTATTGAAGGTTGGATTAGTAGTTTGGGTTTTATTGAATCGGCAGCAGTATAGGTCATGTATTGCTGGTGGTTTGGAGACACCATGAGCAGGCTATGGACAGAGTTTAATGTTTGATTTAACCATTGACGTGTTAGAATATGCAGGCTCTGTGTAGGGGGGATGGTACAGTTTGGGGAATTAGAAGGTTACAAGAAGAATTGGGGATGGGAAATGATTCAACAACTGTATCAGAAGAGCAACAACTTGAACACCTCAAGATTCTTGAATTCGCAGGAATTTCCAGCAACTACAAAGAGTCTTTCAATGGTGATTGAATTTGGCGCTTTGGGGAGATCGAAGAATGCATTGTAGGAGATGGGGAAATCAAATGGCTCTCAAGAGACGAAGAATACTCAAACTATAAAATATTATTCATCAAATCGGAGGCTCAACTGAGCAATTTTTGGCTTTTTGCAACATTGACTGACATAAAACTTAGACTGAAACTAGGAATTAAATTGAATAGAGCACTCAAATTAGAAATAGGATTACTCTTCATTGTACCATTGATAAACTGGGATGGATAAACTTAACAGCTAGTTTAATCGTACCATTGATAAACTAGGATGGATAAGATAAGAAATGATCATATTAGAGTTGGTCTAGGAGTTGCTCCCATAAGTGATAAGCTTCAAGAAAGTCGTTTGAGGTGGCACGGCCACGTTCAACAAAGACCTATAAATGCCCATGTACGGAGAAGTGATATAATCCACATTGAAGGAACTAGAAGAGCTAGGGGTAGACCTAAGATAACCATAGGAGAATTGGTGAGAAAGGATATGTATAGCTTAGGCCTTGTATCTAGCATGGCCTCGAACATAACTGATTGGAGGGCAAGAATCCATGTAGCCGACCCCATTTAGTTGGGACAAGGCTTATTGTTATCGTTGTTGTTGTTGTTGTCGTTGTTGTTGTTGTTGTTGTTGTTGTATTGACCTTATCTTTAATCCTATACCTATTAACTCTGCCAGATTCTAGTTGTGACCCATCCTACTCCATGCAGGGCATTGATGCCTCTCTCACCCTCATTAGTACAGCCCTCCCCAAGCCGCTGACTTCCTCTGCCGTCAATCAGCTCCTCAAACCTGATGCCTAGTCACCATGCTCTGTAGGCCTTCCCTTCTCCTTTACCAACCCTAATTCATCCTCCTCTTTTTATTTCTTCGAATTTGATTCTCCTTTGCTAGTGGCCCACAATCTCGGTCATCAAGCTTAGGAATTACCCAATTGTACTTGTTCTTATTTTCCACTCTTCAGCCTCTTCCGACCATTCTGATGGGAGCCCCTACTATTTCTCCTGAATGGTGGTGGCTCAGCCTAGTACCCATTCCTCTACCTCTAATCCCTCCCAGTTCCTTTAAATCCTTCCCCACCATTCATGTTCACTATCAACACAGTACCTATCCCCCTCCTCATCCAAAAAAAGGCCCTTATATTGCTTATGCCTTCCACCAATTCAGAGAAAACCAGCGGTCAACCCCTTTGCCTCAGGTTCTTGGATTTTGGATAGAGTGCTTTGTCTAGATTGGCATTAGTTTTTTATTTCTTCCTCTCCCATTTGCATTGTGATCAGCTGGGACTATTTCCCTTCTCATTTGCAGGCCCTAACCTTGTTTATGGTAGGGCCTTGTAATTGTTTTATTCCTCCCAACCTTAAAAATGACCGTACGTTGGTATTGAATTTTTTAATTCTTGCCCAAAAAAAACATCCTTTATATATAATCAAAAAAAAAAAAAGGTTGAACCCATGCTTCTGGTGCAAGTTTAGGGATCTCCCTAAACCTAATGGCATTAGTGAAGGGAGGAATCCATCAACCTAATGCTGTTTTTCAGCAGTTGAACCACACCAATACTCTCGAACTTAAAAAATTAATTCTATTGAGTTAGGTCATAGACCTAGGATTACCTGTGTAATTATCTCACCACTGAGGTGGCACATATCTTAAGGTAGATTAGCAAACTATAATTCCACAAGTAAACTGATTCATAACTGGAGGAGAATTGTCGGCATCATGGCATCCTTCAATGCTTGAGACAACATTAAGAATGTATTTTCTCCTTGTAATACTTTGGTGGCTTTACATGCATCATTGTAAGAGCATATCATTGCCAGAGTCTCCCTAAAAGAATCTCTGAAAGCACTAATCGGATAGATGACTAGGCAAGACGCATGGTACTGTAGTAGAACTATTACAGTGCCTCATCTTGAGCTGCAGGTCTAAAACCTCACACATGAATAGTCTTAGATAGCTGCTTCTATGGAAGGTTGTGTTTAAACAAAATCAGCAGAGAATACACTTTTGCCTTGTGTCGACAGCAGGGTAAACGTCTACAGAACCAGCGCGATGCAAAAGAATCCCCTTTTGCCTAACATTATGAGACTTGTCAACAAGCCTAATTGAGAAGGATGTAAGGGTTGCAGGGTAAGCTTCAAATTCATCATTACAATTAAGAAGAGCATTCTCATCAGATAGGTAAGAGGATAAGCCTTCACCATAATCTTCGCCAGTTGGCAACTCCTCTGTGACATTGATGGAGAGAGATTTAGTAGGGCATTTGTTGCTATTGTATCCCTTCTCACCATGGCTATGGCACAAAATCTTTTTTCGCCAAATATTACCCCTATTATGTCCGGCCTCTTTTCCTCCACTACGAGATTCAAGATCCTTTCTTCAATCCATAGTGGAGATTTATACATTGAAGGAGCTTGGTCATAGTCTTCAAGTTACTATTATTTCTCTTCAGCTGTCTCAGTACTACTACCAAATTAATGGACCTGAAATCAGTATTAGCCAGCTCAAATTGAATCTTTGTGTTAAGCCCACTAATATGCTCCATAACCCGTTGTCGATCTATTTCCTGAAGTCATGACTCTTGAGGATAATTTGTAGAACTTCATATTGAAATCCACATCCTTTCTGCCTTGTTGAAGATTGAGTAGCATGTGATCCACTTCCTTCTTATAATTAAGACAACTGAATTTGTCACTCAGGTCAAGTATCATGACTCCCAACTGGTAATAGCTCTGAGTTATCAGAAAAACCTTGAGTGCCAGCATCGTCACACCAAGACCTTGCAAGCCTAGTTAATCTGGAGAAGATGAGTTCACACTTCTCATCTAGAAAGTATTTATAAGCAAAAAGATTCTTTCAACCTTAGTAAGCCCATCAAGAAATTCCTCCAGTCTCTTTTCACCAACGAACTATGGAATCTCAATCTTGATGCCACGGTTTCTATAAAAAATTTGATGGGTAACACAAGTAATAACTATTACTAGGCTGAAGCCTTTAAGGAGTACCTTAAATCCATAAGGGGTGAAATATAGGAGTTTCATTAGATGGCGTTGCTTCAACTTGCTTGGCAGGCCTCCTCAGAAGGCAAGGACCTCTTCCATAATTTCTTTTTCATTAATCATCATTCCTTTCAATGTTGACCTTAAACACGGACTCAGACTGGTCATCACTCTCTTTTTATCTCAACCAGCTCATCGTATAGCTTACATGGCTCCTTGTCATGGTAAGTACAACAACAACAACATCCATAACCTTATCCCAACTCTATGGGGTTGGCTACATGGATCCATAAGGGTTAGATAAAAGAGTCAAAAAAGGTAGCAGTAATAAAATCAAGCACACACACATATAAGTAGACATGGTCAAATTAGCATTCCAAAAAAATCTCTTTAAACGGCATCAGCCACACGGGTCATCATCCTCCAAAAAACTCTGTCAGCACTCATATGAATGTCTAGTCCTAGCACATGCATATCCTTTCTTACTACTTCTTAATGGTTAATTTAGGCCTGCCACCTACTTGCCGCTTTTAGACCCATCCAATCGGATCCGATCACTCTTCCTTACAGGTGCCTCTAATGGCCTCTGTGGACATGACCATACCAACTCAAGCGGCACTCTCCTAGCTTGTCCTATATTTCTGCAACACCCAATTCAAATCTAAAATGATCATTCCTTACTCTATCTCTTCTAGTCACCATATATCCTCCTCAAAATACTTTTCACTTCAACCATCCTACCTTAATCATGTGAAACACATCATATTTCTATTCCAGAACCTCTTGATTCTCAAGTCTCAGTATTTGCTTCTCACACTCTGACTGAAGTTACACTTCATATACTCTATTTTTGTTCTTATCTTAAAACCTCTTGATTCCAAAGTAGATCTCCAGAGCTCTAACTTTGCATTCCCTTTTACTGTCTCATTGACCAAATCATTAGTGAATAGCATATACCAAGGAATCTCATCTTGTGTATGGCTAGTTAGATTATCCATTATGAGTGCAAACAAATAGGGGCTTGCAAGAGACCCTTGGTGTAGCCAACTTGTAATTGGGAATTCATTACTCTGTCCATCTGCAGTTCTAACACTCGTCAGTGTGTCCTCATACATGTCCTTAACTATATTCATGTAATTACTTAAGTTCCCTCTCTTCTTTAGGGGTTGACAAATGAGTTCTCTAAGGACTCTATTGTACGCTTCTTATAAATCAATAAAGATCATATGGAGGTCCATTTTGAGAGCCCTAAAGATTTCCATAAGCCCCCTTAATAGGTAAATAGCTTCAATTGTCGATCTTCCTAACATAAATCTGAAGGTTTTGTGACATAGCAATTTTTCTTCTTAGGTGAGCTTCAATGACGTTTTCCCCATAATTTCATGGTATGGATCATAAGTTTAATACCTCTATAATTATTGCAACTTCGGGTATCACCTTTATTCTTAAAAATCAGCACTATGGTACTTCCCCTCACTCATCTAGCATTTTTATTGTACTCCAAATCTTGTGTAAACAACTTTGTTCTAAGAAACACCCCATGCTCCTAAGCTCTTCCATATTTCAATCGGTATCTCATCCGGTCTTAAAGTTTTACTTCCCTTCATCTTCATGGAGCCTTCTTGACTTCCATCTCATCACGTTGTTGGAGGCATGGTAGAAGATCTCGACCATCTCGGTGAGATCTCGGTCGAGATATACAATTTTTTGGCGTCAACACGGTGGCCCATCTCGGTGGGTTTTAGGGTCTCAATTGGGTTGAAACTTGGTATTTAGCCTATTTAAGGCCTTTTGACCACATTTGTGGCCTTGGATTTGTCAAAAAAAACCCTATGTATGACTTCTAAGTCTACCCATTTGTGAAACTGAAATGTTATAGGATTAGGGAATGCAAGGTTATACAACATGCAATATAAAACCTTTAAGGCATACAAATGAAAAGCAAGTGTATCAAATGGATCAAGTAACCTAAATGTTATCAAACTTCCATCCATATGAGTATCACAATCTCAATTTTCAAGAATAGAATAATAAAATTATATAACCATTAGAAGTCCTATATGAGTCATTAAATCATAAGTTCATACAACAAGCAAAGAATAATTGATCTTCCTTCGATGTTGCAGATGTGCTAAGACTAGTTGCAAGTGAAAACCAGCCGAAATCCAAAAAAAAAGGCAAAAATTAAGAGTTTCAGCGAGATATCCCAAGTCTCTACTCTCGACCTCCATCTCGCCTTGCCTATGTGAAAAAATGAGATATCTCGCGAGATCTCCCACCATGGTTGTAGGTATCCCTAACAAGTACTTCCCTCCACTTTAAAATATATCCTATTTATCAAGGTCCATTTAGAAGATTATAAAAATAATTGTTAAGAAAATCAATTTTGGTAGAATGACTTAATCGATCAGTGTTATCTCAAGCCCTTTGTTTATAATAAGGTGAAAAGAGGACTATTACATAAATACCCTTACTTGGGTAACAAGAAATAGAAAATTACAAGAACTAAAACTCTAACAAAATTGAACTCCTAGTAGAATTCAACCAACACTCCTCAAGTTGAGGCATAGATATTAGTCATACCTAACTTGCTTACAATAGGAAGGAAATCTCCTTCCTTCAAACCCTTTGTGAAAATATCGGCCACTTGGTCTCCAGACCTCACAAAAGGCATGCAAATGAGCCCTTGTTCCAGCTTTCCTTTGACAAAAAACCTATCAATTTCAATGTGCTTAGTTCGATCATGTTGTACAGGATTATTGGCAATACTAATGGTAGCCTTAGTGTCACAATATAACATCACAGGGTTTGAACTAGAACCTCTTCACTAAGACTCTCCCCCTAAAGAGGTGCAAGCGCAAAGAAAGAAACCTCCTCCTAGAACACAACATCTATAGAGACCAATAAATGATGAAAACCAGGATGATAACATTTACGTCCCTTCTGGTTAGGAGGATAACCCAAGAAAATACATTGTAAGCCACGTCAATCCAAATACCATAAACAAGATGATTCCAGGCAAAGGCAACACAACTGAAGACCTTAGGTGATAAAGTAAAGTATGTTGTCCCTAAAAGAACTTCAAGGGGGCAGCATTGGTCTAAGGCTCTGGAAAGCATTCAATTAATCAAATTAGTTGTTGTAAAGCAGCATCACCCTAAAATCAAAGAGCCACATGCATAGTAAACATTACGGACTATGCTACCTTAAGAAGATATCTATTTTTGCATTCGGCAACCCCATTTTGAGGTAGAGTATCGATGTAACCAGTTTGGTGTATGATGTTATGTTTGCTAGGTACGATGGGAATGCACCACCCAAGTACTTTGTCCCATTATCTATACAAAGGATTTTGATTGTGGCCCCAAACTACGTCCTAACCATCTTATAGAAATTTTGCAAACATGGAAACACGTCACTTTTCTAGTGTAGTATGTAAACCCACATAGTCCTAGTGCAACAATAAATGAATGTGACAAACCATATATGACCAAAAAGAGACACAATCTGAGATGGACCCCACACATCAAAGTGAATAACAGAAAACGGAACAGTATTACAATGGTTTGAGATAAGGTAAGCATGTCTAATCTGTTTGGCTAAAATGTAGGACTCACGATAAAATCATTCAAATTACATCTTTTAACCAAATCCAAAAACAACTTTGACCAAATAGGTAAAGGAACGTGGCCAAGGCGACAATGCCATTATAATAAAGTAAAAGGTGTAGGAGAAGTGGAACTAGAGGCCATAGAAAGAGTTGATGGAGACCCATATAACAAGTAGAGCCCCTCATTTTGTCTATCAATGCAATTCGTACACAGTTTCTTATGTCGTCTTGTAAGAGTAGGGTAATGTTACTGTTAGTCCCACATTGGTGCCTTACAAGCACTGATGTGGGCTGATATACCTTAGCAAACCCCCACTTGGTAAGCCGGTTTTCCAGGTGGTGTGGAACTGAAGTCGTATCATTGGTCTGACCTGCTAGATGGCTTACTCGGGAGGGGCGACTTAGGAGAAGGGCTGCCCGGAGTGGGGAAAAACCCCACTGCCGGAGTGGAGCTGCCTAGAGTGGGCCGACGAGGACGTCGTCTTGTAAGAGTGGGGTAATGTTACGGTTAGTCCCACATTGGTGCCTTACAAGCACTGATGTGGGCTGATATACCTTGGCAAACCCCCACTTGGTAAGCTGGTTTTCTAGGTGGTGTGGAACCGAGGTCATATCATTAATGTTACAGCTTCTATGGGACCCACCACAAATCAGGTTCCAAGGCACTCTTCACGTAATCCAAAAGCCCCACTGTTCCTAAAGGACTATGTGACATAAATTCTATAATTCTCAAAGGGTAAGATGGGAAGAGTATACTATAAGATAAGGATAATCTTGGACATTCATGTAATAGACGCATTCTAGACTATTCCTGTAAACTGATTGTTTTCCTATTAAAGCAATCGGATGAATGAGATAATGATATGAAAAATATTATCCTAACTTCTTTCTCACGTTTCTCACTCTTTGTCCTCTTCCCTCTAATTTCTCTTCTTATATTAGATCGCAGCAGTGGTCCGACCTGCCGGATATCATGGCGGAAGGAACGAGATCTCGTCAATTAGATGAAGCTCTAAAGCAACTGAGCACAATATCAGTGGAGCACAGTGCTCAATTAGCTTCTCTACACACTTCCACCGGTGAACAGAGAGAGGCATTAACAGCTCTGGTTATGCAGATCTCCAATATAGATGGTCGTCTTGAACAGATGTGTCGACGATCTATGCCAATTGAAAGTTCACCAAGTTCTACTTCCATTCGCTCCAACGACGCAACAGATTCCACTGGAATTCAAACTCGAATAGTTCGCCTTGATTTTCCAAAATTTACTGGGATAGATCCGTCTGGCTGGATCTATATGGCAGAGAATTTTTTTATCTACATTTAACTCCAGACGCTCAGAAGGTACGTATTTCTTCGTTCCATATGGTCGGTGAAGCATTGCAATGGTTCAGATGGATGTATAAAACAAAACAATACCCATCATGGGAGTTGTTTTCACAAGCTCTGGAAAATCGGTTTGGTCCTTCCGATTATGAGGATCATTAGGGAGATCTCGCAAAATTTATGCAAATCACTATGGTGGCTGAATATCAATCGCGCTTTGAAGCCTTGGCTACCCAGATATCTGAAATTCCAACATCATTCCTTGTGAGATGTTTTGTGTCGGGATTGCACACCGAGCTTAAACACGAAATGAGAGCACTCCGGCCAGTTGATATGACACAGGCCGTTGGACTTGCAAAGCTCCAAGAGGCGAAACTTGCAGCAGCCAAACGCTCAACTTATCGCTCTCTTCCCGTTTCAAGCAAACCACCATTACTTCCAACTCCCTCCCCAATGACCAAATTATCTGCAGGTCCTGTACTACCAGCATCTGCTACTTCATTACCAATCAAACGATTAACCCCGAGTGAGAT
The DNA here is from genome assembly GCF_041222555.1 of Hakea prostrata. Classification (NCBI taxonomy): domain Eukaryota; kingdom Viridiplantae; phylum Streptophyta; class Magnoliopsida; order Proteales; family Proteaceae; genus Hakea; species Hakea prostrata. The sequence goes on along the minus strand of NC_142607.1, from coordinate 46,575,969 downwards.
GCAACAGCGACGTACCCAAGGCCTCTGTTTCAATTGTGACGAGCGGTTTGTTCCCGGACATCGGTGTAAGACTCGTCACCTTTTGTTATTGGATTATGATGCTGGTGATCCAGGCGGAACCACTGACTTGATTCAGGAACCATCAATTGAAGATGAGATAGTGTCGGAAGCTACGACAGAACTCTCCTTCCACTCGATGAATGGAATTCCAACACCGATAACTCTTCGATTCACCGGAAGAATATTCGGGTGTTCACTGCAAATATTGGTTGATAGTGGCGCCACCAACAATTTCCTCCGGCGTGAGACAACAGTCCTACTAGGGTGTGAAGTTGAACAAACTGCCAGCATATCCGTCATGATTGGAAATGGGAACAGAATTGCTTGTGAAGGGCTAGTACGTGAATTACCTCTTTGTATTCAATCTTACCAGCTGACCATTGATGCTTATGTATTCCCTTTGGGTGGTGCAGATTTTATCTTAGGGGTCCAATGGTTAACCACTTTGGGACCGGTAATTTTTTATTATAGTCAGTTAACAATGAAATTTGAACAAGCCGGGCAGCGGTTTGAACTACAGGGCGACCCAAAACATCCTCCAGCCCAATTTAATTTTTATGAGTTAAGAAGAGCAGTTTCAACCCACACATGTGTTGAATTCTTTAAATTGGATTTGGATATGGGCCCAATTGCAACTCCAGTGGATCAGAGGCCCGATCTTGCACAGTTACTACAAGAAAATGCAGCAATCTTTGAAGAGCCTACCAAGCTTCCTCCTCAACGCTCCCAAGACCATGCTATCTACCTACAGCCTGATGCAACCCCTATTAGTGTCCGCCCCTACAGATATCCTCACTTCCAAAAGGAAGAAATTGAACGACAAGTGGAGAGTATGTTACAAGCAGGAATAATTCGGCCCAGTAATAGCCCATTTTCTTCACCTATCTTATTAGTTAAGAAACGTGATGGAACATGGCGTTTCTGTGTCGATTATCGGGCCCTCAATGCGGTGACGGTACGTGATCGCTTTCCTATACCCACTATTGATGAGATCTTTGACGAATTATATGGAGCCATGTATTTTTCTAAGCTAGATCTTCGTTCTGGTTATCATCAAATTAGAGTTCGAGTTGAGGATGTCCACAAAACTGCATTTAGGACACATGAGGGTCACTATGAATTTCTGGTGATGCCTTTTGGGCTCACCAACGCTCCAGCTACATTTCAGGCAATCATGAATAGTGTCTTCAAGCCCTATCTTCGCAAGTTTTTGTTGGTTTTTTTTTGACCTCTTGGTCTATAGTCGTGACTGGACCGAACACCTAGCCCATTTACGGGTTGTCCTGGGAGTACTTCAAGCCCATCACTTATTTGCTAAAAGAACCAAGTGTGACTTTGGGCAGACCTCCATTGGATATTTGGGACATGTGGTGTCCAATACTAGTTTATTTGTGGATCAAGAGAAAATTACTGCTATTTTACAATGGCCCATACCCACATGTTTACGTGAGGTACGAGCCTTCCTTGGGCTAACCGGCTACTACCGCAAGTTTATCAGGGGATATGCTTCAATTGCTGGCCCACTAACCAATTTAACCAAAAAGGGGTCCTATTTTTGGACCGAGTTAGCTCAACGTGCTTTTCATGAGTTACAACGGCGACTCACTGAAGCACCCACTTTAGCGTTACTGGATTTTACTAAACTTTTCACTATTGAAGCCGATGCTTCTGGAGTTGGCATCGGCGTTGTACTCTCACAGGATGAACGCCCAATTGCATTTTTTAGTAAAAAATTATCTGCAAAATTACAAGGGGCTTCTACTTATGTTCGTGAGATGATGGCAATCACACAAGCAATTGGAAAATGGCGCCAGTACCTACTCGGACACAAGTTTTACATTTGCACCGACCAGAAGAGCCTCCAGGAATTAGTAACTCAGGTGGTGCAAATGCCTGAACAACATCAGTGGCTTAGCAAACTCATGGGATATACATTTGAAATTTCTTACAAACCTGGTAAGGATAATTGTGCAGCCGATGCTCTATCAAGGGTGCCGGAGCTGTTTATGGGATTCGCTGCCTTGTCTACGCCACAGGTCGATTTCTTACTTCAGGTGCGCCAAGATATTGCCCATTCTGTAGAACTGCAACAACTCTATAAAGACATTCAAACCAACCCATGAGATTACCCTGCGTATTGCATTCAAGACGGAGTCATTTTTCATCGTCACCGCCTGGTTTTAGCTCCGGCATCCCCACTCTGTCACCGATTTCTTGAAGAGTATCATTCAACTCCTTGTTTTACGCACCATGAAACGCCTCTCTGCTAATGTTTATTGGAAAGGAATGCGTGAGGCTGCCAAACACTTTGTTTCCCACTATACCACATGCCAACAAATGAAGTCACTCACCACAGCTCCAGCCGGTTTGTTGCAACCCCTCCCCATTCTTGAGCGTATTTGGGAAGATCTCAGCATGGATTTCATTGTGGGGTTACCTCCTTCGAATGGTAAGACCTCTATCATGGTTGTGGTTGATCGATTGTCCAAATATGCGCACTTCACACCCTTATCCAGCCATTTCACCAGTCTGAAGGTTGCCGAAGCATTTCTGAATAATGTTGTGAAGTTCCATGGTATACCTAAAACATTGGTCAGTGATCGCGATCCCTTGTTTCTAAGCTCGTTCTAGCTGGAGCTCTTCCAACTGTAGGGTACACAGCTGGCCATGTCTTCTGCTTACCATCCACATAGAGCGACGACCAAGCTGAGGTTGTCAATCGCAGTCTTGAAATGTATCTGCGTTGTTTTGTTAGTGACGAGCCCCATCGCTGGACTATCTATCTTCCCGAGTAGAGTTTTCTTATAATACCTCATTCCACTCGGCAATAGCTTCGACTCCCTTTGAAGCAGTTTACGGTCGCCCACCGCCGACATTAATCCACTATGTGCCCAGAGACACTACCAACGCCGCCGTCGATGACGCCCTACAAGACCGTAACCGGATACTTCGTGACTTGAAATTTCATTTACAACGAGGATCGTATGCGTCACCAAGCTAATCAACATCGTGTCAACACTGAATACCAACCTGGTATGTGGGTTCTGGTGCGTCTTCAACCTTACCGCTAGACCTCTGTCGCACTGCATCGAAATCAAAAGCTTGGTCGCCGTTTCTTCGGGCCTTATTAGGTGCTTTAGCGCATCGGCAAGGTTGCGTATCGCCTCGCCCTACCTTCCAACTCTTAGATCCACAACATATTTCATGTGTCTGTTTTAAAACCCTATATAGGAGCATCACCCTCTGCTGGCCCTTTACCCATCATTCGTGCACATCCGTTGCTTCCCTCAGCTATTCTTTAGCGGCGCACCCTCTTCCGTAGAGGTAATACCGTGCTTCAAGCCTTGATTCAGTGGACGAATCTTCCGCCGAAGGAGGGCACTTGGGAGGATTTGAGCTGCCTGCGCTCTCAATTTCCTACTTTCCGCTTCGAGGACGAAGTCGGAACTGCAGAGGAAGGTAATGTTACAGCTTCTATGGGACCCACCACAAATCAGGTTCCAAGGCACTCTTCACGTAATCCAAAAGCCCCACTGTTCCTAAAGGACTATGTGACATAAATTCTAGAATTCTCAAAGGGTAAGATGGGAAGAGTATACTATAAGATCAGGATAATCTTGGAAATTCATGTAATAGACACATTCTAGACTATTCCTGTAAACTGATTGTTGTTCCTATTAAAGCAATCGGATGAATGAGATAATGCTATGAAAAATATTATCCTAACTTCTTTCTCACGTTTCTCACTCTCTGTCCTCTTCCCTTTAATTTCTCTTCTTATATTAGATCGCAACATAGAGCCCCTCATTTTGTCTATCAATGCAATTCATACACAGTTTCTAGGTCTTAAAACACACATTGAGAAGGGAAAAAAGTTATTCTATAATTCATGTCACGAGTAAGGCTACTAATAGACAAAAATTTAGCCCAAAATTTAAGAGCATACAAAACAGAAGGTAGAGTAAGAGAGGGCAAACAAATAACAGATCCCTTCTCAAAGATAGGAGAAAGAGACCCATCACTAGTTCGAACAACCTGACTCAAAAAAACTAAGGAATAAGTATGAGACCAGGAAGATCAACCAATCATACAGTTAATTGCCCCAGAGTCAATTATCCATGAGGGATAAGTGGCATTAAAACAGTGACAACCAAAAATACTTCTGGAAGACAGTAGATTTGCAGTTAGAATAACAACATAGGCGACAGTCGCACTGAAGAAGACACGTCAAGTCTGGACATTAATTGGCAAAGTTGTTGGAGCTCGTCAGAGGAGAGAGGTGCTACAGTACTCAGCAAGGGCGGAGCTACATAAGGGCCCTTCTTAGTTTCTTTATTTCTTCCTCTCTTTATTCTCTTCCTATATATTGAATATCATTATTTACCCCCCCCCCCCATATTAGAAATAATTATCAAAGGTAAAAACAACGAGTAAAAATGTCATTCTCAATAATTCTCCAAGGGTTACAATTAAAACCCTATTTTTAAGGAAGAAACAATTAAATCCTAATTAGAAACTAAGTCGTGAATCCCAAAAACTTCTCCCATTTTTGTTCCAAGAAATTTCTTCCTATTTATTCTTTCCTCTTTCCTTCCCTATTTCTTCTCTCTCCCCTCTTCTTTCCTCACACGCGGCTTAGGGAAAACTTGGAAAAGCTAATGGTTAGGAGTTTATTCCCAAATCTTCTCCACAATCAAGTATTCTCTCTCTTTCTTTCTCGATTTTTTTGGTTATCTTTTTTATTTGATTTTATATTGTCTCTCTTTCCCAATTGGTTTTGTTATTCTTTTTATTTGATTTTATATTATGGATGGAATATTTGTAATTTGTAGGGTAACTAATTACCATGATTTGTTTGGCTTGCATCTAACTTTTTATTGTTCAAATCATGTACTTTTTGATCCTGTAATGTTGATTCTGCAAGATATTTTTTTTGTTAGCAATCTTCATGCTTCAATTTATTTATATTTTGTAAGGGTAAAAATGTCATTCTCAATAATTTATTTATATTTTTAATGTGTGGGCCTATATTCAATATGATAAAGTAATTCAAAGGTGGGACCTTTAGTGGGTCCCACATAATAAGTGTGGTGAAAAAAAGCCAGTGCTCCTCTAACGAGGAGGTTGTCCAGACTCTCATTATTTGTCCCCCCCCCCCATGTTGAATCCTACCTCCTCCTCTAGGACTCAGAATGTCAGAATTTGTTTGATATACAGATGCTTGATTGCTACCCCTATTTCCATTCCTACCTCCTCCACAGGAATTTGTTGGATGTCCATGCAACATCCAACACTTATCCTTTGTATAAGCTCTTTTCCACCCAATACTTGCACTTCACTGTCCACAAGAATCACCAGAACTAGACTTATTGTTGTTAGAACCAACCACCAATGCTAACCTATCAAATGTTTAAGTATGTACCCTAGTGATCCTACGATTGTCCTTATTGTCAACTATAGCATAGGCTTGCTCCTAGAAGGAAAATGTTCCTAAAAAAGAATCTGTGCTCGAATCTGATCATACATAATATTTAGCTATGCCAAGAAATTACACACTCGAGCTTGTCTTCCCACTTCTGATAGGCAGCAACGTCCACAGCACAAGAGGGAGTAAAATGGCCATAGAAATCAAGGATCTAATAATAACATTGAGGAGTGTTATAGTACTAAGATAGAGTAAGTTCCTTCTATTGCAACTAATGAATTTTCCATCTGATCTCAAAGAATTGTGCATCATTCCCAACCTTGAAATCAGTCACTTTGGCAACCTTCCATATTGAGGCACCATTGGGGAGGAGAATATAAATCTCTACAATACCCAGTTCAATGGAATTAAGGGAAATCCCACTTGTCTTGAGCCGTACCGAGTGAAGAGGGCTTGATAGAAGTTTCATGAAGATGGTCAGTCAAACCAAGCACCAACCACAAAAGAAATAGAATGAGACTAACAAAAATAATTGGTCCCATTAAGCTTAACACTGGTCATTTGAAAGGCAAAAAAATCATGATCTCGATAAACTGAAAAAACGGGAGGATCATCTATGCTAAATGCACCAGAAGAGGCGGAGGAGACTGTATTGGCCATTGCAAGAACAAAAAAAGGTTATGTACTCAGCAAAAATAGGTTTAATAGGAAGAAGAAAAAAAATGCTCACTATCACAAACGAGGCACAAAAAGGTGATTATTTTGGGAGAAACAAATTTTCGAACATAAGGGATAGTCACCAGCTCCAAGAATACTCATAATGGCAAGGGAGAGGCCTAGAGCCTAATCGCAAGTCATGAGAAAGGAAAGGAAGGTGTCGCGACCTTCCTAGAGCACTCGGCAGGTCTTGTGCAATTGATCTAGAGTGGTCATTGGTGGATGTGGGTAGTGTTGGTAGCAATCGAGGCCCCTAAGAGCTTTTCTGGATGGGGCGATGGCTCCTAGCCATTTTGCTAGGTTAGTGGAAGAAAAAAGGAGAATCGACACCTCTAGGAGTGTCGCTGTGTGGTGCAAAGAGTTTTCTGGTGGTTCTAGGTATGTTGTAGAGTGGCTACAACGGGGAAATAAGAAGAAGAAATGGGTTATGATTAGGTCTGCAAGGTGTTGTTGTGGTGGTGATAGGCTGAAAGGAGGTTTGAAGGGTAGACGAATGCCTTGCAATGGTGGTGGAAGAGAGAAACACAGCAGCAATGGTGAAGGTACTAAACAATGGCCACTCTTAGGGTTCTCAGATCAAAACTGGCTCAAATACCATGTTGAAAGAATTGTGAAATCCTGACTTGTGTTTGAAGGACACAGCAAGAGCTTTATTTATACTAATAACTTTTCAAATATAAAACAAATCAAGTCTTCCCAGTGTGGGAATATTACAAGAAAATATAAAAGATCCTTACAAAGATCCTAGCAAATCTACCCTCAATAAGGAAACCCCCAAATATGGAAAGTAAATGTTCTAACTACTAAATCTACCTTACAACAGGATCGAAGGTCAAGGAGCTGAAGTGGATTGTTTATTTAGGATGTGGAAGGGTTACCATGGTTAGAGGCAATGGTGATTGCAAATTTATTGGAGGGAGGGGTGGAACCTAGGAATTAACTTAGAAACTTAGTAGCTTTAATGGTGAAATAGAGTAGCAGCGTCGGTTGAGTGCTGCTATGCTGGCTGTTTATAGATGCTATGGACAGGTTATAGAGGTTCTAACAGTTGATTGGGCTATAGAGTTGTTAGAATGAGCTGGGGTTCGTGGAAAATCAAAATTGAAAAGTGGATTGCTAGGGTTTGGGAATTGGTGGATTATAAGAACAATCGGAGGTGGGGATTGATTCAACTTACTGATCTTAGAAGCCCTTTGTTCAGGTTCATTACAACCTAGCAGCAAAATGCTTGAGGAAGATGACCCTTTGAAAAGCCAAGCTAGAATCCTTGTGAGTCTGTGACTGCATTTTTCTTTCCTTTTCCATGGTTTGTCATCTCCCAACATAACCTAGGATAATGATTAAATGCCATTGATAAAAAATAATAATAATAATAATAAAAAGAAGAAGAAGAAGAAGATTGAATGCTTTGAAGCCTTGGGGTTGATCTGGGACATAATGAAAAAAGAAAAGGTTCTTTGCTGAGCATTTAGATCTATTTATCCCCCTTACTTCATAAATCACCCACTTTTGGCTCCTAATTATTCCAAAAAAGAATCTGGCAGCTTCTAATAATCAGAGTGATTTTAGAACAAGAACGAAGTCTGGGAGCTGTAAAACCTTCCCATGTAAGAGTGATTTTCCAACAACAGATACTATACATGAGGTTATTAAAATCAAGTAGATTGCCAAAAAAAACTAATAAAAATTGAGGGACTGTTTTTGTCCCTCCATTTCCTTAAAAAATTCTAAGTTCTAACATATAATAAATGAGAAGAATTGCTTCTCCATAAGAGTAGCGTTTTTCCTCAAAAGAGATTCTCAACACTCGCCAGTCTGAAACCAAAAATAAATTGAGGGAGTTTTAAGTTTAATAGCAGCAGACAAGTGAGAATCTCAACACTTACTAGTTAAACACCAAACAAAAGAAGCAGTTTTAGTTAAATCCCAGTAGGCTGTCTAATAAGTGAGGCAGGAAGGTTCTAGAAATGCAAACCTGCAAAGTCTTCACCGGCACCTTGACATCTCGCCGCAAAATCTAAAGTTTCTCGCACAGTTAGCTCTCCAATATGGGTATCCGTTTGACTTATGTAAGCAGAAGTTCTTTGTACACAAAACTCATCAAGTTTGGATCCATTGTATGAAATAGTTCCAGATTTCTATGAACAAGGAATTGAGTTAATACACTTGCATCGGATAACTTGCATCGGATAACATCTTTCACAGTAAAAGACAGTCCCAAGTATTAGAAAATTATAATACACAAACTGGATACTAAAATAAATGAATATTTCCCTGTACAATTCTTCATCTCCCATTCCAACTTAATGAGAGAAATACTTCAAAGATAAAAATCTTATTTCCCAACTCTCTTTGTTTTCCTGTCAATTCAATAACAACAAAAAAAGAGGGGGCCGAGGTTTCCTCTGGCCGTGACTTGATGTCGATCGCAGAGATTGGCCGCAGAATTAGTTTTTAGACGCGATGACGGTGAAGCAGAACACTAAAAATAAGCCGGAAAAAGGAAAACATTCAGCCTACTCATCAGCATTTTTTTTTTTTTTTTTGAGTGGGGGGAAGGGCGGTTGGGTCCAAACCAGCGTTCGTTGGTAGAACTGGCTGCATTCCCGATATCAATTGGCGCTTAAAGCGCGGGAACGAGACGAAATTCCTGAGACCCCACATCGCTTGCATAGGTAAGTGGGCCTCAATGGTCAGTGTGTGCCACGTAGTCAGAGCATAATCAAGCTATAAACGGATTAATGAACTAATTAAATTTATTTGAGTAATTATTGGTCAGTGTAATATTCAGTCTGTCCCGGTTGGGGTACTCACTTTCGAACGGGGTCTCAAGGTCGAACCTTACCAGGAGGGCCCGAAACCCAAATTTTTTTACCCGGGGCCCCCGGGGGGGCCCGCAGACCCCGGGGTGAGGATCCAGATTCCTCACTTCAACGGGGTCTCAAGGTCGAAGCTTACTTGCTCAGTAATCCGTTGAGTTGGCTTTAGACCTTGACTGGTTCAAGTTAGTCTTAGCGGTTCTTTTCCTCTTTTCTTTTTTCTTCTTCTTCTTTTCTTTCTTCTTTTTTTTTTTTTTTTTTTTTTTTTTTTTTTTCTTTTAAGTGGCTTAGCCGTTCAGCCACATTTTTTTATTTTTTATTTATTTTGTATAAAGACTCTTAGAAAATTTGAATGGGTATATTACATACGCCGCGGGCAAAGGTCAACCCATGACTTCTTCACCAAAAAGTGAGGTTTAGCCAATTTCTAATATCTCTAAATCAAATCTGGACGTCAACTTCGTCTTAAGATTTAGAAAACTAAAACGACCACCAAGGAATTGCTAAGTCAGCAATAACGAACACCTCAAAATAAAATGGTCATGGGTTTGCTCCCAATGATATATGTTATAGTCTCACCTCTTAATGTAAAGCTATCATTCCATAAAAATAAAATTAAAATTAAAAATTAGAAATCAGAAAAACTCTTGAAATGACGTTAACTAAGGCTTCAACCTGAAAATGAAAAATACATTTTCAAGTGACCAAACCTAAATTTGGTTGGAACTTTACTTATGGACAAATTGACCTTTGCCATCACTTATCTAAAAAATATGGATTTGAGATGCGATCCTCTATTTATCAGAGTAAGAGATCGTGTTCCTTTTATATTCCCCTTTTATATCAAAATTCTTCTTGTAGGTTTAGAAGGATAAGCTATCTTTGAACATTAATATAGTAATCTAGTAGGCACCCTCCTAAATTTGTAGTGAAATAGAGTGAGAAATACAACCCTCTACCAATTGTGTAGAAGATTTTAACCATTTCCAACTTAACCTGTGATTGATTAGTGTGGGTTTAGTTTCTGCTTTTCTTTTCTTTTCCTTTTTGGGTGATAAATTTGGGTTTAGGCATTACACAAGGAAATTTCTCTACATGAAAAAATAAAAAACGAAAAATGTATACATTTTAAGGATAAAGTTCAGTTTGGCCCATAAGGTAGCATAAGAGGCAATGGCATCAACCAGGATAGACTTGTATTAGCAAAAAGTGAGAGTTATCTTTCAAGTTTGGTCACCTCCTAGAGGACCACATGATGTCTTTTAACAACACATATTGTGTGTCATCCACGTCTAAATACTAATAAAATACTTTAAATAGAGGTAGAAAACTCAGTAAATCTCACATAGACTCCACATAATATCTGTGGTGAAAAAGCATGATTGGAATACATCGTGTTCCCCCAACAAAGAGGTGATCCAGACATTATTCTAACTAATTTAGATGCTTATTTTTTTTTGATAATTTTCTAATCTAGAAGCTATATCTAGGTGTTTGCTACTGCAGCCAAGCAGTGATAGTATTCTTTCCATCAGAAAAAAAAAAAAAACTTATTAGCTAAATTTTCTGACAACTTGATATATGTTTACAGTTCTATCTCTCCTCAAGACTAAGAAAGAAAAACTTAAGAGATAAAATAATGATAAAATATTTGGGGCAACAAAATATAAGAACTAAGAATAATTCCTTAAATTGCAATGTTTTGCTGTCTGACCTGGGTCAAAAGGCCTAAAATTCCTCATATGCATTCTAGTATTAGATAAAATCTTCTAGTCTAACTATTCGCATGCATTTGCAAAACAAAAGTTTTAAAGACTGATTTCCCTTTACCTATGGTTAGGACCAGTGCATTGGGTTTCGATGGGGTGAGAAAGGCATTTGAGGAACATTAGGAGTATTATTGATTTTTATACAAAGAGTGAATCTGAGGAATAGACACTATTAAAACAAACACCATGAAATAGCAAATCGAACTATAAATAAAATGAAAACAACAAAGATTTAACGTAGTTCACATACCAATGTAGTATGCTACGTCCACAAGCGAAGAAGAAGAGTTTTTAAGTATGTAAAAGAAGAATACAAGAAGATCTCGTAACCAATTGCCAAGAACGGCGATAACAAGAACTTTCATCAAAACTCTAATTTAAAAATCCCAAATCTTTCAATAATGATATGGCCAAAAATAACATACATATATATAGACATCAATCGAATAACAAGTCGACCTATCAGGTCGGGTTGTACTGTGAAGGTGGAGCCCTCGCACCCCCTTCACAAACCGAGATCACTGGTGGCTCCGAACTTGGCCTATCAGCCCAAGCCCTCTGCTTTCACCATAGATCTCCAAAAACGGATCATTCAAGTCGCCAACCAAAATATATGTCAGTAGATATTCCCGATCAGGTACAAAAATTTAGATCATAACATAACAAACACAAATAGTATACAACCTAAGACATGTTTTTCACAAAAGTTCTTATAAATGTTTAAATTTCATTTCCTTTCTTAAGGCACAACAGCTATGCTCTTGTGCTTAGAATTGAAATACAAAGCCCCTGACTACCAAAAGAAGAAATGCAAAGTTCAATCCTTTTATAATGGACAGTTATTAATTATCCTCAAAATAATATTTCGAAGGAAAAATAGTTATCTCAATCGATCATCTTTTGATGTAGGTAGTTAATAGAAAGATTTTTGTTCCACAGATAAATGCGGCATTGAGAAATTCAGTAGACTCGGAATTATTGATAGATCAAAATTTCAAAGCCCACGTATAAGAGGGGTAAGTAATGTAAGTTTTCAGCTGTTACTATTTTATAGTGCTAAGTTTCCTCATAATAGTAAAATGAAGCTTGCACATACTAACCTTTAGAGTAGCGTCAAGTTTACCCGCAAGAGCTAGCATAAAGGTTGATTTTCCAGAACCAGGAGGTCCTAGAAGCAATGTCATCCTACGAAGACAATCATACCAACATAGAAAAGAGAAATACAAAAGATTAGGTCTCCAAAAGAAAATGGATACGCAAATGACAAAAATGAAAGTTAAAACATTTGGTAAATTCTGCTTCTAACATGCCACACTCTACATGAAAATCCTACTTTCCGTTGAAATTTAATTTTTATAGCAAAATCTCCTAATCACTGTTATCAAAATTAGTAGTTTTTAGTTCTGATCCATATTATTCACTGTGAATTCTTAGAAAATGGTGATTTAATAGTGTGTCGTGGGGCTCCTATGAAGTATCTTGCTTTTACTTTTTTTTTTGGTGGTAAATATCTTTCACTGCATACATACCAAAGATCTACCAATCATTCTAGTATTCATAATTTCCCTCATAGTTATAGAATATTGTTCAAACACTCCTACATTTGTTTGAACCTTACAATAAAAAAAATTTCAGTCACAGCAGGATGAGAAAAATTATGTTCAATTAACTAACCCACAAGTTGTTACATTAGATACTCGAATTATGTCATGTGCAAGACAGTCAAGGCACCATTGGATTGAAATATCGGGATTTTTGTTGCATCTCTTGGTTTAAAGCAACGAGTGACCTAGATTTCAATCTCAGCCATTGAGATTCCGATCTAACATGTGTAGGACAGAAACAAGGCCTTTAGATGCTACCTGAATTGATTGCCGGTCACTTCTCTATTTTTGGGTAAAGTTGCCTATCAATACTCAATACAGTGGAAACTTGAAATACCAGGAGGAAATGTCATCACTCATCACCCAACTGTATGGGTATGCCATATATACCCACCGAATCGATCGATCTTAGCACACATGGGAAACTCTTCACACCCCATGTCCAAGATGAGTGTCACACTATATGTCCCCATGTGGGGAGAGGAGACAGAGTCGTATTCGCAACGTTCAGAGACGTTGCAAATCTCATGGTTTTATACTTTTTATAACAAACAATGAGTTGAGCACTCCCACGTCACTCAATTAACCAATTCACATGGCAGAAAAACTACCCCTGCTTAGTTGGTAGAGGAGAGGGAAGAAGGGGGAAGGTGTGGAGTGGTGGGAGTGGAAGATGTGATAAAAGATAGCGTAGAAGCATTACCTTCCAGGTTTCACAGAACCGCTCATGTTATCGAGGATTTTAAGCGTGTGCCTTTTCGGACTAAATATCTTCAAGGCCATCAGCAATCGCTGCATTTTTTCAAAAGGAAAAAATTTAATTAATTTAAATTCATCTTTCACCTGAAGTTGTTTCATAAATAACAAACTTAAGAGGACATACGCAAAAGGAAAAAAACAGTTGAATTAAACGGCTGGGATTAAAGTGCACGTACAGCTGCACATCCAGCCGTTGGCTGCCCGCTGCACTCAAGCAAAAGCGGTTGAATCAATGCTCGACGTTGCAAGCTTTTTTTTCTTTTCATTAAAAAAATTAGAGAAAATAAAAGAAAAAGCCAGCGGTACCTCCATCAAGTCACGGCTGTAATTAATCAACGTGGGTAAAGCTCTACTGCCTACTTGAACTTCTGCAGATATGCTTAGGTTCTCGAATCTCACTTCTACCTGCGGAACCGCCAATCCAACTCTGTTCAAATAAGAAATACAGATTTTAATTTCAATCTTAACTCCAATACAATGAAGAGTTCAGAGAATACGATTATGTTTAAGACATGAAATCTATTCGATGCTTTCATTTCTTTTGAGATTACAGATCAGAGCGCGCAACTTGCAAAATTAGGTTGTTCTCTAAGATTAAGCTCATGGCACACAAAGTTCTCAAACTAAAGTTAGTATGGGAATACATGAGAAAGAATGATCAATAATGAAGGTGAAGGCATTATCATGAGGCAGTGAAGAAAAATTAGAACTAAGTTCAGCTCGGATCTTAAAAAAATTAGGTTAAGTTCACGTGAAAAGTTTGAAATCGGGAATTCTGGATTTTCAAGATAGCTGGACTCGACATTGAATCGTTGAAGAAAAAAAAGATGAGTTCATGAGAAAACTGAAATTCTTCGAAAGGAGATCAATCTGGATTCGAGATACCTAATGAAACGACTGAACAAACCTAAAAGGAAAGCGTGACTAAGCTTGAAACTTAGAATAAAAGAGAGACTAGTATGTGGATTGAAAATACTTGTCAAGTCGTTTTTTGACGCCGGACAAAAGCTTGAAGTTGTCTTGTTCATTAGTCGCAAATGCCTTCTGGACAACCATTTCGCGACCTTCACGATCCAATTTCCTGACATCGATCGTTTCTGTTATAACTTCTCCTCCATCAGATTCTGAAGCAGTTCGTCTTACAAGTGCAAGCGTTGAGCGTTTTTGAGACGGTAACCTCTCCAGTGCAGCCCACAGGAGTTCTTCTTCGTCTCGCTCAACCTCTTCGGCATTCGAAGATCTCCATGCAAAAGAATTTCTTCGAGAATCCACGTCTACCTCAAAGTATTCGCTTCCGTTTGAAGCCGCCATGAATCAATGATTCGATTCTTCCGATGCCTCTGATTACTTCAATACTTCAATCGAATCAATCGATCTGGTTTTTGTTTCTGTTTTGTTTTTCCTTTTCTATCTGGTCTCTCTCACTGTTTCGTCATTTGCGTTTTGATCTCTAACGAACTCTATGATAACCAAACAACAGTGTGAATTTCCTCCTTCCGCGGTCGTGGTATTCAACGTAGACAGCGTAACATAGGATCGGAGCTGGTCGGGACTCGATATGGTGGGCCCGTGAATGTCTCCACTGGGATCTTCTACTGCCGCTAAAATGGAGCCACGTGGCTAATTAATTTTTTTAAAACACGTGGCTAATTTATGATCCCAACTGAATTTGCATTCCAAAAATGAGTTGCTTTTTTTTTGTCCATGAGCAACGTGAATAAAATTTCAATTTTGTTTTTAACATGGTGCCAAATATTGCAAGTTTGCTACCTAGCTCGATATGGCGAAATATCATCAAAATTTTGGTGAGATTTAGCCCACTCGACACCCATTTCAGGGGTATTTTTTGTTATTTTTATTCCAAATTTGATGCCTACTCTAATTTGATGTTAATTTTTATAAATTTGAATTATTTCCTATAAACTCTTCTTTTTAAATTTTCCTTCCTAGCCACATTTAACATATTACCTTTTGAGGCCTAAATCATTCGAATATAATTGGAATGATTATCCGTTTACCTTGAAAATTCTATTAGGGCCTGTTTGGTTACTTGAGTCCGGAGATTTTAAAAATTTAAAGATTTCAAACATATAGATTTTAAATTTATGGAATCATGTTTCATGAAATTAACTATTTGGTTAGCCTAAATTTTTATAATGAAATTTGTAGATTCATCCTGAAAAAACATCTATGGAGTCAGAGTTCAAATTTTTAATGCTTTTATGATAGTTTTGAAATCTCTGGATTTCACCTTATACCCATAAATCTATAGATTCACGTTTTTTGTGTAAAAAGGTAATCCCTAGATTTCATGAATTCAGGGATTCACACAACCAAATGGGTATAAATCCAGGGATTCATAATTTAAATTGTTTCCTTAAATTATTTCATGTATATACTCTTCCCTAACCACATTTGGCACGTTGAGTTTTGAGGCATAAATTAATAGAATATAATAGGTAAGATTGCTCATTAATCTTGAAGATTTTGCTATTAAAATGTATTCCTAATTTGAATTATTTCCATAAATTATTCTATGCCTCCCTAATCACATTTAGCACATGACATTTTGAGTCTTGAATCATTGGGACAAAATTGGTAAGATTATCTATTGATTCGAAAGATTTTGTTGTAAAATCGTAAGAGAAATTACCTAAAAATCACAAAAATATCGATATTTTACCAATATATCACGAGAAATAGTGAGATATCACCGCATTATCGAGTTTCGGTGGCTTTTTTGTTCGCTACCCACTGAAATGCCCGAAATTCAGCGATATTTTGCCAAATTTGGACGAAATGGCATGCCTTGGTTTTTAAAACTAACACACACAATGACTCTTCCACCCTTTAGACATTTTTATCCTATATCTAACCAGTCGCCCATTAGGTAACTGTCTGTCATCCAAATCATGTTTTAACCTTTGTCCTGACAATGAATCCCTCACACACAAAGCTCAAGAGAACAAGAGATAAAAAAAACAACATTTAGATGTCTTTAATTAAAGAGGGTTCTTATTTCTTCTTATTTTAACTGTGATACAAGTTTAGAGCAGACGAAGAATCCATGAGAACAAATAAGTTGACCAGTAATGAAATCACACAAGAGAATGAAAAGAAGAAAATTTTGAATGCAAGCCTGAGTTGAAAGAATTGAAGATTTAAGAAAATAGCTAATAAGTAGTTTACTTAAAAACACTAAATGCTAAAAGTAAATCAATTAGAGTTTGATTTCCAACAGCACTTGAGAGAAGAACCCACGAGAGGATGAAGAAGAAAGCAACAAGCCAATAGGATGGTAGTTTTCGGGGTAAAAATGTTGAAGTGGAAGGGAAAATGACTATTTTGATTAGTTTTGTAAATCAAATTGATTTTAGTCAATTTTGTTAATTGAAATATGTAACGACTAATTTTATAAAGAAAAATATAAAAGTAATTAATCATATAATTTTCTTAAAAAGTAATTATGTACATAAATCTTTTAAAGGATTAACATCAGAATTAAATCCGCTCAGATCAAAGCGTTCTAGATTGCCAAACCAAGTTTTAGCTCTGATGAATTACATTTTGGTCAGAGCTTATGATTATGATTAGAGACAATATGGATCCGAATTCGTCCAATCTGTCTGTACTTAGAAATATTCAATAATTCTGGATTTTTCAATTAAGATTTGATTCTCCATTCTCTTATTCAAACATATGGATTCTTGAAACCAGTTCTTTGATTGCTCTCATTTTTCAAAGTTAATATGCAAGTCTTCTTAATCTTCTAAAGTTTGGATCCTCTACTGCCAGTTGAGGTTAGTGGTTCTTGCACATAATTCCACCACCCATTATGAGGGGACCCACCTTTAAACATTGACAAGAAAAATCAAAGGTTGTCAATATTCAAAGGTGAGTCCCCTCCTAATGTATAATATATTTTGGATCTCCATTCATCCTCAACTTTGTAGATATGATTATATCCACAAGCTAATACACCTGAGATATGAATTAAAGAAGTTTAATTTTTTGTCAAATTATAAAACAGTTGTTAGTAACATTAATTATTGTCAATGTAGAGCTGTTCTAGTGGACACCTCTTAATGAAGAGGTCGTGGGTTCGACTCTTTCTAGGGGTGTAAACGGATTGCATCCTATTGGTTTTCGGACGGATACAGTCGGATAGTTATTTTCTTAAATAGATTCTCTCTTTTTTTTTTTTTCTTTTTTTTTTTTCCGGTACAAAGGGGATTAGCCGGGGGATGGGGATATTAATATGCCTTAAAAGAGTCAAACCCACAACCTCTTCACTAAGAGGTATTGGTTTCACCACTAGAACAGCTCTACGTTGGCAAATAGATTATTCTAAATGAACATGACTACATATTGAGTACAAGTTTTCGACTACCTGTTTACATCTTTACCATTTTATTTTTGAGGGCTAAGTTTGAAATTTAAGAATTTAACAATTTTGATGGCTATTTTCGTCGAAAATCTAGAAAAATAATCGCATAAAAGTAACCTTATCGGATATAATCTTATCGGACGAATAGTAATCGGTAAGAAAGGGATATATCATATCCACATTTTATTAGTAATTGGACAAATTCGGATACCCCCAAACGAATGTGAATTCGGAAGCGGATTTTGATTATCTATTTACACCCCTAACTCTTGCTAAGCCATATTAATATCCCCATCCCCAATATTAATAAAAACAAAAAAGAATCGCCTTTGCTAATGATTCTTAATTAGCTATAACCACGGTACCTTGGGTCGGCGATTTATTGCCGACACGGGGCGATTTTTCGCCATGTTGCTGGGGGGCAACACGAAACCCCCCAGTGACACCAACTTTACCAAAAGTCGGCGATATATCGCCGACTTATCTACGATATATCGCCGACACTCGATATATCGCCGTTGAATCATACCGGAATCCATCGAATGCTCGAAAGAAGCACAGCTCGTCCGTTGGGGGCGCCATCCTTCTAAGGCAGATTATCGATAACCTTGGAAGAAGATTTCAAGCGGTATTCCTTCGTTTGCAACAGTATATCGAATTCCATGGCTTTCTGAATCTGTAACCCCTTGCAACTAGGTTTCTCGCATTTCCTCAACCTACAAATGCAATAGACCTCAATAGAGATACAAGACGAAGGCACGAATATAAGAAACCCTAATATGTAGTGAAGACGATGCGAAGAATCACTGAAATCTGTGCTATTTGCCTTAGAGATCGTCTTCTTCAACTCTGTCCCAACTGTGCTAACGTGTGCCCTTCCACAGGCGAAGAAAGTGAAGATGAGAAGATCCAAATCGGTAGGAGTTTCTTCTTTCTCTGAACCTCCTGCACAACCTACCGGAGTCCGATGCAGTGGAGAATCGTTAGGTGAGAAGTTGGTACTTTCCACTTCATCCCACGCACGCAACCTTGCATTCATCCGATGCTTCGTTTACTTCGCACAACACTTCCGCTTCCATCACTTTCTTCTCTATCATCTCCGTCAACTTCTTCTCTCTCATCCATGTTCCTCTGTACTTTGCTACCGCCATCCTTTCACCGACCGTGGTTGTCGCCTCCACATCCTTTTGGCTTCCTACATCAAGAACGACGGTGAATTTCAATCGAAATAGGGGTTCGATGAAACCAAAAGTCATGCAACTTTTGGCGACATGTCGCCCGAGTCGCTGTGTCGCCAGGGTCCGACACGGCGACACGGGCCGACATGTCGAACCTTGGCTATAACAAGTCCATATTAATAATATATACGGTTAAAGGGAGAAAATGTAGGTAAAAATTCAAATTTTCAAAATTCATTATATTATGAAAAAATGGAAAATTGGATCATGCATCATCTTAGAGAAGTCTTCATCTTAGAGAAGTCTTTTTTTCTACTCATGCATGATGGCATGGTACATGCATTTCACGATCAATGCTATCATTTTGTTGTTGTAAAAAAATGTAGGCAATGTGCTTTAGCCAGATTATCCCATCACTTTATGCATTTAGTTTGTCCAACTATTTATAAATCCCCAGTCAATAATTTTTTCCAGCGAAGACCCTTCAGTAATTGGATAAAAAATCCCAAACTACTCTCGCAGTATTAATATAATCCGATTTTAGAAAATAGATTTACCATTTCATCCTTAAAAAAGGGAACAATGGGCCGAAGTTATTTGAATTTTAAACCTATTTATAAATCATGAAGTTAAGGTGTTTTAAGAGCATATTTATATATTTATGTGTCATATACATTGTGCTTCAAACCATTAAGCCAGAGGGAACAACCCAATTGAGAGCTCTTGGCTTAAACCCGGTTCAAAGGGTAGTCTAGCTCTTCTCGAAATAATGCTTTGATGAATGCCACATGGCATATGGGACTTCTAGGATAATCTTTGTCAGGCGCCCGAGAAGTTACATCTTGACAAAGTAACCATTGTAAGGGGATTCAGCTTATCTTTATCCAAATGTCAATCAAGGCATTAAATTTAGCATTTAATACTATGGGGCGCATTAAATGCTTAACACTTATCAGGAACCTCTTATTCATTTAAGTTTTTTTCTAGTGTTGTTCCCTTATATTTGTCCAGCAAATTAAGGGATTGTTGTCATATCTACACTCACGTGACTCTAAACTTCCGATCAATTTGGGATAAGGTACAACCGTCCTGAAGCTTTTCCAAGAAGATTGAGTTCTTAACTTGGTGATTAAGTAATCCATCATGAGTAATCTCAACCCTTCATGTTGAGTTGAAAGATCAGAAGGCTGTGATGCATCTTTGCCACATCAAAGGTATGAAAGTGGTATATAAGCTACATACTCAGCATGTATTATGGTAAATCCAGTTACAATAACTTTGGCATTTATTCTCCAAGAAGTTCTAAAGAAGACATTCCTTCTAGGAGCATTTACTCCTTCATACAAGGATTTGTGTTTTATTGAATCTAACTCAATCATTCGAGATGGCTTCCCATCCTCAGAGGCGGTCCACTCTCGCTCTCTTTGATTCCCAGGATTCAGGTTTGGACCAGCAATGAACCAGACTACACTCAAACAGATTTTGGAACAACATTATGTTTACCTTTTAGAATGTTCAAACACATCACTAATCTACAGATGTAAGTTTACATTGCTAGACGAGGCAAGTCTATGGATGTAAGATTGACCAGCTTGACACTGGGACATTGGAGGATACCAATAAAAAAAGAAAAGAACCACCAACTTACCTTAAGAAAAAAAAAAGGACAAAGAAAGAAACTCACCGATGTGTATATCCCAAGCTATCTCGTACATAAAGACTGTTTTGCATACAGAAACCAATAGGCATATGATAACTACATAATTACCAAGTAGTTTGTGTGAAAAATAGACCAACCATGATCTGCACTTGCAGAAGGATACATAAGAGAGGAAGGAGATGAAGAAGCAGAGAGGCACTGACCCTTATATAGGATCATAACAAGAAGTAGATAAATGTTTATATAGAACTACATGGATCCCACACCATTGAGACATTTGTGTGTCAGTTTAGATACACACTCAACAATCTGTTATTTAAAATTGTTTTCATATACAAATTGTAGAGGGTTAATCTATAATTTAGCCTTGAGGTTGAACCGGTGCTGAACCAACTGGTTCAAGTTGTGTTTATATTTGTTTTGTGGTTCAATTTAAAATAGGTTAAGTCATTTGGGTTTTCTGGTTTTTGGGCTCTGATCTCTCTCTCCTCTCTCACACAAGTGGAGGTTTTTGTGTCGCCGTTGCCACTGCTGTTGGAGTTGGGTTTCTCCGGCAATTTCGATGTTGATTTTAGGCTTGGATAATGTCAAGATGATCGCTGCAATTAGCTCTCTCTGTTGTACATTTATTATTCAAAAGTCTATAAGATTTGAAACCTTCATATTGTGATTTGATTCTGTCTTGAGTCTTGGAGATGTAGATTGCGAGACAAAACTCCATCATCAAATCTCTCGCCTATTATGTGTGGTTTTTTTTTTTTTCTAATTTCACATAAGCATTGAATCATAATGGCCTAACACAAATCATAGGGGAAAATGAGACTTTTATTCAATGGGGAGCCATCATTGACCCTAGCTGTTTTAAGTAGCAGTAGCATAGATGTGAGACACTCACTTATTACATGGGATGGAGACAGAATCTCACATTTTAGGTTCAAGCCTTTATTTGCTTTGACAACGGACTTAGGAAGGATAACATCAATCTTAGTTAAACTTTTCTTACAATCAAACATGGTATGGAGGTCACTTTGACATGGGAATCACGAAAGTGGAAGTCCAGTCAGACTTGGTAGCTATTCAATATATACCGAAGCATTATTTTATTCCTTGGAGAGCCCTAGATTTAGTAATTTAAAATAAAAAAAAAAAAACAAATTTGGGGAACTTAAACTATTCCAAAAAATATGTTGTAATAATGTTTCAATGAGCCAAAATGAGAAATCATGGCTATATGGTAGACAATAATATCCAATAACTTGATGAAAATCTGAGACTGCATGTTTGGCATTTCAAACTTTACAGGATCAAATGCATACAATTTAAAAGCATCACAAAAACCCATATTCTGTCGTCAAAAATAAAAATCGACACTTCACATTCTTTTGTTGCATCTATCATCTATACTGCCGTCACAGAAAATGAACGACAATTTTTGGGCACCAATTGGTAAAATATTTTTGGTAACACATATAACCGTTGCGAAAAATGAAAATTTGGATGACAATTAAAACCATTGTGAAATATACAAGTTTAGGCGACGGTTGTATAACTGCCGCCAAAAATTCATTTTCCCTAATGGTGACCAATGTGTGGACTTATAGATTTTGGCAAGAATTTTGGTGACCAACAATAATCATAATTTTGAAACTGCAATCTTGTTTTAGACCCATTCATCCACTTAATAATTTTATACAATGTTATTTACCAAATGAAAACATTCATAATTTAAAAACAAAATACATAGCTCTCAGCTGGCAAAATAAGAATCCAAATAAGACTTGCAAAAGAAGAAACAGGATTAAAGCTGCAGACTGATCCCCGTGGATTATAGGGTGCCAGCAACACCCAAGTCAGATTTTTTAGCGAACACCAGAAAATCTTGTGATAGGGTTAAATTTAGAATTAAATAAGAAAAGAACTTGAGTTTAGGGAAGATAAGTATTGATTCAAGTAAAGGGTGGGCATATGTAGGGGTGTAAACGGACCGGATTTGGATGGAATAGTGGTATATCCATATCCACATCCTATTATATTCGGACGGATTTGGATAGTATTCTATCAATTTTCGGACGGATTTTGTCGGATTCGGATGATAATCGGATAGTTATTTTCTTAAGTAGATTTCTCTAAATGGACATAAATATAGATTGAATATAAGTCTTTGACTACCTATTTACATCTTTACCTTTTTATTTGTGAGGGCTATGTTTGAAATTTAAGAATTTAATAACTTTGATAGCTATTTTAGTAGAAAATCTAGGAAAATAGTCACATGTCATAGGCAAAATTTATAAAAATAAAAATAATAAATCTAAATAAGTAACTTAATCGGATAATTTTATCGGACGGATAATATTCGGTAAGAAAGGGGGTATACCATATCCGCATCCTATTAATAATCGGACGAATTCGGATACCTCTAAACTGATGTGGATGCGAGTTCGAAAGCGGATTTCGGTTATCCATTTACACCCCTAGGCATATGTATACTTTGAGGCAATGCTAGAGGCAGTTTCATGCATGTATCCTAATCAGCAAGAGAGATTTCTAGAATTTGTGTTTACCTAGAAAAGTATGGTGACGTGAAAAGGCATAGTGTGATGTGCTTGGTGCACGTTTTGGTTTCTGACACATTGTGTTAGATGGCGCCATGCGTGGCAATGTATGCATGTACTGATCTGCCCTGTTTAGGCCAATTACGGGGACTTTGCTTGAGTTATGCGCATTAACCGGCCGTCAAATCGAAATTTCTGTTAAAATTCCGATCTTGACCATTGAAATTCAACGGTCAAAATTCAATTTCGACCAAGATTTCGGATCTAGTAGTCCTAAATCTTGACTTCACCATTAATGCGCATGACCCAAGCAAAATTACAATCAAGGACCATTAGATTTATGCATGCTAGTTGTGATAAACGGTTCACCCTATGAGTGCTCAAATCAGGACTAGACTGAAAATGGACCGGACCATCTTACTCTTACAATAGCTATGAAGATGAAAAATACATTTTCATATTGCAAGCCAAAAGTCATCATGGGAAGACCAACTCAGTTGATACGAATAAAGTACGGGTGTTAAAAAACACTGTTGATCCGGTCTGGCCAAGCCCACCTTGAGCCTGACTTAATCCTAGCACAAATTTTTTTTAACTTGAAAAGTGGGCTTGGGTTACAAAATAATCAACTCTGACAAGGTCGGGTTGGATTTGGGTTTAGCCCTGGGCCAACCCATCCTAGCCCAACTTGACCCTATGTTAGCGTAATTTAGTTAAAGTTATGTTTATAGTTAAATTCAATACAAGCCCAAAAGTAAAACTAGTCGAATGCCGGTTTGTTATACAAGCCTTACTTTTCAAGGAGAAGGTTGGGGGTTCAATTCTATTAGATTGCACCTTTACCCCTTTTCTCAAAAATAAAAATAGGGTCACAGTCTGACCTTATTAGGGTTAATCAGGGCCAGCTGGGTTGGGTTGGGCATTATCAGGGTCGGATTAGGGTTGGTGATTCTTAAACCTGGACAAGGTTGGGTTTCAATTTTAACTTTTAGGGTTGAGTTAGGGTTCAAGATTGACCCGGCTCAATCCAGCCCTTAACACCCCTAGAATAAAGTTGGAATATTATTTACTATTGAGTAACCATATTTACTAAAATGATACCTACAAGAAGGGCAAAATTACGTCTAAACTTCTAATTTGCAGAGTATATACCTTGGAGTCATATTTTTACAAAATGAAATTATTGCCTTCTATATCTTAAGGTTGCATTTGTTTACTGGAATAAAGGTGGGTGAAAAAATTCTTGAAAAAACAAACTTTTATTTTAAATCCTAAAAATGTAGTTTGTTTGGTTGCTTAGGGTGAGAAAATTAGAGATAAGTTTTTTTAAATTAAGGAAATTTGAGGTGATAAACTAACTTTCCCACCCCCAAACATTTTCAAAACTCCATAAAATGTGTGAGACTTTATGAAAAAATGTGAAAAACAAAAAAAATAAGACCCACAATTAACGATTTTCTACAAAATCCATTCATTTCCTTTTTCTTCTCCCTCACTCCAACTACACGTGGGACCTACATGTTTTTTTTCTCACTCTTTTTTTTTTTTTTTCTTCATCCCATCTTTACAAACAAACACAGCCTAAGAGAAAACTATGTCAGGCCTCCCACATTATGTCAAAAATTACATATACCACTTAAAATTATTAAAATTAACCAATTTATTTCTTCTCTACAAAACATCACCGCTACACCAACAATAAACATCAACAGCAAGTTGTTTTCTTATTGTCCATGAGCAAACATTCAGAATTAATCCACTCTGATGTATTAAAAAAGTTTCAGATTGCAAAAGCAAGTTTCAAGATTTGATGAATTAAATTTTAGTCAGAGCTTAATTATGGTTATGAACTTATGATTAGATATATTTTCTCCTTTGTTATTCCCATATTTGAATCTGAATCCGTCCTAAAAATCCTAAAATCTTTACTCAAGAAATATTCAATAATTCTAAACTTTTTTCTAGTATGTATATGTCAAATTGGACCTGATTCAATCATAATCAATTACGATTGATTCTTCAATTCACCTATTCGTAAATGATTTTTTAAGGGCCTGTTTGGTTTCATGAATTTAGAGATTTGAAATCTTTGGACTCATGAATGCAAGATTTATACCCATTTGGTTGTGGAAATTCCTGGATTCATGAAATCTAGATATTCATTTTTTTACACTAAAAACTTGAATATGTAGATTTATGGGGTATGGAGATTTTACCCCTACTATAAAAGCGTTAAACATTTGCACATTTACAAAATCATAGATGAATCTGCAGATTTTACTCCACAGATTCAAGTTAACAAAACAATTAATTTTATGAATTATGACTTCATTGATTTGAAATCTCTAAATATTTGAAATCTCTAGACTCATGTAGCCAAACAAGCCCTAAAATCATTTCTCTGATTACCCGCATTTTCAAGCTAATCTGCAAGTATTGTTTATCCTCAACTCTATAGATATGATTATATCTACAACGTAATATACCTAAGATAGATAGAGTCAGATTAATTCCTAAAAAATATAATCTTACTTTGACATCTGGCACATGTCAATAATCCAACTATACGAATTCAAAAATTTCTCCTCCATCAGATTAAAAGATTGGACTCAGATAGGGTAGATATGAATTATGGGGTTTAATTATTTGTGAAATCACTTGAAACAACTGTTAGTAACACTTATCATTCTTAATTAGTTGTAACAAATCCATGTTAATAATGGCTTAGCTTATACCGTCATAGGGGGAAAATGTAGGTGAAAATCAAAAGTTCAAAATTTGTTATCTTATGAAAATATGGAAAATTGGAGCATGCATAATCTTGTAGAAGTCTTTTTTTCTAATTATGCATGATGGCATGATACATGCATTCTATACCTAATGCTATCATTCTATTGTTGTGAAAAATGTAAGCAATGTGCTTTGGCCAGATTGTCCTATCACGTTATGCATTTAGTTTATCCTTCTATTTATAAATCCCTAGTCAATAATTTTTTTCTACTGAAAACCCATTAGTAATTGGATAGAAAATCTCAAACTATTCTCGTCAATTTCACTGAGAAACGAAAAAGAGTTGAGTATTTACATAATCAAATTTTAGAGAAGAGATTTATCATTTTGTTCCTTAAAAAAGGAGGAAGGGGGAGGAGTTATTTTAATTTGAAATCTATTTATTAATCATGAAGCTAAGGTTCTTAATGAGCATTTTATTTCATCAAAAATCAAGTGTTTATGTTTACTTCTTAGAATGTTCATTTACACATCAAAGATTTATGGATGTAGGTTTACGTTGTTTGACAAGACAAGTCTAAGAATGCAGCATTACATAGCTTGACACTGAGACATCGGAGGATACCAATAAAAAGGTAAATATATATTAAATATAACTTTTTGAATGATATATCATAGGTTTTGCCAATTATTTTAATATGGTTTACAACTAATTTCTACTAAGGGAGGACTACGAATATATAGGACATTCCAAAAATTAACAAAATCATGACCCTAGTTATACTTATATCCCATAGAGATCCATATGTTATTTGTATACCTTTTTAATTTGCAAATGCTGGGAAAAGCAAGAAACAAGATGGAAACCAAAGAAATGAAATGGGAATAGGATCAATTAACTTTTTGAATGAAAATTATTAAATTTTATTTTATATAGAAAATCATTATTATTAAACTAATCCTTCCGAAAGATACAACAGAATAAGACAATGGTGTATCCCAACTCCGAAGGTGGTCTT